>NC_080072.1:100321118-100637327 GCF_949987535.1 Balaenoptera acutorostrata | reverse complement strand
AAAATGCATTAAAGAATTGAATGTGGGCTTCCCTGGTGGCACAGTGGTTGAGAATCTGCCTGCCAATGCAGGGCACACGGGTTCAAGCCCTGGTCTGGGAAGATCCCACGTGCCACGGAGCAATTAGGCCCGTGAGTCACAACTACTGAGCCTGCACGTCTGAAGCTTGTGTTCCGCAACAAGAGAGGCCGCGATAGTGAGAGGCCTGCGCACCGCGATGAAGAGTGGCCCCCACTTGCTGCAACTAGAGAAAGCCCTTGCACAGAAACAAAGACCCAACACAGCCAAAAATAAATAAATAAATAAATAATAAAAATAAAGGAATTCCTTAAAAAAATAAAATAAAATAAAATAAAAGGGCAGTCTTTAAAAAAAAAAAAAAAAAGAATTGAATGTAAGACCTGAAACCACAGAACTCCTAGAAGAAAACATAGAAATATGCTTTTTGACACTGGTGTTAGCAGTATCTTTTTGGATCTGTTTCCTCAGGAAGGGAAACACAAAAGCAAAAATAAACAAATGACATTACATCAAACTAAAAAGCTCCTACACAACAAAGGAAACCAGCAACAACAACAAAAATAACCTACCAAACAAGAGAAGATCTTTGCAAATCATATATCCATAGGTGGTTAATAACCAAAATATATAAAGAACTCATACAACTCAACAACAAAACAACAACAAAACAACAAACAACACAATTAAAAAATGGGCAGAGAATCTGAATAGACGTTTTTGCAAAGAAGACATACAGATGGCCAACAGGCCCATGAAAAGATGTTCAACATCACTACTTATTAGGGAAATGCAAATCAAAACCACAGTGAGATATCACCTCAAAGCCATTGGAATGGCTATTATCCAAAAGGCAAGAAGTGGGAATTCCCTGGCAGTCCAGTGGTTAGGACTCCATGCTTTCACTGCCTACCTGCCGAGGGCCTGGGGGCTTCAATCCCTGATCCCCCAGGCCACACAGCGTGGCCAAAAAAAAAAAAAAAGGCAAGAAGTAACAAATGTTGAGAGGATGTAGAGAAAAGGGCATGTACACTGTACACTGTTGGTGTGCAGCCACTATGGAAAAGCATATGAGGATTCCTCAAAAAATTAACAGTAGAACTACCATATGACCCAGCTATTCCATTTCTAGGTATTTGTCCAAAAAATACTCCTTTTTCCATAGCAGCATTATTCACAATAGCCAAGATATGAAAACAACCTAAATGTCCATTGACAGATGAATGGATAAAGAAGATGTGGTGTATATCTATGTGGACTAAGCCATTAAAAGAAGATGAAATCCTGCCATTTGTGACAACACAGATGGACCTTGAGGGTATTATGCTAAGTGAAATAAGTCAGAGGGAGGAAGATAAACATCTTATGATTTCACTCATATGTGGAATACAAATAAATAAATAAATAAATGAGCAAACAAAACAAAACAAAAACACACAGATACAGAGAACAGACTGGTGGTTAACAGAGGGGAAGAGGGGTAGGGGAAGGGCAAGTGGGTAAAGGGGGTCAAGTGTATGGTAATGGATGGAAACTTGACTTCTGGTGGTGAGAACGCAGTAATGTATACAGAAGTCAAATTAGAATGTTGTACACGTGAAATTTATATAATGTTGTAAACTGATGTTACCTCAATAAAAAAATTTCTTTTAAAAATGAAAGGGAGAGGTTTCTAATCTGAAGATCCCTTTTCACAACTACAGAAGGGTCAGTGTGTACTAAGTCCACATCTCAATTTTTTTTCAAATCAGTGAACATCTTTTTAATGCCTACTGTGCCTAAACCACCAGGAGAAACAAAGAGCCTCCACCCTCGTGTTCAGGAGCTTACCCCGCCCCTTTGCACAGAGCGGTACCAGCCTGGGGGTCAAGAGCATCGCATCCTGGTCTCAACCCTGCCACAAAGTAGCTGCGTGAACTCCAGCAATTCACTGCCCCTCTCTGCCTCAGTTTCCCTGCTCGTAAAATGAGGCGGCCACTCCAGGACTCAGAGGCTCTGTCCAGTGCTAATACCAGACGTTCTACCCAATCTTCGGCCTCCCTTCTCTCCCCCAGCACAACCGAGAAAGCATGTTAACAAATGGCTCTCGCACACGCAGTACATCAACCCTGACCTTGGGACCCACTGCCAGATTGATTTCTCTTTTTCATCTGTCAGTAAAAAATTAATACAAGTAAATTTTTAAATGATTCTGAACCTTTTCGCCACCCCATCAGCCCTCCCGTGGAATCACGGCAAGGACGCCTTAGTGAGGACACCCTATTTCAGATCTGCAGAAGACTGTGATGGTGGTGGAGAGGGTGGGGAAGTGTGGGAGGGGGCAAAAAAAGTACCAGGGGCCAAGCACAGATATGATTCTGCCTACACAAATCTCAAACCCATGCAGCTCTCTCATCCCTGCTTAAATAACCCACCTCAGTCGAAAATCAATTTCCATTCCTTAGAGGTCCATAGACAAAGGAGGAGCTGGAGGCCTAAAAACTTGAAAATAGCCATAGAGCCAAGGCAAGTGAACTAAAAATAGGAATCCACTAAATTCTCAATCCAGGTGATGGGTGGTCAATTCCACATACGAGGTTGTTTGATTAAGAAGTTCTCAAGCTCTTTTGGTCTCCATTCCCCACTCAACTCCCAGGACACACACCAATGGTACGGACTGCTCAGAATTTGGTTAAAGGGCATTCACATTTTCCTGAGAAAAATAGGGATGCTTTGTCAGAGGTACAGGGGAAGAAAGGCAGACTTCTACAACAACCCCAGCAGGTGGAAGGCTGCAGCTTGCCCAGCCTCTCCTGCTCTCAAAGGACCCTGGAGGACTCTCTGTCTGGTGGTTTCAATAGGAACCTTATCTTTTTCATGTGAAGAGCTAGAAGATATCTATGAGATATTGAAATTCCCAGATGTGAGATATTACTGCCATCATCATAAGCGCTGACAAATATTAACAGAGGGGTCTACAGTGGGTAGCGGGCACTGTGCCGTCCATTGTGGGGCGTCTCAAAGAACAATAACCCATGATACCAATCCCCCAGCAGTTCATGACACAGGAGGGGGGACATAACAATTAATACAAAATAGAAAATAAGTGACAAAGTGCCCAGGAGAGAGAAGCAAGGCGCTCCGAGAGAGTCCCAAGACTTGAGTTCTTGCCCTGGTCTGCTGCCGGGCAAACTTGCAAAGGTGATTCTCGGGGGTCAGTTTCCCTTTGACGAATGAGAGTGTGGGACCAGATGATTTCTCATGGTAACCAGGGAGGGCTTGACAGAGGAAACAGGTTTGGGGTCCTACTGAGAATGATGAGTGGGAGTGAGGGGGAGGGGAGGGCATTCACCAGCGGGAGAGAGCCAGATGCAAACACAGAGCCAGGAAAAAACAAGGCACATTTCATTCACTCATCTGTCATTCTCTTCACCAACTATTCATCACTCTCGTGCGTGCAGGTGCCTTCTAGACACGTGGGTCCCAGCCATACGGTCCCAGTGCGTGGGGGAAAAGAGGGGACATGGAATCTGTGGATTCCAGTGCCACCACGCATCTTCTTACCCAAGACACGTACCCAATTCTCTCTTCTCTCTGCTGACGCTGGGGCCTGCTTCTATCAAGGACAGGTTTAAAGGTCATAAATAAAAGCAAGGAGAAAATGAGGTGCGAGAAGAAGACAGAATCAATTATTCCAAGCAAATTAAAAGTGCTCGGCAGGGGGTGGCAGGAGATGGAAGGAGGAAGGCGGACGCTGGGGTGGTTTCCAGTGGACCCGATAGCCACACACTTGAGGAGGCTGAGGAGGGAGGAGGGATGACCTGTCAGCGTTTCCTGAGACCACCTTGGAGACACACAAACACCCCAACCAGGCTTTGGAGGTGAATGGAGAGGCCAAAGCCTGGCCCTCGAAACAGAATCACATTCCCCGATGGTGCTTCTTAGAGAGGATATTGAATTAGCTACAATAATCCACATAGGTCCCTGGTTCGGGGTAGCAGTGATAAGCTTAATTAAACCATTTAGTTACTGGATCATGGGCTTGGGTTATAGTCAAGTTCACGCATCTTGTTAAGGATTCAAACCCACATGGCCCTCACCCTGGGTCTTATGTGAAAAGCATAGTTGGAGAGGGTGAGGCTTGAGAACTAGGGTGTGTGCGTGTGTGTGTGTATGTTTGTGCACACAAAGATTTTGTACCAGGCCCTGTGCCCACTTCTGGAAACTGTGCTAAAATTCTGATTAAATTATCTACAATAATGTTCTCAATATTAACCACAATACTAAAAATATTACCAGCAATACTTGGCTGTGCTCAAAATAAATCACTAAACCAAAGTATCACAGACAGGAATGGTGTACAGCACTGGGAATCCTGGCAGCCTAACTTCTCGCCCCCTCACACAGCTCACCCCATATTGTTCTGAATACTGCTAAAGCAATTTCTAAAGCTTAGCTATTTGTCTGAGTTTCTCAAGAACCTCAAACCACCTTATCACTCCTGACTCTACATCTAGGTAATCCATTTATGGGGTTTGGGACGTTTTCCGTCACTTCCTGGCCTCCTTCCAGACATCTTCACTGCCTCTAACACTGACTTGGTTTGTCACAAACCCTCGGAGGGGAGGAACCCGTGGTGAGTCAAGGCAGGCCGGGGATGCGTGGGGCTCGCTAGGAATGGAGGCTGCCCAGGGCCTGTTAGAACGCGCAGTTAATCAGCTTCCAACTGATGTCAACTAACGAGCAGCAGATTAATAGGATGTGCTGAGGAAGAGCCTTCTGCTTGCCCACTAATTGCCTGTTTACATAACTGACGAGCGTGGCACTCATTAGGGGTTGTTAGCACATCAAGGCAGCAGTACTAACTGGGAAAGCCCTGAGTTTGTGGACCTTAGTTTGTTGTCAGTCGGGCAACAGCATACACAGCAGCTACTTCAGGGGTTCTCTAGCCCACAGAGCTGCCATGTATTGAGAGCTTACTCTGTTCCAGACATGTTATCCCAATTAATTCCATAGCAAGCCTGTGAGGAAGGGATTATTATCCCTTTTTTCAGAATTGAGGAAACCCTGGCTCAGAGAGGGTTTATGTGATTTACATAAGGTCACACAGCTTACCCGTGGCGGAGCAGGGATTTCAACTCCACAGCATTAACCACTCGGTTGAACTGTCCCCCTCCGTCAACACCTGCCTTCATACATAGTGACGTCATCAATGCAAGAGTTGTCTGCATTGGAAATTCCAGAGTGATGTGCTAAGAGAAGATGAGAAAATCCATGCTCTGCCCACCTCTTTTCTGAGGAATCTGGGATACCTGATGATGGCAGAGACCTTTTCGTCTGATGCTTGCAACTCCTGAGTATTTCTTGATTTCTCCAGAGCGAGATTGAATAAAAATGGGAACTTTATTTCACGTGTCAGGTAAGTGCAAGCTCCTCCCAGTCTGGTATCTAGGACAGTCCCTTGGCTCCCAAGGTATTTTTTATGCCAGCACCCCGTGTTCTGTGTCCTTGGTTTCTGAGAGCACACAGCCTTCCCCTCCTGGCCAGGACACGGGTTTGGAAGAAGGCTCAGTTTGCTCTTCTCATATTGCTCCCACGACTTATGTATCTACCTACCTACCTGCCCTACCTACCTATCTACCTACCAGTCCTACTTACCTATCTACCTACCAGTCCTTACTTACCTATCTACCTGTCCTACCTACTTACCTGTCTTACCTATCGGTTCCACCTATCTACTTACCTGTCCTACCTACTTACCTATCTGTCTCATACTCTAACTAAAAAGCAGCAGAGCACCTCTGCTTAGGCGTACCAAATCAGATGGATGTTCTCTGGCGAAAGATGCTACTGATCACAGGTTTGAGCCTCTCACACAATTGTGTCACCTTCAAATCTTCAGAAGGGGAAATTCTGGCTTAGAGAGGTTTCATAACTTTCCCAAGGTCAAAAAGCAAAGCGAAAAAAAAAAAAACACATCTGGGGCTTCCCTGGTGGCGCAGTGGTTAAGAATCCACCTGCCAATGCAGGGGACACGGGTTCGAGCCCTGATCCGGGAAGATCCCACATGCCGCGGAGCAACTAAGCCCGTGCACCACAACTACTGAAGCCCACGCGCTGCAACAAGAGAAGCCACCGTGATGAGAAGCCCACGCACCACAACAAAGAGTAGCACCCGCTCACCGCAACTAGAGAAAGCCCATGTGCAGCAACGAAGACCCAATGCAGCCAAAAATAAATAACTTAATTAATTTTTTTAAAAAATACCCATCTCTCCTTTAGGTCCTAGGACTCAGCACTGTGGTGGAGGCTTGGAGAGGTGGGGGGAATATTTCGGTCAGTTTTAAATAAGCCTCAGATTCATTATTAATAAAGACACTGACATTTAAGTAGCGCCTTCTACTTTACAAAGCAATATTACAAGAATTATAATATTTAATCCTTATGAAAACTCTGTGAGGTGTGTGTGATGGTCCCCATTTCACCCAGGAAGAGGTTAAAAATTGCACCTGAGTCCTGAGTTCATCAGTGGCAGAGCTGGAATCCCAGGGCTGGTCTTGGACAGCAAGTCCCAAGTGCCTCATGCATCCTCGGTGCTCAATGGTAGCTGTTGTCATCACCAGCCGAGGTAGCAAAGGGGGTTATCACTAACCTGGAAACCCTCCCAGGTCATACCTCTGACATCGTCAGTGGGGATGGGGCTTAACGTCCCATGTTCCAAAACTAGCTCCATCTCCTTCTCAACCTTTGTCCTGGCCCCTAAATAAGCAAAAGCACCGATTTCCAGAAAGATCTTTCACAATTTTGCCTACCTGTCTGACATCATGAGAATCCATTTGATCTATGGGGCAGAGGTTGTCAGATCTCATTTTTCAAGGTCAGTAATGTTCGGTTGATTCTAATTTAAAATATTCACACCCTCTGACCCAAATCTTTCACTTCGAGGTATTACTCTCCAGAGACACTCCTGCAAGTGTGCAAAGACTCTGGCACAAGGATGGAAACAACCCACATGTCCTTCAAAAGGGGAACATTTACTTAAATGACGGCTATTCATATAAAGGAGAAGCATTCCACTTTTAAAAAGAAGTATGCAGATTTATATAAAGTGACATGGAAAGCTGTTCATAATACAGTGAAAAAGGCTGATTCCGATACACTATGTATAGAATGATCCCCTGTTTTTTTAAAGAAAAAAAGGTATAGATTTTTATAGAAAAAAATCCAGAGGAATGTTCATCCATGATGGTTAACTTGGCAGGTGGGAGAGAGGGAAATTACAGGACTGGGGAGTAAACTTTCTGGAAGATGCCAGTGGATTCTGGCAGGAATTGCTCCTCTGTCTCCACTGTTTTCCCTCCAGCTGTGACAAGGACAGAAGCTTGAGGCTTCTCCCCCACAGTCATATCTGGACATCAATAAAGACGCTGTGGGGAAAGTCACTCCCATTTACATCCCTACTCAGTTCCCTTTAGTCACCAAGTCCCATCAGATTCAGAATGAAATCAAATAATAAAACTGAAACACAAAGTTATTTACCACTGTGGTAGGATTGGGCCATTCTTTTCTATCAACTTCCTAGCCCAGAAATTGTCTTTTAAATGGATAATGATGATTCTGAGGGTACAATTATTACCTCGAAACCTCACATTTTGATATATCCAAGGCTGTTCTCTTATATAAATAACAGTTATTATTGTAAAGTGATTTTTTCCCGTGCACTTCCAAAGTGTGCCTGCAGGAGACGGCAAGAAAATGGATTCCATTAATATTCCACTTAGAATGGTTGCCTTTTCCAGCACTAACGTCCACATAAATCTCCTCTGAGTCTTTTATACAAACGCCATCCCTTCTACCCTGCACCGCCCCACTCCCTCTACCCGTTTCTCTTCCTCCTCTCTCATCTCCTCTTCCCCAGAAAAAGACTCTCCATCCTCTGGTTGGTTAGTCAGTGGCCCCGATGAGGCTGCCACCTGCATTGCCCAGGTCCTGGCACAGAGTTAACGTGGCTGATATTATTCTCGTCACCGTGTACAGCCCCGCTCTCCCTCCACCAGCCAGGGAACGAGCCTTTCAGCATTACTTTCCTGACTATTTAGTACTAATTAAAACCCCCAAGTAAAATGAATCAGCAACAAAAAGCCCAACTGACTGACATGAGCCAGGGACAGTGGTGTCGTGGGTACAGCTGAGCCCAGCATCCAGGATCGGGGTGGGGGGGGGAGGGGGAGGCCTGAGCCCCACAGCTTCCTGCACGTTCCCAGCCTCCGCGGAGCCGGATGGAGCTGGGCTGCGACAGACACCTAACAGCCTCATTAACGCTCCTGCCAGCCCCGCTCCCGCTGGAAATTGTGTAGGTTGTTGTTATTAGGAAGTATTTATAAAAGACTCTATCATGGCAAAGTGCTTTACAGTCATTTCACGGGAGAGACCAGGGTGCCGGGAGAATCAGACTCCATGCTATCGCTGTCACCGTCTCTCGTCTCTCGAGTCTTGCTGAGCACCTTCAGGGACCAGTCCTGTCATTCTGTGCTGTAACCCGAGATCCCGGCTGCCCTCCGCACACCCCCTATGCCGGCCTCGCTGGATCAAATCATTACAGCGAAGGGACAAGTTCACATCTAAAGAACTTTCATCCACAGTAAACTGTTTCATCCCTGCCACAAGCTTGAAAGGTAGGGCAGATCTGACTGCTCCCGTTTCATAAATGGGACAATTGAGGCTCAAGGAGGTTAGCTAACTCGTTCAAGGTCATAGAGCTAGTTAATCAGATAAATATTTATTGGTGCTGCACCTCATACTGGGTCCTTTGACACATCATCTTTGCAACAGGAAATGGCAGAGCTAGGAAGAGAGCCCAGGCCCTTCCTCATGAGAATTCCAGGATTCTATTAGACCCAACATTTCCTGAGATGAGATCCCGTCTACAGGTTCCCAAATCAGGCTTGCTCCTCTGTGTGTCCAGGTAGTTCACACACGCTTCTACTGCTGCACCTGCACTTCTACCACTGCACATTTACAGATCTAATCTCCTCGGAGCCCGAGAACTCCCCCAGGACAGGGGCTGCTTCTTACTCCGCTTTCAAGCCCCAGCATCCACTACGATGCTCAGTGGGGCTCAACGGGTTCTGGTTGTTTGAATGAACGAATGAATGAAGAGCAAGGCAATGACCACCTGTTGACGTGAATGGGTGTGTGTGTGTGTGTGCGCGTGTGGAGTGCATGCGTGAGCACACGTGCATATATAATGACACCTGTGGGAACAGAAGGAGGATTCTGTCTGGCCTGAAAGGTTACGCTCCCCTCTGTGGCATTCACATGAACAGAAATGCCCCCTAGGAGGGAAATCTGCATGTTTGTTCTCTGCAGAAAGGCAGGATGGCACCATGGTTAAGAGTACACAGCTGGTTCTGCCACCTTTTAGCCATGAAACCTGGGCCCAGTTTCCCAACTTCTCTAAATCTCCCAATTCCTCACCTGTAAATGGGGGTGCTGTGATTGGTAGTTAAGTTAATGCACGCACACATTCTGAATGACCTCCTGCATCTGGTAAAGGCTCAATGCTGGCAATTGTACCAGGGAGGGGAGCGCAGCAGTGGGGCTCTGGAGCACTTCCCAGAGCCCTGCCCAAGGGGATGTGTCTAGGCACGTGCCCCGCACACCACCTGTGGCCACTGAGGTCCCACCTCCCTCAGATGGTTAGGTCCCTGGCCCAGCTGGCAGACCCAGAAATATGGGGTGGGATAGGGTTGGGCATCTCAGGGCGGTCCCAGCCCTTGAGTTCACATAAAACCAAAGGAAGATGCCATCTCCATGGAAAGGTGAGGGTGACATGAGACAGTCCATAATCAAAGCATTTTGCAGAGCACACGACCAGGAGAAGGGTGAGGGGTCCACTGCACTTTACAGATGCACTGAAGTTCTCACAGGGAAGGGGACTGACTGATGGGCAGGAGGGAAACTCACAGGGCTCCCATCCCTCACCAGTCGCTCAGCTCCAGACACAGTGGCTGAGATGATCTCCTCTGGACCCACCCAGGGAGGCCTTTTGGGCCAGGCAGATCCCAAAGATAACTACAGTGATCCCAGGTCACCAGGCAATGTTGGATCCCTTCCCTGGAAGGGCACTTGTCCTCTCCCTGTGGGGGCTCTGTGGAGGTGCAGTGCATGGTAGGCTGAGTCCCAGCTGAGACAGGGCCACGGGGCAGCTGCAGACAATGGGGGGTCAGCACATTCCTGTGGGGATGGCCCCGTCCCTGCCCTTACTCTAGCTGGAGGCTCAGCCACTCCTGTGTGTTGGGGGAAGGCAGGGCTCAGAGCTACTGCCATGGTGAGAGGCCAGCTGTGATTGTCCCGGGTGCCCTTGGTCTTCAAATCAAAAGCAGCTGTATGGACAGCATATGACTTTCCCAGTGGCCTAACTACAACCCACTCCTATGCTCAGGTATAAGAGGTTTAGATTCTAGAGTCGAGCCAGGCTCAGGTATTTTATTAAAATTCCCTGAGGCTAAGAGTGGGCTCAGAAAGGGGAGCAAAGGGCAAGCTACACCTACCAACCTGTCATGCCAGATATCAGGTTGAATCTGCACAAGTTCAGCCAATCATTCATGTAGTCCAGATCCCAAACTGTTCAGTGTCATGCAAACCAGCCATCTGCATTCACCAACTGCAGACTTTGACCACCAGATGGGCTGTCCTGGTGGACAAGGCTGGAGCACACGTGAGGTAAGCTGGCTGGAGCACAGTCCTACGACATGGGTCCTGGGTCCAGCCCATGTGCGATCCTGTGAGTGTGATTCTCTTTATAGCCACAAAAGTCACCTTTAGTTTAGGCCTGCCCCCTAGATATGAGACAGGCATGTGATTGGGCCAGTTCAGTGTAAATGCATCACAGATGCTAGAAAACGACTGCATACGTGTAACTGATGCTGAGCATTGTTACCTGAGGACAGAGGGATATTAACAGAAAGAGAGAGAGAGATGGATCCATTATCTTTTTCATCCTCCAAAATGCCCCACAAAGCAATGTAGAATTTTGGTTCCAACATATACTGAACACTTTGTCTCAGAGAAAAACCGAATCGAAGAGAAAACTCTAGAAGCAGTAGAATTTCTCCCTATGGGTTTCAGTTTTCTCATCTACAAGATCATCTCTGGGGTCCCTGGCATCTCACAACTCCCTGGGCAGCAACGGTCCTAATGTGCAGATTTGCAGGATATGGAGCAAGGCTGGGAGGAGGCCCAGGCTCAGTCTCGCAAAAATGTCTTAAACTCCCGACAGAGAAGGCAGTAAAGCCGCAGACCTACAGGAAGCTTAAGGGACCAGATCAGCTAAAACTGGCCCCACCTGTGTGGCAAGCCCAGCTATAAGCATTTTGAGGACACTAATCCATGCATTCTTTTTTTTTTTTAATTTTTATTGGCATATAGTTGCTTTACAATGTTGTGTTAGTTTCTCTTGTACAGCAAAGTAAATCAGCTGTACGTATATATATATCCCCTCTTTTTTGGATTTCCTTCCCCTTTATGTCACCACAGAGCACTGAGTAGAGTTCCCTGTGCTATATAGTAGGTTCTCATGAGTTATCTATTTTATACATAGTAGTGTATATATGTCAATCCCAATCTCCCAATTCATCCCACCCCCCTTTTCCTCCCTTGGTGTCCATACATTTGTTCTCTATGTCTGTGTCTCTATTTCTCCTTTGCAAATAGGCTCCTCTGTATCATTTTTCTAGATTCCACAGCCAGGACATGGAAGCAACCTAAATGTCCATCAACAGAGAGATGGATAAAGAAGATGTGGTACGTATATAGAATGGAATATTACTCAGCCATAAAAAGGAGAGAAATTGTGCCATTTGCAGACATGGATGGAGCTAGAGTCTGTCATACAGAGTGAAGTAAGTCAGAAAGAGAAAAACAAATATCGTATATTAACGCATATATGTGGAATCCAACCCACTGCATTCCTGCAGAAACTCTATGAGGTGGGCGCTATTACTACGTCCACATAGCTGAGGAACCCAAGTCTGGCTCTGCATCACTCTGCCGTCCTGCTAGGGTGCCTCTGCTCCTGGGCAAGGTGGGTGGCTACACAGTGGGGTCTCTAGCCTCAGTAAACAAACACGGGTGAGGCTGGGGGACCGGCAGGTGTAGATGCAAGGCTCCAAAGCTCCTTTCAAATTGCCAGGTTGCTCTGAAGAGGGCATCCAGCCTGCTCTAAAGCTTCTCTGCTCCAACTTTTTGGCTCTGATCTTTGAATGAACAAAAGGGTCTCCTGTTCCTCTATGTCAGCGAGTTTGAGCCGGCTCCCCACTGGCTGTGTCTTCAACGTCCTGGCCTGTGCAGCGTCTGGGCCCTCCTGTCTCACCCAGATGAGAAAGGGCCAGCCGTGGCCGACCTTTGGCGGGAAGAATGGGGAGAATTCGTTCTCTCGGCTTTGCCAAAGCAGAGGGTGATGGAGATCAGCAGTCTTGGCTGATGGTGCTTTGATCTGACTGGCGTCCACTCAACAGCTGGCTGTTGTTGCCCACAAGCCTGGTGCCCCCCTGCCCTTCAGGCCCTGCTCACCCTGCATGCGAAACACCAAGCTGGCCACTGGCAGCCTGGTCTCCTCAGCATCCGGCGCTGGCCGCAGCAGGGTGGGGGTTGAGGCTGGGGGGAGGGTGACGGATTTCAGCAGAAGAACGGGCCGTGCAGCTCGTCTTCAGAACAGGGTGCCCGTGCCACGGGGCTGGGGAGGGTTGCCTTCCTGCCTGGCACTAAGACGGCTCAAGGGCTTTCCGGACCCATCCCTCAGCCCTGCCCCCTTTACACCTCTTCAGATCCCCCTGAAGCCGTTGTTTTTACTCCATCTCCATCCCACTTTCCATTCTCACCTTCACCCACCCCACTGGGCTGGGTTTCGTCCTCACCACTCCAAGAGAGCTTCCACTAAGCTCTTGGAGCTTCCACTCCAAAACAGCTTCCTCACCACTCCAAGACAGATGTAGGTCCCCAGTCACCTACATCTCATTGAAGCCCATGGATAATCTTCTATCTTCACGGTATTTAGTCTCTCAGAAGCATTGACCAGTGAACTCATTTACTCCACCTTCACATACTTTCTTCTCTAAGCTCCCGTCATATCTCACACACCTGTTTATTCATAGCTGTTGTTTTGTCTTCCTGCCTCAATGGCTCCTTCTCAAATGTCAGGTACCCCCAAGATTCAGTCCCAAGCCATCTTCCCATCTATACTCTCTCTCAAGTGACTTCCATCCTTCCCATGGCTTTAAATTCCACTTATATATTCATGACTTAAAAAAAATTTTTACCTGTTTATTGTAAAATAAACCATAGATGCAGAAAACCACACAAAACAAATAAAAAGCGTAGTGGGTGAACAACCTCATAATAACTACACAGGTTAAAATATACAACTTTGCCAGCCACCCAGAAGGCCTGCTGGTCCCCATCCTAACCACAGCCCCATCCTCCCCTCCAAAAGTAACCACTTTCCTGACTTTTATAGGAATCACTTGTTGTGTGTTTTTTCCCCCCTTTTGTGGTTTTATCACCCAAGTGCATTCCTAGACACTGTAGTTTAAGTCCTGCCCATTTTTGGAAACTTTATCTTTTAATTCTCTTTTAATTTACAAATTTCTCTTTCATCTCTTTCTTTTCCTTAAAATGCACCTGTTCCTTTGCCCTGTGGGGTTCCCCACTGTCTGGATTCTGTTGCCTGCACACTCCTGGTGCAGTTCAGCACACTCCTCTATCTCTTCATTCTTAAAAATCAGCCACTGGATCCAGCGGCTCGGTCAAGCTCAGGCTCAGACCTTCAGCTGAGACTGTAAGTGATGCTATGTTCTTTCATCAGAAGGCACATAATGTCTGCCTTTTACTCTTTTTTCAGTATTAGCAACTATTGGTGCTCTAACTAGCGTCTAACATCTAAACCTTAGATCCATTCATTCATTTAAGTTTTCATACATCAACCTGAATAATTTTATACCGAGATGCTGCCCCTCATCTATTATTTGGTTACCCAGGAGCACAGTTCATATAGGAATGACAGGATAAATGCTAATTTCCTTTCATTTACATGGTTTTCAAGATAATTAGTTAGTTCCCTGTCATCCTCAGATGATGAACAATTAGTTAATTTTTTACATGTCATTTTGAACTCATGGATACAAAATTATTAAACCCATGTTTAAACATGGGTTTCAATCCATTGCAATTATTATCTTTATTAAAGCTCAAATTGTCATCTTTGACCAGTGAGAGTCTCTTCAAGTTGGCTCCTAAGTCCTTCTGACACAACTGGCCCAGGCGGTCATTTTGTACATTTCCTGCCTACACCTGGGATCAGCCATGTCTCCAAGAAGCCCTGGTTTCTTTCAGTGGGAAATGGTATAGCATGACCATAATCTGGTTGCACCTCTTAGTCATAGTTTCTAGGCCTTTTTCAGTGGACAGAGCTAAGGGGCAAAAAAAACCCCAACTATCTATAGATAGATATATAGATAACAAATATTACATATATATAAAATAAAATACATAACATATAGATAGATGGATATAAAATATATATACAAAATTTATAAAATAAAAATTCAAGTTCAAGTCTACAGAGTTTTTACTCTGCCTCTTCTATAACTACATCTGTATTTCCATTCTTTTGCACTGAGAATCCTGGTTCTCAAGGACACAAAAAAGACAGAAATAGGGTGACCCATAATTACTTATTTGCTTTATCCCACATCATGCATACAACAGTCTCCGAATAACCATACTTATTAGTAGCAATACTAACACCACTCCCAGCCATCATGATTATGTATTAAAAAGGTTTAAAATATCTTTGCATATGCCATCTCTGTTCCCCAATTCTTAACACTATACCTACATTGTCAGATGATATTGCCATTGCATCATGCAATGTAGCCCTGGGAACCCTCACTTAGTTTTGTTGCTATAAGTAACCGTATGTTTAATGCTCAACACTGGTCTTACACCCATGTCTCTCTGGCCATTGGGTTTTCTGAACTCATCTTCTAGTAGATTCCTGAGGAAGGACTCATAGGGACAATATTCTCTGAGTTCTTACGTGCTATTTTAATGATAGTTTGTGTTCTTTATACTTGAAGGTCAATTTGGCTGAATGTACAATCTTTGGCTCATGTTCACATTTCCTGTTTTGAGTACTTTTAATATGTTACTCCATTTTCTTCTGTCATAACATGTGGCTGTAGAAAAGCCTGATGACAGTATCATTTTCTTTCTCATATAAATCATTTACTCTTTTGCTTAGATGCCCAAAGGATATTTTTCTTTTTCTTTAAAGCCCGGTAATTTTACTAGAACAAGGCTCTATCCTTCTGGGTCAATATTCTCAGGTACAAAGAGTGTTCTTTCAATATGCAGCTTTAAATTTTCTTTTAATTTCAGGAGGTTTTTTTGAATTATATTTTTTATGATTTGTTACCTTGCTTTAGTTTTCTTTTTGCCTTTCAAGGATGCCTATTATCCATATGTTGAACCTTCTTTGCCTTTCTTAAATATTTGTCACTTTCTCTCAAACCATGTTTATCTCTTTCTTAATTTCTTTTTGGTTTTAAATTTTTCCTTCCTTTATGCCTTTTATTTCTCATAAGGTATTATTTATAGTGTTTATTTGCTTCTAGTTCACACCTCACTTATAAAATTTTTTTTTCTTTTATTTCTAATTCTTTCTTGAATTCTATCACTACATTTCTGTTTTTCTAAATCTGATTTATATTATGTTTCATGTCTTGTACCATTTTTAAAAATTTTAGCTCATTGTGAAATACTGTGTTATAGGGTTTTTTTTTTTCTGGTTGTTGTTTTTTGGGGAGGTGTTTATTTATTTATTTACTTTTTGGTGTGATTTCACTGTCTGCAGGGATGTTATTCTCATTTTGTCTTCCTTACAGTAACTTTTATGGGGTTTGGACACAATCATTTCATTTTTAAGTGAAATGAGTTTTCCTGAACTTTTGGAAAAAGACTTTGTTCAGGTGTCTTTTCTAACTCCACAGAGCTCCCTCTTCCATTGTTTTATAGAGTGTTAAAAAATACAGTAGCTTGCTTTCTGAGATTTCTTGGTTCTGTTCTCCTCCCCAAATCTTTTCTGGACTTTCTCTTTTTTTCTTTTCCTTTTCTTTTTATTATCCCAACCTTCTGCAATTTTGATTCCACTCCCCACTATTCAGTGGGGACCCTGGCAGAAAGAAGCCCTGGCAGATCAGTTTTGAGAAAATGCGGGAACTATGCTGGTCTAGCCCCTTCAGTCCATCTGGTGGGCTCCCTGCACGCACCTGCTATTGCAGTGAGCAGAACCACAGCATCCTCCCAATTTCAGCTGCTACTCTCAAAGTGAAACCATGCACCTCAGACTGGGACCTGAACCCATGCAGCCAGGACTCAAACCCAGCCAAAACCCTGATTGGGACTTGAACCCATGCATCTGGGACTTGAACCTGGCCAAAACCCACAGTCTTCCAACTGAGATCACACACCTGGTTTCAGGCTTAATGAAGCTCAGGTTCTTGATGTCTCATTGCAGAAAGAATTCAGTGAGAGACAAAGTGATGGGTAAGAAGTGGATTTATTTAGAGAGAAACACACTCCACAGAGTGTGGGCCATCTCAGAAGGTGAGAAAGGCACCGGCGTATGGGGGTTGTCAGTTTTTATAGGGGTGGGTAGTTTCATAGGCTAATGAGTGGGAAGAGTATTCCAGCTATTTCGGGAAGGGGCGAGGATCTCCAGGAATTGGGCCACTGCCCACTTTTTGATCGTTATGGTCAGCCTTGGAACTGTCATGGCACCTGTGGCTGTGTCATTTCGCTTGCTGATGTGTTACAGTGAATGTATACTGAGGCTCAAGGTCTAGTGGAAGTCGATTTGTCTGCCATCATGGACCCATTTGGTTCTAATCAGTTTATGTCATGTCCTTGGGCTATGTCATTCTTTCAAAGGTTGTGCCCTGCCCCCCTCCCTCCTGTTTCAAAAGTGTCCCACCATATTTTCTATTGAATATCTGTGTGTTGCTACTTTGAATTCTTCCATTCTCAGGTCCACCTCCCCTCTGTTTTCTCTCTGCTTTTCACGTATGGACACTAACACACGTCTTGTATTTTTTTAATGATTTCTCCCCACCTTATTGTAATTTAGAGGATAACTTGTCACCTAGTTTTATTGTAAATGTTGCCTACGTGGTTTTGCTATCTCATTGTTCTGTCTGTTGTTTCATGTGGGGATTTGAGACGATCCAAAACTATCTAAAAACTATGCTGCCACTATCTTTCCAAAATCTCTCCTGCTGATAACTTTCAATGTTATCTCCAGAGCACATCTCTCACCTGACCTTATACACCCAAGTGTTAATTGATATTTGATATCTCCACCTGGATGTCTTTTTTTTTTTTTTTGGCTGCACCACGCAGCTTATGGGATCTTAGTTCCCCAACCAGGGATCGAACCCACAGCAGTGAAAGCGCCGAGTCCTAACCATTGGACAGCTGGGGAATCCCCTCCAAATGGATGTCTAATAGGTGCCTCACACTTAAGTTGGCTGAAGGAAGTCACCTTTCCCCCTCAGTTCTGCCATCTCTCTTGATCTTCCCCATCTCAATAAATGGCACCCCTTCCCTCCCAATTGCTCAGGCCCAAAACCTAGGAGTCAGTCTCTTTCCCTCACACTCCAAAATTAACCATATCCGTAGGCTCTGGCCGTTCTTCCTCCAAAACACATTTCTAATTCAATTACTACCTACCATCTCCATGCTCTTCCCCGATCTAGGCCTCTACCACCTTCTCTTCTGGACTTCTGCACTAGTCTCCTGGTCCCTCTGCCTCCACTTTCCCTTCAGGGCAGCCAGAGTGGTCTTTCTAAAGCACAAGTCAGATCACATCTTTCCCATGTTTAACACAACCCCGAGGCTTCCCACTGCAAACGATGAAATTCCACACATAACCACGACCCATAAGACCTGCATCATTTGGAGAACTCTGGCTTCTTTGACGCCCTCTCCCTCCACTTCCCCCATATTCTCTATGTTCCAGACACCTGGTCTTCTTTTTGCTCCCAGAGCATCCCATATGCTTCCCATCTCAGGGCCTTTACCCCCGCTATTCCCTGTGGTTGGAATGCTTTCCTGCTAGATCTTTGCAACGCTGCCTCTTCTCATTTTCAGGTCCAAACTCAGACAGGCCTTATTTAATTCCCCAGGTAAAGCGCTTATCTATTTTACCTTCTTCTTAGCACTTTCCAGTGCCAGCAATTATCTTTTTCATTCATTTGTATATATAAATATACTCTGTAAATATACCCTCCCACCCCTACCACTATTAGAATTCTCCTTGAGGACAGTGATACCACCTGGCACATAATAGGTGCTCAATAAATATTTATCAGCTAATTATTTTTCCAAATGCCTCTGAATATAGCCAAGGGAACCGAGCCCTGCTACAGCAAGCAATGGAACATGAATATTTTCCTAAAATTGCCAGCTGCCAATGTAAACCGTTCTCTCAGGACATAGCCTTGTCTATACTGATGGATAAAGTGTCCTGACCACACAACTCTTGTGAAGAGGAGTACTCCTCAACTCTATTACAATCAACACTCCCTTTCGTGAGCCAGTATTTTATAATATGCCTTTTCTATTCCAAAATAAAAATTCATATATAACTACATATCTAACTTTTTTTTAAAATCCACCTCATTCCTCTAATTATAATACAAAGGAGTAATAAAAAGAAAGTAATTTATAATAAAATAATAAGTATTTCATTATGCAAATGCTTGAGTATGATTAAACTAGAAGACAGAAGGAAGGAGTCAGATGTTTGCAGCTTTATGTAGCATCGCCATGAATACAGCAACTATAAATTCAAACTAATACAAAAAGTGTTGTGCTGGCAACTCAAATACCACAGCTAAGTTGGCAAGAGTGATGAAGTGTGACGTGATTTTCCAAAATGTTGACCAACTTTTGGTAAAATTCAGAACAAAACAAGGTATGGTCTTCCCAATTTTCTTAGTGAATTTTCATGGAAAATTCAACGCATACTAAATCTTTACAAAAATATACTGTGTTTACAAATACATAAGATGTATTTACAAAATGCCCCCTTGGTTTATGTTATTGCAAAATAGCAGCCTTGTTCATGGTCTTCCAAAACTGGAAACAACCCAAAAGTCCTTCAACTGGCGAAGGAATAGACACACTGTAGCCCATCCATACAGTGGAATACTGCTTAATAATACAAAGGAATAAACTTCTGATATTGGCAACAACCTGGATGACTCTCAGATGCACCATGCTAAGTGGAAAAAGCCAGACTGAAATGGCTACATACTGTTATGTCTTAGAATACTACAGAAATTTATTTCTTATAGTTCTGAAAGCTGAGAAATCCAAGATCAAGGAACCGGTAGATTCAGTGCCTGGTGAGGGCCTGCTTCCCAGTTCATAGACAGCCATCTTCTCACTGTGTCCTCACATGGTGGAAGGGGCAAGAGAGCTCTCTGGGGCCTCTTTTTATAAGGACACTAATCCCATTCATGAGGGCTCCACCCTCATGACCTAATTACCTCCCAGAGGTCCCACCTCCAGATACCATCACATTGAAGATTAGATTTCAACAAAGAATTTTGGAGGGAACACATTCAGTCTATAGCACTGTATCATTCCACTTATATGATCTTCCGAAAAAGGCAAAAGTAGGGCCAGAAAACAGATCAGTGTTTGCCAGGAGCTGGGGAGGGGAGAGGGGCTGACAACAAAATGACACAAGAGAATTTTCAGGGGGTGATGCAACTGTTCTTATATCTTGGTTGAGGTGGTGGTTACATGCTTGTACGTGTTTGTCAAAACTCACAGAACTGTACACTATAAAAAATGAATTTTACTGTATATTATTATACCTCAAATTTTTTAAGTCTTTAAAAAAATAGGTACCTCCCCACTGAGAACCACTGGTATAGAGCTTCACAGAGTATAAAGCACTTTCAGATGTCCTGTGCACTGTGAAGCAGGCTGGGCAAGGCTTACTGACCCAGTTCTGGGAACAAGTAGTGTGGTATGTGGGAAGATTTATATGGGACTTTCTGTGGGAAAACCAACACTTAGGTTGAAGGTCTAGTTCCAGAGCCTGAAATTTACCAGTTGGGTACATTATGGTACCCAAGTAACTGCTCTGTTCTGAACCTCAGTTTCCTAGCTGTTGGTCCTAACCCTCTTTGAGTCAGCGATTTGCCTGGGGCCAGGGAGCAAGGCAATAGCTCGTTAATGGCAGGCTTCTGGGTCCTGGCCATTACTCCTTATCCTCACTGTGCCGATAACTGGAATACTTCTCAGAGGGAGACCCACCCATCAGCTGTCCCTTCCTGCTCAGGGTCAGTGCAAAGGACAGGGGCTGGGAACGAGGCCCAGCAGAGCGGGAGGCGGGAATCACTGAGAACGGGCACTGGAGGGAAGTGCCCACAGCAGGTGGGTCAGGAATTCAGAAGGTGGAGAGTCTGGGCAAGACAACTCTGTGACAAATAGGAAATCAAGGCCATCTGGCTGCAAACTGTCGTGACCTTGACAAGATCCTCTTTCTAATGACCAGCAGCACAGGGGTTCCCAAGGCCTAATTTTTCCCTTCTTATTCTGCTGCCCCATTTACAGTACACCTAAGACTCAGTCATTCCTGAAAGTTCCCTGTCTAATCACCTACAAGGGGTAAAGGAAGATACTTTGCCCCACAGACTTCCAGGGGGTCTTCCCAGGCTGGGAGCTGAGCCCCAGCCTCCCGAGGAAACCCTTGTGGTACCTTTAAGAAGAGTTAATACTAACTGAAGCCTGTTACACATTGGAGCCTAAGCCACCCAAACAGAGCAGGGAAGGGCCAGTTAATCAGAAGTCGAGACACAAACCCCAAACTCAATATTTCACATCTCCCTCTCCAGCTCATGCAGTCTTTGGAACTTGAACCCTTCAAAATCTTTTGTTTATGATTCTGCTGTTGAAGCACCATTTACTGATGAGAAATGGCTGCTGTCTGAATAAAGCCCTGTTGGTTACCGCTTCCTTTAAACTTCGTTAAGGAAAACATAATTACCAAGCAAATCTCATTTGGATTCACTCAGTGCTCCAAAGGCTTCGGCACAGACTGTTCTTTGCCCCTTCTTTATAGAAAGAACAGTACACGGGCTTGCAAGAGATTCTTTGAAACCTAGAGACAATTCGTGCGCATGCAAATGAAGGAAGCAATGTTTTGGGGAAGCCTGCTCAGCTGCCCAGAGAGGCAAATGCCGGTTCCTTTCAGAACAGCCGCAGCTGGGAGCCTGACTCCCCGCTGGAATCAAGATGTCTCTTTGGAAAAGCCTCAAAATCTTTCCGATCCTCAGTTAATCCTCCTGCAAAATGCCGTTACCTCCGTCATGGTGGAAGCAGTAGGATCTAATGGAGAATTTTGAAAAGAAAAATGCCACATAGAGCTACACGAACTTCTCAACTTTAATTAAAATGATCACTGCTGAACGAGCATTCTATAGCCTCTGCTGTGACTCGCTCGGCATCCACTAAAGAGGCAGCACAGCACAGTGATGGGGACCACCAGCCCAGGAGCCAGCCTCCAAGCCCAGTACTAGCTGTGTGATCTAGCTCAAGTTCCTTAACTTCTCTGAACTTTACTTTCCTCATCCATAAACTAGTAGTACTTACCTCCTAAAGACGCTGTTAGAGTTGAGCTAAAATGTGTACATTACTAAGAAGAGTACCTAACATACAGGTACTGTCCAACAAAGGTTATGTATGATCCCTTAACTGCCTGTATTAACCATGTCTTTGATTTTTCTGTATGCTGATGCTTTCACATCTGGAGCCTTGCTGACCTGGGACGGACCGCCCCTCTCACGGTTACCCAATTCCTAGAAATATTAAACTAGCCCATAAGGGCACTTTTCAAATACAAACCGCCCATTCCACACCCCAGCCTCCTCCTTTGTTGGGTACTCACAGGGCACTTACACTCCAGGCTACTAGCTATCTGCCCTAATCACTCACAGGACTAGGTACCAGGCAACTTGGGAGAGGCCCTGTGCCCCAGAACCCACTGAGATTATTCAAACTAGCCAAACCTAAGCCTATGCATGCTGCCTCACCTGGTCCTCCATGAAGAAACCACAACAAAGACTCTTGTCCACATTGCCCCAAGCTCCCGCTGCCTCCTGACAAAGCCTGATGCTTCCCATGTGGTCCCCCTTGGCAAAGTGTGCCCCTTCCTCTTGGGAATGATGGCTTTTTCAATGGCAGTCATCTCCTGATCTGTTGGCCTTAGCAGACCTCGAATTTTCCATTAATACACTATATTTGAACACGCTGCCTTTGCCACAGCTTTAATCCTCCCCCAACTGCCCTCTCCCAGGTTATCAACGATGTCTCATTGCCAACCAGAGGACCTCATCCATGTCTATTTCTTTTCTTGGACTCACTATAGCATTTGCTTTATTTACTAGCTCATAGCTTAGAGGTTGCTTGTTTCACGTTTTTTTCCAAAAAGGCTTCCTGAACTACTTCCCCGATCCCCCAACCAGTGCCGCTCCTTTGTGCTCGCACAGCTATGGTAATTGCCCATTTTTGTAGCTATAAACCCTCCATGAGAAAATCAACTCAGGAATGCTTGAGCCACAGCTTCCCTCCAGCAAGCAGCACAAAGCTTGGTACTGTTCAATAACTATTGGTCAAAAGAATGAGCAAGTAATGACAAGGAAAACATGATGACCCAAAACCTATGGGATGCAGCAAAAGCAGTTCTAAGAGGGAAGTTTATAGCAATACAATCCTACCTCAAGAAACAAGAAACATCTCAAATAAACAACCTAACCTTACACCTAAAGCAATTAGAGAAAGAAGAACAACAACAAAAAAAAAACCCCCAAAGTTAGCAGAAGGAAAGAAATCATAAAGATCAGATCAGAAATAAATGAAAAAGAAATGAAGGAAACAATAGCAAAGATCAATAAAACTAAAAGCTGGTTCTTTGAGAAGATAAACAAAATGATAAACCATTAGCCAGACTCATCAAGAAAAAAAGGGAAAAGACTCAAATCAACAGAATTAGAAATAAAAAAGCAGAAGCAACAACTGACACTGCAGAAATACAAAGGATCATGAGAGATTACTACAAGCAACTCTACGCCAATAAAATGGACAACCTGGAAGAAACGGACACATTCTTAGAAAAGCACAACCTTCTGAGACTGAACCAGGAAGAAATAGAAAATATAAACAGACCAATCACAAGCACTGAAATTGAGACTGTGATTAAAAATCTTCCAACAAACAAAAGCCCAGGACCAGATGGCTTCACAGGTGAATTCTATCAGATATTTGGAGAAGAGCTAACACCTATCCTTCTCAAACTCTTCCAAAATATAGCAGAGGGAGGAACACTCCCAAACTCATTCTACGAGGCCACCATCACCCTGATACCAAAACCAGACAAAGATGTCACAAAGAAAGAAAACTACAGGCCAATATCACTGATGAACATAGATGCAAAAATCCTCAACAAAATACTAGCAAACAGAATCCAACAGCACATTAAAAGGAT
Organism: Balaenoptera acutorostrata; assembly: GCF_949987535.1. Classification (NCBI taxonomy): domain Eukaryota; kingdom Metazoa; phylum Chordata; class Mammalia; order Artiodactyla; family Balaenopteridae; genus Balaenoptera; species Balaenoptera acutorostrata. Next base: position 100,613,713 of record NC_080072.1, on the reverse strand, counting down.
CATACACCATGATCAAGTGGGGTTTATCCCAGGAATGCAAGGATTCTTCAATATACGCAAGGCAATCAATGTGATACACCATATTAACAAACTGAAGGAGAAAAACCGTATGCTCATCTCAAGAGATGCAGAAAAAGCTTTCAACAAAATTCAACACCCATTAATGATAAAAACCCTCCAGAAAGTAGGCATACAGGGAACTTACCTCAACATAATAAAGGTCATATATGACAAACCCACAGCCAACATCGTTCTCAGTGGTGAAACACTGAAACCATTTCCTCTAAGATCAGGAACAAGACAAGGCTGCCCACTCTCACCACTATTATTCAACATACTTTTGGAAGTTTTAGCCACAGCAATCAGAGAAGAAAAAGAAATAAAAGGAATCCAAATCGGAAAAGAAGAAGTAAAACTGTCACTGTTTGCAGATGACATGATACTATACATAGAGAATCATAAAGATGCTACCAGAAAACTATTAGAGCTAATCAATGAATTTGGTAAAGTAGCAGGGTACAAAATTAATGCACAGACATCTCTTGCATTCCTATACACTAATGATGAAAAATCTGAAAGAGAAATTAAGGAAACACTCCCATTTACCATTGCAACAAAATGAATAAAATACCTAGGAATAAACCTACCTAAGGAGACAAAAGACCTGTATGCAGAAAACTATAAGACACTGATGAAAGAAATTAAAGACGATAAAAACAGATGGAGAGATATACCATGTTCTTAGATTGGAAGAATCAACATTGTGAAAATGATTATACTACCCAAAGCAATCTACAGATTCAATGCAATCCCTATCAAACTACCAATGGCATTTTCCACATAACTAGAACAAAAAATTTCACAATTTGTATGGAAACACAAAAGACCTCGAATAGCCAAAGCAATCTTGAGAAAGAAAAACGGAGCTGGAGGAATCAGGCTCCCTGACTTCAGACTATACTACAAAGCTACGGTAATCAAGACAGTATGGTACTGGCACAAAAACAGAAATATAGATCAATGGAATAGGATAGAAAGCCCAGAGATAAACCCAGGCACATATGGTCAACTTATCTTTGATAAAGGATGCAAGAATATACAATGGAGAAAAGACAGCATCTTCAATAAGTGGCGCTGGGAAAACTGGACAGCTACATGTAAAAGAATTAAATTAGAACACTGCCTAACACCATACACAAAAATAAACTCAAAATGGATTAAAGACCTAAATGTAAGGGCAGAGACTATAAAACTCTTAGAGGAAAACATAGGCAGAACACTCTATGACATAAATCACAGCAAGATCCTTTTTGACCCACCTCCTAGGGAAATGGAAATAAAAACAAAAATAAATAAATGGGACCTAATGAAACTTCAAAGCTTTTGCACAGCAAAGGAAACCATAAACAAGACAAAAAGACAACCCTTAGAATGGGAGAAAATATTTGCAAATGAAGCAACTGACAAAGGATTAATCTCCAAAATTTACAAGCAGCTCATGCAGCTCAATATCAAAAAAACAAACAACCCAATCCAAAAATGGGCAGAAGACCTAAATAGACATTTCTCCAAAGAAGATATACAGGTTGCCAAAAAACACATGAAAGGATGCTCAACATCACTAATCATTAGAGAAATGCAAATCAAACTACAATGAGGTATCACCTCACACCAGTCAGAATGGCCATCATCAAAATATCTACAAACAATAAATGCTGGAGAGGGTGTAAAGAAAAGGGAACCCTCTTGCACTGTTGGTGGGAATGTAAAATTGATATAGCCACTATGGAGAACAGTATGGAGGTTCCTTAGAAAACTAAAAATAGAACTACCATACGACCCAGCAATCCCACTACTGGGTATATACCCTGAGAAAACCATAATTCAAAAAGAGTCATGTACCACAATGTTCATTGCAGCTCTATTTACAATAGCCAGGACATGGAAGCAACCTAAGTGTCCATCGACAGATGAATGGATAAAGAAGATGTGGCACATATATACAATGGACTATTACTCAGCCATAAAAAGAAACGAAATTGAGTTATTTGTAGTGAGGTGGATGGACCTAGAGTCTTTCATACAAAGTGAAGTAATTCAGAAAGAGAAAAACAAATACCGTATGCTAACACAAATATATGCAATCTAAAAAAAAAGAAAAAAAGTGGCTCTGAAGAACCTAGGGGCAGGACAGGAATAAAGCCGCAGACGTAGAGAATGGAATTGAGGACATGGGGAGGGGGAAGGGTAAGCTGGGGCGAAGTGAGAGACTGACATGGACTTATATATACTATCAAATGTAAAATAGCTAGCTAGTGGGAAGCAGCCGCATAGCACAGGGAGATAAGCTTGGTGCTTTGTGACCACTTAGAGGGGTGGGACAGGGAGCATGGGAGGGAGACGCAAGAGGGAGGAGATATGGGGATATATGTATATGCATAGCTGATTCACTTTGTTATAAAGCAGAAATAACACGCCATTATAATGCAATTATACTCCAATAAAAATGTTAAAGAAAAAAGAAATAACATCCTTTAAAAATTAGTGTTTATGTATACTGTGGGCTTATGCTTATGACAAAGCAGGAATCTATTTAAACCACAAGAATAAAAGAGGCATCTTTCTCAGAAAAAAAAAAAAAAGAATGAGAGAATAACTGCATGAACAAGTAAACTCATCCAGCGTTTACAACCGGGAAATGTCCTTAACTATGCGCCCCTCTCTCTCTGTGCCCCCATTCTTCCCTCTTCCTTTCCATCATCACCCAACTCCTGCATCCTCTCTATCACACGCTGAAACAGAACAACAGCCTCTTAATTCATCTTCTCAATTCCAATATCTCCCCCTCCAACCCAGACTGCATGCCACCACATCAAACTTCTTAAAACGTGAAACATAAATCTTCCATCGACCTCCCTCCCTGCCCCTCCCCAGCCTGAACCCTCATAGACTTAACATAACACCCCAATTGCTTCTCCTCGTGTCAGCAGCTCCTCCCTCTCTGCAATCTCCTCGGCCTCTTCTCCATCTGCCCATGGCTGTGCATCACCATCGCCCACCTGAAAGCCTATTTCCTTCCCAGTCTCGAGCTGTCCTGACCAAAGCAGGACACACGTCAGCACCCTCAGCTCCCAACTCCCACACTGTCCAGGCCTGGGATCTGGGGGCCCAGCACCATCCCAAACAGCTTCTTACCCCCCATAGGTGTAGGACTGTTGGGGATGCAGCCTTGAGACCTGGAATGTGGTGGGAAAATCTATATTCATTTGCTCTCGGCCACAGACACATCAGAGGATGTCTGGAGAAAACAGTCTACAATAAACCAGAGTCAAACACAAAATGCAGTGTTGATCGATTTCATGACCAGTCCTGCCTCGGCAGACCTTCATGTGCTGTGACTGTGTCCGGCAGAAGTCGTTTTAACAGCCATGCCAATAGAAGCCCTCACCTCTCAATTTCATCCTCTCCTTTCCTCCCCCTCTCTTCCTTTTACACACACACACACACACACACACACACACACACACACACTCGACGTGCTCTGCATTCTAGGTACAAGGTAGTGCAGTGCTCCACAATTCAGGTGTACTTTTGCTTTATGCAAAAGTTGTTTCCTGAAACAATTTGAATTTTTATAAGTTAAATCCCAGTTTCCCCAAATCTTACTTTTCTGATATCCCTTCCCCTTTTCTCTAATTGATCTTTAGGAAACAAAGGTTCCCAATAACTCCTAATATTTATTCCTGTAGTTTTCAGCCTCTCTTCTCAGCTTCTCTGTCAAATGATAGCACCTAACACGGACAAAAATGCTCTGTTAGCAGAAGAACCCTAGAAAATATCATTATGCAAAAGAAGGATCCTTCTGTGATAAGTCTAGCCATTGTCCCTTAATTTTCTGTTGTGTAAATTCCAATTTTGAATATTAGGCGGGAGAGAAGCTTATCTAACTCATTTCAGATAAATCTGAATCTGAAATGAAATACATTTTTAGTATGAAATGGAGTGTCTTCTATAACTCGGGACTCCTGAAGCCTAAAGGAAAAGAAGAGCTTCCCCAGGCCTCTGGAAGACTGACTGCACATACTGTATCTCAAGTTCATCTTCACAACTAAAAGGTAGGTATTATCATCAGTCTGACTTTACCAAGAGAGACAGCACTCAAGATGCAAGGTGTCAGGCAGCTGGCCCAAGATCACACAGGCAATGAGGGGCAGAGCTAGGGTTTGAACCTAGATCTGACTCTAAAACCTTCACCTTCTTCTAGGTTGTCTTTGGGAGGAGGGCCATCTGGTCGACCTCCTCCCCCACCTCTAGTTAAGCCGGACAGATTATCGGAAATACTGCTTTATGTGTGTGGACAGAACTTGCTCTAGTCTTCCTATATTGTAGAAACTTATTGTTTTACTTCTGTAAGCACCACATTCTTCTATAAAGGATTGGAGGAGGCCACTTGCTTTCTTAGCAAATCATCCCCATGACTAACAACTCGTATCAAAACTGGGACTCAGCCAGTCGTGAAACTGTTCAGATCAGAGTCAGTGTGGAACCCAAACCAGGCAGGATGATGGGGAAGGAGTTGGGGAAAAGGTCCAAGCAACTTGGGAAGCAGGCAGAAAACAGGGCGAGGAGGGTCCTGCAGCTGCCTGAGGTAGGGAATCAGGAACAGAGGCAAAGTCACAGCAGGACCAAGGTGGACGCTGCCAGCACCTGGGCTGGGAGAGACGCAACAGCAGCTGGGCTGATGCTCCCCAGGCAGCAGCCCGGGATACCCATCTGCCCAGCAAGGTGAGGATGAAAGCTCCCCGCTTAGCTGCAGCTTCAGCATAAAGACAGTGCTCAGTATGTAAGCCTCTCCCTCCTTCCTTCCATCTCGGGGACAAGACTAATCCCCTGCTGGGGCAAGGCTGTACTTACAGCTGGAGCTTAAGTGTCCCTTGGCTTTTCAGAACGCTGGAGAGGAGCAGGAGCAAGGGGCCCAGCAAATCACTCGATTCAACGGCATCACACGCTTTCTTAGCCCAAGCCTAAATCCGGCTCGCTGCTGCCTACGTCTATTTCTCCTCAGTCTGTCCTCAGGGAAAACGGAAACTGGCAAGCATCCTCTCCTGAATATGGATGCTTTAGCATCTTAGAGACTTGGTCACATCACTCCTCAGTCTGCTGGGAGTCGGAGGTTTTTCTGCTGTTTCTGGAATGGCTGGGTAAAGACTGGGAGAGGAGAAGGTGGCTGGGAGGTCCCCGACTGACTTACAGATGCGGCAGTGCAGAGCATGTGCACATCTGGTGTGTGCTGGCTTCCTTGGGAACTCCAGTGACAGTCACAGGACTGCCCAGTCTTTATTCTTGGTGAGGAGATGGAGGAAAGAGGGGAGATGGCAGGAGAAAGACGCCAGGCTTCTCAGCACTCAAAGCAGCAAGCGGGTGACATCTGACCTTCCTTTCCAGGAATCAGGTGTGTGTCTAGACAGACACTGAAGTGGGGGGCAAAAAAGCCGAACGGACTTAATCCTATTTGGAATTTCCTCAAACCCTCTTGCAAAGGCAACCGCCTTGGTTCAGAGGGCAGAGCTGGGGCTGGGGAGGCCACCTTGGTGATTTTCTGCCCCAAATCTATGTGGAGCGCCAGGCGGCTGGGTCCCCAGGAAGGATGGAACCTGAGCGTTCCTGCCCATAGACCCATCTGGAACGTTGCACCTGGGCTGGGCTTCCCTGGTTAGACCCACACACACCCAGAGGGTGCTCGCCACTGATGCACTCTCTCTTTCACTACCTCACTTGGCCTCCCTGCATCATCTTGGTGAGACAGGATGCAGGGTTCTTAGTTCTCTTCTTATAAGCAAGAACACGGGGACCAAAGAGGTCTGCCGATACAGCCATGGTCACAAATCAAACTCTGGAACCCCGTTTTGTGGCTTTTGGGGTTCAGATTTCCTGGTCCTGTGTGGTCCTTCTAAACAGGCTAGGAGGTGAGGAGGGTGGTGGCAAGAGAGAGGAGTGGGGCCCGTCTCTCGCCACCATCTCCGCATTGCCAGATCCTTGGCGCGCCTGCTGTCCCTGTGAGCAGGCTCGGCAGACGGAAGGAAGGAAGAAACCCAACGGGCAGCCTGGTCCCCGCCCCGGTAACAGCGCAAACATTTCCAGTGGGGGCCTTTCTGGAAGCATCTGTTCCTGCAGCGTTGCCCACCACCCGGGTGTTTGCAGTCGCTTCCTATTTCTCATCCTTCAGTTACATTTGAATTAGTCCAGCCAGGCGACCCTAGCCCCTGGCTCGCATTAAGGCAACCAGGTATGCAACAGACGCATGGCATTCGGCCTCCATTTAAAGGTCATTCGGTCATCAGGGGGAAATCTCCTGGCTGGACCCGAAACTGCCCCTCCGAGCACTGGAGAGATGCTTCCTCGGCCTTTTCTCTCCTCTTGGGGATGAAGAGTTTCCCACAGCAAATATTTAGAGGGTTTGGATCCTAAGCCCTGCCCATGTCCTCTCTAACCCCCAGGCTAAAAGCTCAGCCCAGGGCTGCGCAAATAGGGTTTTGTCCAGGACCCTGAGCCGCTACATGGAGCTCAGGGGACTACCACACCCTAGAATCACCCCCCACCTTGTGAATCCGTCATTAACTCTGGTCAGAGTGGCGGCTGCTTGGGAAGGCTTTCTCTCCCGGCAGCCTCTGGGAGAGAAGAATTCTTTTTCCTCCTCTCAGTGCTGGAAGGGTTCCTGCACAGGGCAGGAGAGTGGCTGGGGTGGAGGTGCCCAGGGCTTTGCTTCCTTGCATCTACTCATCACACTATGTTTCTGTTTCCCCAGCCAGGCTGCCAACCCTTTGAAGGCAGGGACTGCATCTTGTCTTTGCATCTCTTGGTTCAAGTTCTGAGCCTGCAAATAGCAGGCACTTGATTCATGTTGGGTAAATTAATGAGTTCTATAATTGTACAAATCCACGTTTGGGCTTCTGCAAATCAGGCTCTGGTTCCTTTACTTCAGATCTACATTGCCGTCTCAGAAACCATTGCCAGCTCCCCACTGCCTACAGAATAGTCCGGACTCCTCACCCTCCTTGCATTTAGGACCACCACCACTGGGCTCCAATCCGCCCTGGAGCCTCATTCCCCCCCATGGTGACATCCCATGTGCCCAGTTCTTGAGCAACCCTGAAGCCCTTTCCCTGCTCAGGGTGATCCTGCCTTTGTGCCTTTGCTTGGGTTATTTCCCTCACGTAGAATCCACACGAAGAACGGACTCAGGAAGAATATGTTTAATTCATTTGAATTAAATGAAAGTGGGAACCCAGAGGGGGCTGCGTCCTATTTTCTGCTTCAGCCTCCCCAGCTCTATCTCAAGGTGGGACTATCTGCCCGAGTCCATCGGCCCCACCAAAGGGAACCAGTGAGGTACCCATGGAGCCTGGTGAGAGATGATGCTGTAAAAGCATGATGCTTCCTTTTGGTGGTTTGGGGACACTGGGACTTGAGGACCCCTGAGCCCTTGGCAAATGTCATTCTCCATACCTGACTGGGAAGTCACTGGTGGGGAAAACGAATGTCTAGCAAAGGAAACAGGAAGGGAGAGAAGGGGAGAGAGGGAGCGCAGGATCAGACAATTAGGGAAAGGAAGGGGTGGAGACCTGTCCTCCCTCCAGGGAGGCGCATGAGAGCAGGGGCTCTTCATCTGAGTTCACCGATCGGCCTCCAGGGGTGCGTAAGCTTCCAGTCTCTGTTTGTTTATTTGAAAGACGACTCACAGCTTTCATTGGATTCCATTGTGACTCCTAAAAGGGCCTCTGTTTTTGGAGTATTTGCTTGCCTTCAGAGGTTGGTGCTCAGGATGCTGTCCTAGGTGCCCCCTCCCTCTTGGTGGCAGAATCCATAACCATGGCTTCCATTATGATTTGATAACTTGACTCCCGTCACCCAGCCAGGACTAGTGCTCAAGTGCTAGCAGAGACGTAGTGAATTCCTATTCCCAGACTACACCTATCTTCTGAGCTCCAGAGCCACACATCGAGTTACCTACAGGATACACAGCTCCACTGGGAAGCCCAGAGGCACTATGAGTAGGACCCAAACCAAACACCTTCAATTCGTTCTCCTCACTGTAGCTGGAGGAATCTCTTGAAAACAGAAACTGCTCATGTTCGTCCCTGCTTAGAACTCTTCAGTAGCTTCCCCCTGTACTAGGCTGAAGCCCAGCCCTCCTCAACAGGACTGCTAAGACCCTTTATGATCTGGCCCCCGCCTACCTCTCCAGGCTCATCTCTTCCCACTTCCCTCTCTCTCTCTGCATTTCATAAAAGCATCATGTTCTCTCTTGCCCCCAGCCTTCGAACATACCTCTTCTTCTCAGTACACCACCCTTCCACATGCTCTTTACCAGGGCTAACTCCCACCTTTTATTGAAACTTCAGGTCTCAGTTTAAGTCATGATTTCCACTAGGAAAGTTTCCCTAACACCCAGATCAGGTCACAGGTCCTTGCTAAGTGACCCACACAACCGCACACTTCCCCTATGAGGACATATTTGACACTTTTAAATAAGGGCTTAGTCCTCTGTATCCGCCACTAGATTCCAAGTTCCAAGAGGCCAGAAACTGCACCTGCCTGTTCACCACTGTATCACAGCACCCGGAGCAGTGCCTGGCACACAAAAGATCCTCCATAAATAACTGCTGATAGACAAAAATAAATGGGAGGATGAATGAACGGAAGGAGGGAGGAGGAGGGGAGAGATGGAAGGGAGGGAAGGATTGGTCTTCTCTAAGAGTCCCTTGCTTTTACTCTAGGGTGACTTCCTGACATTATTAAACATGGAAAAGCCCGGATAGTGGATCCCACACTTTGCATCTTGCGTGGTGCCCAGCATGGTGTCTTGCATACACCGAGTCCTGTCGTAACAACAGAAACTGTTGGTAGTCCTGCTAGGCTCCCCTTTACGACACACTGCCACGCATATCATCTCACAAATAGTACTAGAGCAGGCATGAGTGCTGAGCAGACACGAAGTCCCGGGAGTGACGCCGGAGGAGCAGTGTGTGAGTGGCAGGAACATCAGAGCCCAGGACCCGGATTCCCGCCCAGTTCTCATCCTGACTATTGGCGGGACCTTGAATCAGCCTCGACTCCACTCTCGACTCAATTTCCCCCTCTGTAAAATGGAGAATTGAGCCCTCCTTTCCCTATCTGCCAAGGCTGCTGTGAAGAAACAAGGCCAGAAAGGCACTGCTACTGCAGGGAACTGTGAGTGTTCATGCCCTACATCTCTTAGGGCGACCTTGGCAGCTGCCACTCATCCAGTCCCTGGTCACCACCCCTCCACCCTGCAGAGTTCCCAGTTCCAGCCCCACTTGCCTTTCTTCCTCCCTTAGACATCCTCAGCAGCCAGAGAGTATGAAAGAGACACATCTATCACCTCCTGCAGCGACGGTTATAAATCCCATTGCAATTAAACCCAGCCTGGGAAAGGGCTCGAAACACAGAACACGCTGCTATTTCACTTTTGCCAATTACAACATGACAATGATTGAATAGCTCAGTGGCAGTGATGCAAGGGGACCCACTTGGCCTTCCTCCTGCTCCCATATGGAGTTAGCAGCCAGGGTCTGGGGGTTGCAGGTGTCAGGGAAGACAACACACAGAGCATGCTGATCAAATCTGCAGGGGCCATAAAACTGGGAGGGCGAGCTCTTAGCATGTCGAGTGATAGAATCCAAACTCAAAATGACTGGCAGAATGGAAGACTGAGGGAAACAAATAAAATGAAATCTTGGATGGAAAATACAAAGCCTTACATTTGGATTCCAGAAATCAGTAGCAGACCTATAAACAGGGGGACACCTGGCTTGGCACATTTATTAAAAGAAAAAAATACGGCTTTGCTTGTTCATTTGTTTTTGCACCCCAAGCTTGACATGAGCCAACTGTGATAAACTGCCACTTGTAAAAATAAAAAAGTGCAATCCTGGGTTGTGTTAATGATAGCAGAGTGTCTGGGACAAAGGAGAAGAATTTCTCCCTCTGATCCCTGCTCTAAGCCAGACTGATGCCAAGCAACGGGACCATTTTGGTCACCACTTTCACAGGGACAATGACAAACCAGGAAAGGAGAGGGTCCGGGCTAGTGACACAAAGAGAAATCAAATCATATGAGAAGTGGCTGAAGGGGCAGGAGGTATTCATCCCAGGGGAGACATCTAAAAGGGACATGATTGCTGATTTCAATTGTGTAAAGGGCCATGAAGAAGAATTAGGGATGCACTTCCCTAGGCCCATGAGAGTCCAACCACGGCCAGCAGAAAGAAGTGACGAGGCTTAGATTTGGACTCGGCATCAGGAAAAGCTAGCCATCAACCAGGGCTGCCTCCTCAGAGGCAGAGCACAACCTGTCCCTGGCAGGATCTAGGAAGAGGCTGAATTTAGGAGAAAACAAAAACAGCAGAGTCTGTGGCCTCGGCTGACACTGCCTCCGCAAAACACAGAAATGACTGAATTGGAGGAACTTTTCCTGACTGAGCAGAAAATGGTCACAGACTGATTTGGCTGAGCTGCTTCAGAAGACCAGCAGGCCTGCTTCCTTGTCCTCTCTTACATCCTGCCTCTCTGGGCTCATTTTCTGCCACTTTTGCCCCTCTGTGCCCAACCCCCAGCCCAGCCCAGCGCACAGCTGGACACCAGGACTCAGCTTCTCCATCACGTCTGCTGAGAAGCCTTCCATCAGCCCCAGGAGCAGGCTGGGTGCCCCTACACCACGGCTCCCTTAGCACCCCATGCTCGTGGCATCGGAGAACTTTCCCCCTTTGCGTTTATTGCTTGTTTACCTGTCAAATTTCCCCGCTGCGTGTAGGCCGGGTGAAGGCAGAGAGCGTGTCCAGGTTGCTCGTTACTGTACCCGGAGCGCCTGGCACAGAGCGTGGTACACTGCGGGCACGAAATTAACATCTCTGAGTACATGAATGTATGAATGAACTGGATTCTAAATGGAGCTCCCAGACTAAAGGATGGGGAGATTCCGCTGCTAGGTCCTCTAGGCTTCCCATCCTCACAGAACCCACCTTCTATCTCCTCTGGGCTGCATGGCAGCTTTAAGGCTTTTCTGCCCTGGTCTCAGGTGCGGGGGAGGAAGCCCCTTCCCCCTTTAACCCCAAATAGGCCTCCCGCAGCTTCTGGGTGCCTGAGCTACATCTTCTCATTCTGGCAATGGACATTTTGGGAAGTTCTTTCCTGAAAAACAGTAAGGATCGATCTGTTGGATATGGTTTTCCCAGATGGTTAGAGATTGCAGAAGGTGGTCTCTGAGACCCCTTTCTGCCCAGGGAATCTCTGCTCTAGGATTCTGGAAGGGTCTGTCCTCGTGCACTTGGGTTATCCTGACAGAGGCCCCTTGAATAGAAATACGCCCCCTTCCAGCCTTTCGAGATGGATCCACGGCAGCCCCAGGCCCAGAGGTAGGAGTCACCCAGGATGAGCTTTCTCCCTGACACGGTGGGCTGTGTGAGAGGCAGGGGAGGGGCCCCAGGACGTCTCTGACTTGGGACAGCAGATGAAGCGTGCACTATTCACACCAACTCGGTCAGCCCGTTGAGAAAGTTAAGACCCAGGGAATTCAATGCCTTGGCCCTGCTCTGGAAATGCTCATTCTACTCTCAGGAGTTAACACGGTTGCCCTTAAAATGAACATTTTCTAACTCACTTCTGTTTACCCTCTGCCTCTATGGCCTCTCTTGCTGCCGTTAGTATTTAATGTCTCTTGAGGAAGGCACGCTTCCCTGACGTGACAGCCCTGGTGTAGTACTCACCAGAGAGACTGACTGGGTTCTCACGGCCCCCTGCAGCTCAGCGGGGCCCACCCTGGGCCAGCATCGGGGAGCAGGGCGCTGCCGTGGCTGGCTCGTCCTCCCCACCTCCTGCAGGCATCCTGGCTATGGCTGGGAGGCTGGAGGCTCAGGTTCTGTGCTGTCCTCCAGGTAATGGCAGTCCTGGAATCTGCTGAAGGCTCCCGGTTTATTTACCGGCTTCCTTACTCACTGGCCTCTGGCAAAGAGGTTTCCAGGCACGCAGATTTTAAAATAATACAAATCATTAACATTTAAAATGGTAAAGTGGCAACAGTTCATTCTGCTCTGTGGGGGGGTAAAGCAGCTCAGAGAGAGGACCCAGGAGTGGGCTGTGCAGGGCTCCTTCTTTACACATCAGACCCACTGGGGACAGTCTGGAAGTGGGCTCCCTTCCTTGGAGAAAGGCCAGCTGCTCCTGGCTCCCCTTTGACCTCTGTACAGGGAAGCCGCCCATATATTCCAGTCTGGGAAGAAAAACTATTGTGAGTCACCGTGCTCAGGAGAAAGGGGCCCAAACAGCTGGAATTGGGGACCAGTTTGCCCATACAGCGGGCCAGACTCAAAACCAATATTTGCTGGGTCAGTGAGGAGCCAGAGGGAGACAATGCTATCTATCAGAAGGAGGTAGGGTGGGGGGCAGAAGGCCCAGTTACATCTTGACTTTTGTCATTAATAAGCCCATGGTCTTAGCCAGGCCTCTTAAACTCCCCTCAGCTCAGTTCAACTCAGTTTTCGCATCTGACAAATAACAGAATTATTTCATTTTAGATCTGGAAGAGGCCCCAGAAAATATCGAGTCCAATCTCCTCTCTGTACAGATAACGTCTGTCCTCCCTACCTCTCAGCGTTGCTATAAGGATTAATTAGAATAGAGGGCACCTTCTGTATCTGTGAATTTGGGATTTAAGACTTGACATGGGGTCAGTCCTTTCATTTTGTTCCTGCCTTGCCTCTTGCTGACCACTATTCAGCTGGGACCTGTAGGCAACTTAGAAACCAAGGCACCGAGTTCTCATTACTCATCATAATGCTCTGCATGTGTGTGGTTTCTGCTCAGTTTTCAAAGCACCACATGGGCTTTATCTGTTTGATCCCGATGAGGTGGGCGGGGAGGTATCAACATGGCAGATGGGAAAATGCAGACAGAAAGGCACACTCCCCGTCTCATGGGTCATAAGTGGTCAAGGGAGACTTGAATCCTGGTCATCTCACTCTCTGCCAAGGACTCTCTCTTCTACACCCCTCTGCTTTTTTGTTACAGAAAACAGACTCTCTTTGGTATCAACAGAAAACCTTAAAGAGCCTCGGAAAAGAAGGGGCTTTGGGAAATGGGTGAACAGCTGCCCAAAGCATTCTGTGTATGGAACAAATACTTCTAGATTTGTCTCTTTGCAGGGATAGTCAAAGGTGCTATATACAAGTATGGTTATTATTAAAATCCCACATTGCCAAACCAGATGGCATCAGTTCCCCCAGAACTATCAAACTGACCTTTTATTTCCTATAAGCTAGTCAGCATTTGTAGAGAATCCCTTAGGAAGTAATTCTGAAACCCTGCCAGAAGGTGAGGAGAGGGGTCAGGGAAGTGAGTCCTCATTTTCAGATGATAACACTTAGTCCAAGAGTTTTTGGAAACAACTATCCCCTCCCTGTCAGATACCATGTCTTATTTATCCTCATATCTCCAGCCCCTAACAACCCATGGCACGGACAGAGGACAGAGGTGAGTGAACTGCTGTATTTGGCTGTGTAGATTGGGGGAAGGGATTACAACTGGGTCTCAGACTTTAGAATTCCTGTGAATCACTGCATGCTTGTTAAAATGCAGATGCCAGATTCAGAAACTCTAGATTTCAGTAGGTCTGAAATCTACAGGCTGTTTTTGGGGTTTCTTTTTTTTTTTTTTTTTTGAAATTTACATTCTTAATAATCTTTCCCGGTAAGATTCTAAATAGGTGATCCATGGCCCTCCCTTTGAAAATGATGGCTCAGAAAGGATTCTGAATTCCCAAGCTGGCAGGTCCTCCTGAGGACTATTTATATATATCACATCCACACAGTCTGCCCCCAAGCTCTTGGGTTTTATAAATAACCCCAGACCAGGCAGGTAAAGGTTACTGCCCTGACTTTGCTCGGGCTCTGGGCCATTAGCAAGGAGCCAGCTGGCTCGTTGGAATCCTACAAACACACAAACCAACCTCCCAGGGTGTGGGAGTGGGTGGGAGGTAAGAGAGGGCAGAGGACTCCTTACACAGCAGTCCTGGGCCTCAGGGCAGCAGAGCTCGGGACTGGCTCAACGGAGAGACTCGAGCCTGTGCAGCAGGACAGGTCTCAGCCACTGCTTTCTGGCCTAACACAGCTGAGGGCAATTACCCTTTAGAGGGGCGGCTTCATTTCGGAATCTAGCAGCTGCCTCCATCTTCTGGAGCCTGTCTGTGTTCCCACAAGGAGCACAGGGCCGGGGCATCTCCCTGGATGTGGCTCTGTTCCAGAACCCAGAGATTCAAAAGGAAAGAAAAACCCACACCGGCCAGTCTGCCAGCTGCTGGGGCTGCAACGCTGAGCCCCGCGCTCGTCCCCGCCTCTGCCTGGCTATTAAGTAGGAAGATATTTCTGGTCTCTCCCTGATGAGGATGGTTCATCAGGGATTTCTGTTGAGCTGAGCTAGAGGTGGGAGGGGATGGGGGGACTCAACACGCGCAAATCCCATTCGTGTTTTTCCCACAAAGGGTCTCTCACGTATATCAGAGAAGCAGATCAAAAGCTCCGTGCTTGGGCTTCCCTGGTGGCACAGTGGTTGAGAATCTGCCTGCCAATGCAGGGGACACGGGTTCGAGCCCTGGTCTGGGAAGATCCCACATGCCGCGGAGCAACTAGGCCCGTGAGCCACAACTACTGAGCCTGCACGTCTGGAGCCTGTGCTCCGCAACAAGAGAGGCCACGATAGTGAGAGGCCCGCGCACCGCGATGAAGAGTGGCCCCCGCTTGCCGCAAATAGAGAAAGCCCTCGCACAGAAACGAAGACCCAACATAGTAATCAATCAATCAATCAATCAATCTTTAAAAAAAAAAAAAGCCTGTGCCTTTAAAAACATATTAAGATGATTAAAAAAAAAAAAAAAAAAAAGCTCCGTGCTTCCCCACCTCCCCACTCCCCAGTCTCCCAGAGCAGAAACAAGGTTCCCTGTGCCAGTGGCAGGACTCACGCCCTCAGCACCTTGCCTTTTACCCGTTCCCACGTCATCAAGTCCCTTAGGGTTCTAAGGATGTGATAATGTTCAAATATGGCTATTCCTTTCCTCTCCATGGCTCATATGGAGATGGTACTTTCCAGAAATGGTCAACAATATCTCCCATCCCACATGCTCTTCTAGTGATGTGACCCTGGAACACTGCCCCTTGAAGGCGGGGCCTACGGCCCCTCCTCTGGACTCTGGGTGGGCTTGTGACTACAGCGGACGCGACGCTATGTGACTCGTGCTGGGTCAGAAAAGGCAATATAGCTTCTGCACAGTTCTTCGGGGTTGCTCAGTCTTAGCACCCAGCCACCATGCTGTGAGGCACTCAAGCAGCCTGCACAGGAGCCCACGTGGAGAGGTCCACATAGAGAGCAAGAGAGGGCCCCCCCGGTCACTGCCAACTTGCCAGCCGTGTAAGTGAGGCGTCTTGAAGTAGAGCCTCCAGGTTTACGCACGCGCTCCCAGCTGCCCCGGTGGATGCTACGTGGGGCAGAGACGAGCCTTCTGAACCCTCCCCATTGAGCCTTGCCCCAGGTGAAGATTTATGAGCTAAATAAACGACAGCTGTTGTGTTAAAGCACTATGGTTGCCAAGCCACTCAATCACTCCCCTTCACCTCTGTCAATCTGTCACCAAAACGGGGCTCTGCGATTACAGAGAGCCACACGCGTTTATGCGGGGAGACAAATGTGTGGGGTCTGCGGGGGGCAGGGCTCAGAGTGGATTCAGCCCGCCCTGACAGGCCCCTCCTCGGGCTTCGTCTCGATGGTTCGCCCCGGGCAGAGTGGCTGTGCCTGGCAGGCTGGCAGCCAAGGCGTGGGTCTCAGCCAGTGAAATGATACACGGCAGTATCAGGCTGTGGCAGCGTGGTGTAGCTTTTGGCGCCTGGTGTGATAATATGGCGACTGTAACAGACAGGAACGGCGCTTGTAGGAGACAAGGCTGCCGAGTAGGGGGCACCTGCAGACCAGGGGCCTGAAATCAGGAGTCAGCCACAGAGGGGGTGGGCCTAGTTGCCATCAATCCAGTCACAGGTTCCCAGGGGCTTGGTCATAAGCCCCCCTTTCTTAGCCTCCCCTGTTGCTCTGACACTGCATGGAAGAGACTCCCTGTATGTCTTATGCGATAAAGACCCCTGCAGGTTGAGTACTTCCTGGGCCAGAAATCGAGCCCAGACCTTTAAGGGGTCCCCTGTACTCCTAAAACCTCAGAGCCACACACACAGCCTATGGGACTTGCAGTCCAGCCGTCCAGCGCCTTCCCCGTTGTGGCTTATCGGTGGCCTCCATGCTCTGGTGTCCTGCGGAAGCCGGGTGGAAGGCAAGGGCGGACTTGAGCAGAGGTTCACACACAGACACATGAGCACACCCACTCCTTCGGAGCCCCAGCAAGCCGTCACAGTCACGACGAGAGGTGTGGGAGCTGAGAAAGGAGAGCTGTGAACAAAACACTGGGGCCGGATCGATAAGGAGACCAGGCAAAATTGGATCTGAACGATGACAAGAAATCTACTCTACACAGAGCAGCTAAAGGAGTGGGGCTGGCAGCAAAAACACGTTAAAAGAATTACAGGCAGGGATCAGGGCCAGCTCTAGGGCCCTCAGTCCCTTCCCGGGACTTCAGGCTGGATCATCAACCTCTTGCAAATAAGCAGGAAGAGGTTCCTGTGTCTCCCCTAAGTGGATATCAAATGGACTTGGTCAGATGTCTGCCCAGTTCCACAGATCTCTGGAAAGCTCGGACCTGGCTGGACGCTGGGAAGCAGTTCTCTGGTGTTTAGGGTCCAGTGCTGGGAGTGGGATGTCCTGGCGGCCTCACTGTGGCTAAAGGAGGATGTCAGACAGTGGCCCCAGACATTGGGACCCTGGGGAAAATGAGCAGAAAATGTGGATTGGCTTTGGACTTTGGCACCGGACTTGACCCAAGAAAGAGGCCACAGAACTATGTAAAAAGTGGCTTTGAAGTTTTATTAACTGTGGTATTGTGATTTATATATTTGGTCTTCATCCCTGCTTCTGGCACAGAGCTCTTAAAACCCTAGGAATTTCCTAAGTGGTAAGAGCACAGGAGCATCTTTTGTTCTGTTACTTAGTCTTTGAGGTCACAGGGTTCCTGAAACCCTTGTGGTTGCCTGGGCGATAGGAGTGTCTTTTGTTCTAATGAGGCATCTCTGGGTGGGATCCTGAATGGGGGCTGGTCACCTGAAAGACCAAGCCAGGATTAGAAGCTTAGAATTTTCAGCTCTGTTCCTCATTCACTTGAGAAGGGAGAAGGGCTGGAAATGGAATTAATAATTGATCATGCTGATGTGGGGAAGCCCCCATAAAAATCCCCAAAATACAGGATTCAGAGAGCGTCCAGGTTGGCAAAAACATTCATACCCGGAAGATGAGGCATCCCAACTCCGAGGGGACAGAAACTTCTGCGCTCAGGACCCCTCCCACACCTCACTCTGTGTAACGCTTCATCTGGCTGTTCATCTGTATCCTTTATCATATCCTTTGATAAACTGGTAAATGTAAGTATTTCCCTGAGTTCTGTGAGCTGCTCTAAGAAATTAATTGAACCTGAGGAGGGGGTCATGGGACCCTCCGATTTGCAATTAAATCAGACAGAAGCTGTGGGTAACCTGGGGACCTACTACCTGCGATTGGCATCTGAAGTGGGGGCAGTCTTGTGGGACTGAGCCCTTAAGCTGTGGGAGCTGACATTATCTCCAGGTAGTTTTCAGAACTGAGTTGTAAAATTAAATTGTAAGACACCCAGTTGGTCGCAGAAAATTCCTTGGTATGGGAAAAACCTCCACACATTTGGTGACCAGGAGTGAAGTGCTGTGTGTGAGCAGTAAAGGAGACACACAGGAGGAAAGACTGCTGGGTTTTTCTCATTCATTAACCATGGCCAATAAAAAGAAATATATATCACATCATTAACCAGGACCTACATGTATATATAAAACTGAAACAAACATCTCATGAAACAATAACTTTTTACTGTCTGTGACAACCTGATACGCTCTTTTCCATTCTTTTTCATTTTTCTAAAATTGCTGGTTGTGACCCATTAAATTGAGTTCCCAACTTACTAATGGGTCTTGACCTGCAGTTTGAAAAACAGTGCTCTAGAACAAAGGCTGGCAAACTATGGCCCACAGGCCAAATCCTGCCACCTGTTTGTTTTTTAATTAAGGTGAAATTCATACAGTTCATATAATTTCATACATATATTTTATAGTATACGATTCGATGGCATTTAGTGCATGCCTTCACAATACTGTACAACAATCACCTCTCTCTAGTTTCAAAAATGTTTCCTCACCCCAGAAGAACACCCGATACCCTTTAAGTAATAACCGCCCCCATTCTCTCCTTCCCCCATCCCCTGGCAACCACTGATCTTCTTTCTGTCTCTATGGATTTGCCTATTCTGGACATTTCACTTAAAGGAATCATAAATTATTTTTCCTTTTGTGTCTGGCTTCTTTCATTTAGCATAATGTTTCAAGGTTCAAGTTGTAGCTTGTATCAGTACTTCATTCCTTCTTATGGCTGAATAATATTCCATTGTATGTATATAACAATTTGTTTATGCAGCATCTGTTGATGGACTTTTGGGTTGTCTCCATCTTTTAATGATGCTATAAACATTCATATGCAAGTTTTTATGTGGATATACATTTTATTTCTTTGGGGTACACACCTATGAGAGGAATTGGTGGGCCATATTGTAGTTCTATGTTCAACATTTTGAAGAACTCCCAAACTGTTTTCCACAGTGGCTGCACCATTTTACATTCCCACCAGCAATATACAAAGGTTCCTATTTCTCCATATCCTTGCCAATACTAGTTATTTTCTGGGCATTTTTTGTTTTTATTTTTTATATAAAAAGCCATCCTAGTAGATGTAAAGTCGTATTTCATTGCGGTTTTGATTTGCATTTCCTTAAAAACCAAAGAAGTTTTATATCTTTTTCACATATTTGTTGAACCTTTGGACTTTGGAGGAATGACTATTCAAGTTGATTGCCAATTTTTTCAATTGGGTTGTCTTTTTGCTATTGAGTTATAAGAGTTCTTATTATTTACTAACCCTTATCAAATTTATGATTTGCAAATCTTTTCTCCCATTCTGTAGGTGGTCTTTTCATTTTTTGATAATGTCCTTTGATTCACAAAAGTGAAGATTTACTGCTGTTTTCTTCTAATAGTTTTATAGTTTAAGTTATTATATTTAGGCTCTTGATCCATTTTGGATTAAGTTTTACACAGGGATTGAGGTAGGGGCCCAACTTCATTCTTCTGCAGATGACATTTATCTACATATAGAAAATCTCAAACAATCCACCAAAAAACTAATAGGGCTAATACACAAATTCAGCAAAATTACCAGGTACAAGATCAACATACAAAAACTAGTTGTGTTTCAAGATACTAGCAATGAACAATTCAAAATGAAAATTAAGAAAACATTTCCATTTATAACAGCATTAAAAGCATAAAGTACTTAGGAATAAATTAAACTCAGGAGATGAAAGACTTAAGCACTGAGAACTACAAAACATTGCTGGAAGAAATGAAAGAAGACATAATTAAGTGGAAAGACAGCCCAGGTTCATGGGTTAGAAGACTTAATATTGTTAAGATGGCAATACTCCCCAAAGTGGTTGGCAGATTTGATGCAATCCCTATCAAAATTCCAATGGTGTTTTTACAGAAATGGAGAAGCTGATCTTCCAATTCACATAGAATTCCAAGGGACTCTGAAGAGCCAAGACAATACTAAAAAAGAAAAACAAAGTTGGAAGACTCACACTTCCTGATTTCAAAGCTACTGTAAGCAAAACAGTGTGGTAGTGGCATAAACACAGACATATAGACCAGTGGAATAGAATGGAGAGTTCAGAATAAACCCAAACATCTATGGCCAGTTGATTTTTGACAAGGGTGCAAAGACTATTCCATGAGGAAACAATAGTCTGTGCAAGAAACAGTGTTGGGACAGCCCGAAAACCACATGCTATCTGCTTATATAAATAAGTTTTATCAGAACATACCCTGCTCATTTGTCTGTGGCTGCTTTTGTGCAGAGGTGAGTAATCACAACAGAGACAGTATAGTCCCAAAGTCTAAAATATCTATTATTAGGTCCTTTACCAAAAAAAATGTGAAGACCCTGTGTAACATATTACTTCTCATGCCCACCTGTGGACTTTCCTTCATTTAACAAACATTTATTGAGCACCTACCATGTACTGGGCATTGCTCTAGACAGTGAACAAAACAGACAAAAATATCTGTCCTCATGGAGCTTACACTCTAGCAGGGGAACTATCCAGGACAGCTCTGTAATCTAAAGAAATCCAATGATCCCTTGGGGAGGAGAAGCAGTGGGACTGTCTGTAAATTACGAGCAGACTTCTAAGCTGAGATAGAGGCTATGAGCCCTCTAGACTTGGGCTCATCCAGGTGCTGTCTGTTGGCCCCAGTCATGTCTCATTCAGCTGCATGTCCTGAGTTGGGGTCAGAGGTATCCAGCAAGCACTAAACACTGTGGCTCTTCCAGAGGACCTAATATGTTTAGAGGACTGTGTAAGTGCTACAGAGGACCATGGTCCCTACATTGCAGAAGATCACAGTCTAGTGAAGAATAAACTAAATACACATCATCATAAGAAAAATCAAGAAACAATATCACTTAGGGGAGAGGGTTAAATTAGGAGTATGGGATTAATAGGTACATACCACTGTACATAAAATAGATAAAAAAACAAGGATTTACTGTAGAGCATAGGGAACTGTATTCAATGTCTTGTAATAACCTATAATGGAAAAGAATCTGAAAACAGAATATATACACACATATATATAAAACACTGAATCACTTTGCTGTATACCTGAAACTAACACAATATTGTAACTCAACTATAGTTCAATTTAAAAAAAGAAACACGATCACTTAATGAGCACTGTGTAAAAACTTCTATAGTTAGCATCTCATTTGATCCTCAAGAGAATGCCTGAAAGACTTGTATCACATTTCATAGACAAGGAAACAGTTTCAAAGAGCTTAGTGTTTCCCCTTTGACCACAAAGCTAGTGGGTGGACACACAGGAATCTGAACCAACACTATAATGAATCTAAGTTTAGCCATTAAATTATTAAACAGACACTTATGGAACTCCCACAAATTTCTAAGCATTACTCCGGGCTCTAGTGATGCAAAGATGATCAAGACTAGTGTTCTTTACACCATACCACCCTATACCCACCATGAACAGGAGACAGGACATGGATAATTCACCTGCCTTCAGGGATTTATAGGTAATGCAGGAGGCAGGACATAAACATAAGTGAGATAGTGACAATAACAGCAGGTACATCCTAAGGTTCCAAAAAGACGTTTAAATAACAATATTTCAAAGCAATCTTAGGGATGGGATGGACAGGGAAAGCTTCACAGAGGAGAGGGAATGGACAGGTGGTAGGATTTATATAAATGGTCACATGTACCAAGTACACCCTGCCCTCAGGTACACCCAGCCCACAGAACTGGTGCTGGGCTGAGCAGCAGAAGACAAGGGCTTCAGGACACCTTGGAGAACATGTCAACTGGCTAATAAACCTGAGAACTTTGGAGGAGCCCCTAGGTCATATACACTGTCTTCTTCTCCAACTCTGCTCTCCCCAGAATGCACCAGCTCAGGCCAGCCTAGTCCTCTTTGGAACATTCTACCACCTTCTTGGGGAGCAGAGGATAGTTTGGGAAGATCCAAGGCTTTGGGTCAGAAGACCAGGGTTTACATCCAGGTCTGTCCACTTAGAACTGCACTGTCCATGAAGGTAGCCACTAGCCACAGGTGGCTCTTTAAATTTACATTAATTTAAGTACACTTAAAACGTCAGCTCAGTTGTACTAGCCGCATTTCAAACGCTCAACAGCCAGATGTAGCCCAGAAAGTTCTATAAGCCAACACTGATTTCAAAGCCCATGACCTAAAGTTAGCTAGGTTTTCTCTTTGCACCTCACCTTCTCCATCAAAAACTGGGAATAACCCTACAAATACACCCCTACCAGGACTTGTTGTGGGTAAAATGAGATAATGAACTCGAAAGTGTGCTGGTATCTTCCTCTTTCCCTTTTGATACAATAAATCTTCCCTCCTGCTTTCTGCAGGACTGGGGCCTCCAGTTCCACTCAGACAGAAATGCCCCCACCATGGGCTCAGCTTCTCTTCCCCAGACCATGACCCATGGAACAACAACAAAAAATGTGGAGCATTAAAAAGAAAAGTGAAACAAAAGTCCCCCCAGAAGTGGGCCCACCTCTCAGTCCTCACGCTACTGGGTCTCTCAGGAGCATTTGTCAAAGCAGATCACTCTTTCCTTGGCTTCCAGAAGACCATGCTCACCTGGCTTTCCTCCAATGCCTGGTGGCATCTCCTCATCTCTTTGATCTGTTAATTTGAAAGTGCCCCAGAGCTTTGTCCTTGGTCCTCTTCTCTATCTACACAAATCCAGTCTCATGGCTTCAAGTATCATCTATATGCTGATAACTTTCAAGTCTGTATCTCCAGCAGAATCCAGTCACTTCAACTCCAGACTCACATTCCAAATGTCACTGGATAGTCCTAACAGGCATCTCAGAATTATACCAAGACTGGACTCGGGTAGCTTCTACTCCCAAGCCAGCCCACTCTCCTTTCCTATCACTGCAAATGCCAACTCCATCCTTCCAGAGGCAAGCCAAAAACCTTGGAGCCACTCTTGATTCCCCTCTTGCTCTCACATCTCATATCTAAACCAACAGGAAATTCTGTTGGCTTCACCTTCAAAATCTATCCAGACTCCACCACTTCTTACTACCTCTGCTGCTACACCTGGTGCAAATCAGCATCATCTCTTGCCTGGATTCCTGCAAGAGTCTCCTAAATTGGTCTCCCTGCATCTTCCCCTGCAACCAGAGTGATCCCTTGAAAACTGAAGTCAGATTATAACCTTGTTTTATGCAAAACCTTCTGTTTCCCACAGTTCAACTAAAAAAAAAAAAAAGCAATCAAAATATGGGCAGACGATCTAAGTAGACATTTCTCCAAGGAAGACATCCAGATGGCCAACAAGCACATGAAAAGATGCTCAACATCACTAATTATTAGAGAAATGCAAATCACAATGAGGTATCACCTCACACCAGTCTGAATGGCCATCATCAAAAAGTCTACAAAAAATAAATGCTGGAGACGATGTGGGGAAAAGGGAACCCTCCTACACTGTTGGTGGGAATATAAATTGGTGCAGCCACTACAGGAAAGCAGTATGGAGATTCCTTAAAAACCTAAAAACAGAGTTGGCGTATGATCCTGCAATTCCACTCCTGGGCATATATCTGGAAAAGATGAAAACTCTAATTCAAAGAGATACATGCATCCCAATGTTCACAGCAGCACTATTTACCACAGCCAAGACATGGAAGAACCTACGTGTCCATCGACAGATGAATGGATAAAGAAGATGTGGTACATATATACAATGGAATATTACTCAGCCACAAAGAAGAATGAAATAACGCCATTTGCAGCAACATGGATGGACCTAGAGATTATCATACTAAGTAAAGTAAGTGAGTCAGACAGAGACACATATCACGATATCAGTTACATGTGGAATCTAAAAAATAATACAAATGAACTTCTTTACAAAACAGACTCACAGACAAAGAAAACACACTCATGGTTACCAAAGGGGAGGGATAAAGTAGGAGCTTAGGATTAACAGATACACAGTACTATATACAAAATAGATAACCAACAAGGACCTACTGTATAGCACAGGAATTCATATTCAGTATTTTGTAATAACCTATAATAGAAAAGAATCTGAAAAAGAACATATATATGTATAACTGAATCACTTTGCTGTACACCTGAACCTAACACAACATTGTAAATCAACTATACTTCAATTAAAAAAAAACAAAACGCCTTCTGTTTCCCACTTTACTCTAAAGAACCCACGTGGTCTGACCCTCACACCCACCTCTCTGACCTTGTCTCCTATTGCTCTGCCAGGTCAGCCCGCGGTTGTGTCCTGGACATGCCAGGCCCACTCCTGCCTCTGGTCTCTGCACGTTTTGCCCGTGCTGTTCCCTCTGTGACATGCTCTTCCCCTGACACCTGCCTGGCTCCTCTCTCACTTCCTTTACGTCTTTACTCAAGCATCACTTTCTCAGTGAGGCTTTCCCCAGCCACCCCATCTAAGATTCTAACACCCCTTCCCTTGGACCTTCCCTGTCCCTTTCCCTGCTTCACTTTTCTCTTTAATACTTATCCCTGACAGACACCCCCCACCCACACACACACGATTTCTTGTTTATATTCTTCATGAGACAGGGATTCTTATTTGTTTCAATTCACCACTTTATGTTCAGTGCCTAGAACAGTGCCTGGTCCATAGCAGGCATTCAATAAGTATTTGCTCAATGAATGAATGAACCAAGGGCTGGGGCTGTGGAGGCTGCATGGAGACCAGTGGTCACCAGCCCCTGACATCCATGGGCAGGACCCCGGAAGGAGCCAGCCTGATCTCTCCTCCCAGCACTTTGACCCAGGCTTTGGAGGAGTGGGCTGGGAGTGCGAGCCACTGAGATAGGGTCAGGCCAGCCGGGCAGTGCCTTGCCACCCGGGGTCCGAGGGTCACAGGCAGCTGTGTGGACTGAAGCGGTGGGTTCCAGTGCCAATGGGAACTGTAAAGTGCGAGAGGCAGGATGTGCTCGGGGCTGCCAATGAAGCAAACAGACGCAGGTGGGAAGTCTTCCCAGAGCCAGATAGGATTTCTCCCCATCGTGTACGGCAGGGAGGGTGATGAAGTATTTATTAAGGGCTCTTACCTGGAGCGAGTCCTCACTGACAGAGATGAAAGCCAAGAGACCATGTCTCATGATGACTACAATGCACTGATAATACAGAAAAATGTGTGCACTCAGGGTGGGAGTAAATGGACTCCTGAGAGCTCCACTCTGCTCTCCCACCCCAACCAGGGTGGTGCAAATGAGCCTAAGGACCTTCAGAGGCTCAGGGAGGTCAGAGAGGATGGGGGGATTGGAGGGCAGGCGGGGGGAGCAGGGGCCGGGCTGTTGAGCTGGCGACACAGGGAGCCACAGAGGTGGGGACAGGGGACCAGCAGGCGGCCATAGCACGATGGAGGCAAAACTGCTCTCAAAGGTGAAGTACAGAACAAAGGTGAGCTGGAAGGATATTATGAATATTACCAGGGGATGGGTATCCAGAGCAAAAGATGCGGGAGGGGAAAAGTCAGCTCTGGGGAAAAAGCTTTAAAATACTGCATCTCATTAATCTCTCTCATCCACACAGGGGGCAGCCCTGGTTCTGTGGAATTGACAGATGGGGAGCCAGGAGCTCAAAGAGGCCAACTCACTTGCCCAAGGTCACACAGCTATTGGTGGCTGGATACAGAATTTGATCCAAGTTTCTCTAACTCCAAAGCCAGTGCTTCTTAACAGGAGCCCTATGAGGCTTTCTGGAAATCTGGGGGATATTTTTGCCCTCTAAGTGTAGCAACGTATATACAGGTGCACCTTGGAGATATTGCAGGTTCCGTTCCAGATCACCACAATAAAGCAAATACCACAATAAATCGAGTCACACGAACTTTTTGGTTTCCCAGTGCATGTAAAAGTTATGTTTACACTATACTGTAGTCTATTAACTGTGCGATAGCAGTACGTCTAAAAAACACAGTGTACATACCTTAATTAAAAAATACTTTATTGCTACAAAATGCAGACCATCATCTGAACCTTCAGCGAGTCATAATCTTTTAGCTGGTGGAGGGCCTCGCCTTGATGTTGATGGCTATTGGTCGGTCACAGTGGTCATTGCTGAAGGTTGGGCCAGCTGTGGCAATTTCTTAAAATAAAACAAGAATGAAGTTTGCAACATCAACTGATCCTTCTTTACGAATGATTTCTCTGTAGCAGGCAATGCTGTTTGACAGCGTTTTACCCGCAGCAGAACTTCTTTCAAAGTTGGAGTCAGTCCTCTCAAACCCTGCCGCTGCTTTATCAACTAAGTTTATGGGATATTCTTAGGTCCTTTGTTGTCATTTCAACAATCTTCACAGCATCTTCACCAGGAGGAGATTCCATCTCAGAAAACCACTTTCCTTGCTCATCCATAAGAAGCAACTCCACATGTGTGCAAGTTTTATCATGAGATTGCAGCATTCAGTCACATCTTCAGGCACCACTTCTAATTCTAGTTCTCTTGCTATTTCTACCACATCTGCTGGTACTTCCTCCACTGGAGTCTTGAACCTCTCAAAGTCATCCATGAGGGTTGGAATCCACTTCTTCCAAACTCCTGTTAATGTGGATATTTTGACCTCTTCCCGTGAATCACAAATGTTCTTCATGGCATCTAGAAGGGTGAATTTTTTCCTTTTCAGAAGGTTTTCAATGGACTTTTCCCAGATCCATCAGAGGAATCACTATCTATGGCGGCTATAGTCTTATGAAATGTATTTCTTAAATAATAAGACTTGAAAGTTGAAATTGCTCCTTGAGTCATGGGCTGCAGAATGGATGCTGTGTTACCAGCATGAAAACAACATTAATCTCATTGTACATCTCCATCAGCGCTTTGGCTAACCAGGTGCATTGTCAATGAGCAGTAATATTTTGACAGGAATCTTTTTTTCTGAGCAGTAGGTCTTAACAGGGGACTTAAAATATTCAGTTAACCATGTTGTAAACAGATGTGGTGTCATTCAGGCTTTGTTGTTCCATTTAGAGAGCACAGGCAGAGTAGATTTGGCATAGTTCTTAAAGGCCCTAGGATTTTCAGAATGATAAAGGAGCACTGGCTTCAACTTAAAGTCACCAGCTGCATTAGCCCCTAACAAGAGAGTCAGCCTGTCCTTTGAAGCTTTGAAGCCAGGCATTGACTTCTCCTCTTTAGCTATGAAAGTCCTAGATGGCGTCTTCTTCCAAGAGTAGGCTGTTTTGTCTACACTGAAAATCTTTTGTGTAGTGTAGCCACCTTCTTTAATTATCTTAGCTAGCTCTTCTGGATAACTTGCTGCAGCTTCTATATTAGCACTTGCTGCTTCACCTTGCACTTTGATGTTATGAAGACGTCTTCTTTCCTTAAACGTCATGAACTAACCTCTGCTAGCTTCAGATTCTTCTTCTGCAGCTTCTTCACCTCTCTCAGCCTTCATAGAATTGAAAAGAGTTAGGACCTTGCTCTGGATGAGGCTTTGGCTTAAGGGAATGTGGCTGGTTTGATCGTCTATCCAGAACACTGAAACTTTCTCCATTTAGGAAATAAGGCTGTTTCACTTTCTTATCATCCATGTGTTCACTGGAGTAGCACTTTAATTTCCTTTAAGAACTTTTCCTTTGCATTCACAGCTTAGCTTACTGTTTGGTGCAAAGGCCTAGCTTTTGGCCCACCTCAGCTTTTGAGAGGCTTCTCTCACTAAACTTAATCATTTCTAGATTTTTTGATCTAAAGTGAGAGATGTGTGACTCTTCCTTTCACTTCAACACTTAGGGGGCATTGCAGGGTTATTAACTGGCTTAATTTCAATATTGTTGTGTCTCAGGGAACAGGGAGGCCCGAGGAGAGGGAGAGAGATGGGTGAACAGCCAGTTGGTGGAGCAGACAGAACACATACATTTATTAAGTTCGCCGTCTTATTGCACGTGTTTCATGGTGCCTCAAAACAACTATAACAGTAACATCAACGATCACTGATGACAAATCACCATAACAATTATAAAAATAATGAAAAAGTCTGAAATATTGTGAGAATTACCAAATGTGACACACAGACACAAAGTGAGCAAATGTTGTTGGAAAAATGGCTCCAAGAGACTTGCTCCACGCAGGGCTGCCACAAACCTTCAATTTGTAAAAAAAAAAAAAAAACAAAAACAAACAAACAAAAAAAACAACCCACTATCTGTGAAGTGCAATAAAGCAAAGCACAGTAAAATGAGGTGTGCCTGAACTGAAATACCTTTTATTATGTTATTTTCTTTTAACTTACCCCTTACGTTATATTTAGGATATTATATGTTTTTAAATCATGTGTGCAGAAAGGTTATAGTACCTGTGAATTTCATTTTAGGAGAGTAAAGCGGGCTTTTTCAAATACTTGTAAAATACATTGGATCAAGTTGAGAAACATCACACTACACAAGGCCAGAATGGGCGAGTGATGTCACCTTAGCTCTGGCCAAACCGTCCCACCCCTAACCCCAGGACCTAGAAGGGGAGAGGGCGGCCCAAGCAGGAGAAGGCCAGGGGAGGGGTGTAGACTGACGCGGGAAGGTGGAAGGGGAGGTGCATGAGTGAGACCCTGTGTTCAGAGCACGGGTCTCGCGTGCACCACTGCACTGCCAGCCCTTCCCAGGGGAACTGGGCCCAACCTGACAGCCCAACCCCGCACACCTCCCCAGTACATCACACCAGGAGGGCTGGTGGTGGCCAGCACACCTAATGGTGCCACTGACACCTCCACAAAAGCCCTTCTGCTGAAGTAAACGTGCCCCTGTGCGCTCTGCGGCTCATTCCTAGCTCATCTGTAACCTCGGGGCTACCCTTCCCTTTGCCAGTCAGTGTCACACTCTTAAAGGTCAGACTTAGCGAGGCCGATTTGAGAACAGCATGCTGTCAGGCATTTAGGATCTGGGTTAGCTGATGCTTTGGACTGTTCGTCACTGTTCCCCTAGACCAGCACAACCAACAAGGGCTCTAACTGTCACACCTTCAAGAACAGAACCGGCTGCTTAATCCAGGTTGAAGCACCCTGGCCCTGGGTGGGTCTGGAGGGAGATGGTCAGGGAAGGAAACAAAAAGCCTTGGGAAGATGATGGGACTAAGGATGGGTGGAAGAGGCAGAAGGCAGATTCCCTCATAAGGGGAAACACAGACACCAGTGAAGGGCAGAGGTAGGAACGCTGCACCAGGCGCTGGACACCAAGGTTCCCAAGGTGGGGCTGCCCCACCACGATCACATCTTCCCCCTGGGTCTCGGTCTTCTCTTTTGTAAATGACGGAGCTGGACCAGGAGATTTCCAAAGGCCTCTTCCAGCTCTGACAGCCTAGGAGCTGGGGAGTTCGTTGGAAGGAGGGTGCAGAGAGCAGAGCTTCGGCCCTGCAGCCGGCTCTGTCCAGCAGGCTCTCTGTGGTCGCTCGAGGCACCCAGGTGTGGGAGTCGCCTGGGGCTCCTCCCTCCCTCCTGGCCATCCTGCTGCTGCTGCCTCGGCCAAACCCTCATCATCTCTCCCACCACCCCCTTCTCCCCACCCCAAGCCCATCTGGCTGCCTCCAGTTCTCTTCCAAAAGAGAAATAACGAGGAAGCCACCACCTACGCCAGCTCGGCACTGCTCCCGGGACAACGTCTCGACTCTATGCTGGATGCAGGGCTCCAACCCCCCTTTCCGACCTCAGCTCTCTCACCTCAGGACTCAGCCATTGCAGCTTCCTGGGCTCTTCTGCCCCATTTCCTCCCCTCACGTCTATCTAGAAACATCTTGCTCAGAACTTTTCTGATTTCGCCTCCCCGGGAAGCCTTCCCTGAGTCCCCGGGCAGAGCTGAGCAGCCACTACTCAGCTCAGCCTGTTCCTCTAGGCCTCTGCACACTGGGTTATAATTACCTGTAGAGATCATCTCCCTTTCGAGACCCTGACCCCTCAGGACAGAGGGGGACCCTCACACCATACCAGACACAAGCCGGACAGACTGGCCTTCCCAAACTCCAAGTTCACTCTTGTCTCCACACCAACCAGCTCTGTGGTCTTAGGGAAGCGTCACATCCTCCCTGGGCCTCAGTTTCCTCATCGGTAAGTAAGTGCGTAGGATCTTAGTCTGAGGCTCCTTTCCAGCTCTGAGCTGAGGTGGGCCCTGCCCTTCCCGGCCCACCAAGAAGGATTCCGGGACTCCGTGTGGGTGGTATGAGGCTGGCGACCCAGGAGCATCTCCTTGCCCGGTCACCACCGGGGCAGACGCACTTTAGCACGGATGCGCTCACACGCAGCCCCTGCAGAGATCCGTCCTCCCGCTCTGCACTCCCAGGGTTTAATTAGCCTGCAGCATCTATAGGGCTGCTTTCTGCTTTAATAGCCAATTAGATCTTGTTAGCTCTATTGTCATTTATAGGACAAGTTACAGAGGCGTTCCCGAGGCTGCTGTCCCATCTTGCAGAAGCGGGCAGCCCAGACCCCTCTGCTGGCGAGGGAGAGCTGGAGGCCTGCCGCTGGAATAAAGGCTCAGGGAAGAGCACCAAGGCAAGTCAGCTCAGGGAGCTGGAGTCTCCAGGCCCCTGGGGGGAGGTACGTGAGCGCCTGGTACTTTGCTCCTCCCAGGCCACATAGCGGGGCTCTGTGTGCATGGTGGGAGGTCCCTCAGGCCTCTTCTGGTGTTGTCACCTCAAAACGCTCCCTCTGGGGGCGGCACACGGCTGGGCGGTGGTCTGCGTGGTAGCTCCAGCTGCCACCCCCCAGGCCTCTGCAGGGCGGATCAATATCCAGCCAGGCCGCCCTGCTAATGACACTGCATCCCAGCCCGGTCACAGGGCTCAAGACGAGGCCCGGGTTGTGCTAAGGAGGCAGGGACAGCTTTGCCCGGCCCTGCCTTCCGCCCGTGGCCGCCTTCCAGGCCAGGGAGGCGGTGGGCTGGCCAGACCCCGCAGGCTGACCTCTCTTCCTCTTCTGCATAAATGACATTTCTCACAAGCGTGGCCTCAAGCGCCCTTGGCGCTGAACAGCTGACGTCTTCATGTGGCCAAAGCAACCTCTCTCGCGCTTTGCAGTGAGAACAGAGTGAGTCTTTCTCACAGGGGCCTGGGTGAAATATGTTCCTTGGAAACGATCCCTTGGCGAGTCACAGAAGGCCCTTCATGGCAGGACAGCGCAGCCATACTGGCCAGAGGGAGAGCCAGGGCCTGGTTGGGGGAGGAGCCCGACACCCTGGAGGCTGGGAGGGAGGGGACAGGATGGCCCCAGGCATAAGCCCAGGGCCAGGGGAGCGGAAGATCCCTGGTCTATTTACAGCCCCTCTGGGGCTGTGCCGCAGCTGGCAAACTCACAGCTTGGAACACAGCTCAGCACGGCCTCCGGCCTCCGTCTGCAGGCGCAGGCCAGCTTGCGGGAGGGTAAGCCACCCACACTCCTGGGCCTGGAGGGGCAGGGCTGGGGCGAGCGCTCTTAGCCAGGGCTCTCTGAGTCTCCTCTCTGGGGACTGTGAACCATAAACAGCACAGGCCTTTGAAAGGGGTGAGAAGCAGAGCTGGCTTCAGCTGAGGCTCAAGATCTTCTTTTTTTAACCCTCCTACACGTGCTGGAGGGGAAAAGGAAATAATAAAGTTCCTGTGATCAAGCCTCAGGATGATAAACTAGCAAGAATGGAAACGCAGGAGGGGATGGGGAAACATTACGGGAGGCTGCAATGTTTTATGGCCTGTGCTGCTTTTCTTTCTCTCTCTCTTTTTTTTAAAGGAAAACAAATTAAAGGGCTTGGATTTTAATAAGGCTACTGAAAGACAAAAATTATCCTGGGCCTGTGCAGGTGGGGATGGGCTCCAGGCTGCCTTTTCCTCCCCCATCTCCCACTGGCCCTACTGCAACCTCCCGAAGGCCTAAGGCACAGTCTCTCCCTCTTGCACCCAAGCAGGCTATGAATCAGGTTCCAGGAAGCTGGCTTTGGAGGGAAGGGACCTCAGAAATCACACAGATTTCTGATTCTCAAACTATGCTCCCCTGAACACCCTCAGAGGCCACGGCTGTGTGTTGGGAGGTGGGTTGAGAAGGGAAGCCAATCTCCAAGCCCCCGACCTCCTGCTTTGACCCCGGCAGCTCAGTTTTTTTACCTATTGTGATTCTGCGTGTGAACAAAAGATGTACTGTAACCACTAAAAATAAGTTTGAAGACCACTGATCTGGTCTGATCATCTCATTTTACAGATCAGGGCCTCTGAGGCAGTCCAAGGGGGAAGAGCTGGCCTTAGGTTACACTACAAATGAATGGCAAATCTGAGCCCCAAGCCGAAGCACCTTGATGTTCAGTCCACTGTTCTTTTCACAGCACCATTCTTCCGGCAATTATTTTGTCTGCTCTCACAGTTTCCTTTGCTGACAACGCCAAAGCTACGCTTCCAGTCCAGACCTCCACCTCTCATGCTTCAGACCTTTGTATCCAGCTGTTTACCGAAGGTCCTGGGCACCTGCAGCCCCCCGACATCTCCCTCTCACCCTCTGCCCCTGGGGGATGTCAGTCTCCCAGTCTCCCAGTGGCAGTTCCAGGATTTTTACAGGAGAGAATGAAAGGCAGTCAGGCTGAAAGGGGAAACGGTGCTAGTGAACTTGTCTTACAGCTGAGTCTGCATGGCAAGAGCACTGCTTTTCTTAGGTTATATGCATAATTGGGGTACTAAGGATGCTAATGGAAGACCTCCTCCTGACTCAGCCACTGCAGTCATCCCGAGTGGAAATCGGGGGACATCCTTGCCTCCATCTTCATGTTCCCCGCCCACCCCATTTGATCAATAACCAAATCCTACTAAATTGACCCCTGAAATAATTTTTTACTTCATCTTCTGTCTTCTATCTGCTCTACAAGAGAGGTCCGGGCCTCCTCGCCTCTCCTATGTCTGCTTTAGAGGCCAGGGCTCTGTCTTTCTTATCCACCTCTACAAACACACACTCACCAAGTACCAGATACATACTAGGTACTCAGTAAATATTTATGAAAAGGATGGATGGATAGATTGATGGACGGATGGATGAACAGATGGACAGACTACTGCAACAGTCTCTTAATTGGTCTCTCCTTTTAAAGTTTTAGCCCCCCTCCAACATGCCCTCCATCTTACTGCTGGGATGATTCATCTAAGAGGTAAGTTGCCAAGGCACTCTCTTTACTTAAAACCCTTCTTTAACAGTTCGCTGTTCCTCCCAAAGTTGAAGTTTCCTTCTCTGGCACACAGGGTCTCCACGATTTGGCCCAGGATTCCTCTCCAGGCTCATCTCCCCCGCTCCCTATCTGCCCTACTTACAATTTCCCTTTGGCATATCCTTCTTCATCTGGCCCACTTTCACTCTTCTTTTAAACCCAGTTCAGGGGACGTCGCCCTTAAAAGCCATTCCTGCCGCTGCCACCCCTGTGCTAGGCTGGTGGGTGCCTTGCTTCCAGTGCCATAGGACCAATCTCCATCCCTGCAATCGCCACCCTCAGCTGAATGATCTGTTATGTGTCGTCTTCCCCATTAGATTGCTCACTCCTTGAAAACAAGTCCCCTGTCTTATTCATCTGTCTTCCCAGTACCCAGCACAAAGACCAGCGCAGTAACCACAGTTGTGTTCTGAAATGAGTAAACGTGCCTCCGTGCGGCTGATTCAGAGAAGCAAGGCCTCAGAAAGTCTTCCCGAGAACTCAGTGTGCTCCAAAGGAAGGGGTTGAACCAGCTTTTTTCTGGCCTCCCCCCAGGTCGTCACAGGCATTGGTTACCTCCAGCATGGGAGAGCCAAGCCTTTCCCTTGATATTTTCTGATGGGACATTGCTCTCGCTTACTCTTACACAGGGGGCAGGAGAGGGGGTTGGAAAGGGTGTCAACAGCACAGCGGCAGACCTCTTCCTGGCTCCCCACTGAGTGGCAGGGAAAGCAACCATCATCCCCGGTACCACTGAAACTTGGTTAGTTTGCCATGTGGGGCTATCATGTCCTCCCCCTGCTGCTTGGCTGGGTTCGGAGAGGAATGGGATGAGAGCCACCCACAGCGGGGCCATGCTCAGCCCAATCCAATGCACAGGCGTCACAGGAGGGTACCCTCACAGCAGCCCAATGGGAGCAGAAAAGGGCTGGGTACAGCATCAACCAGTGGGGAAAATTCCCGAGCTCTAGGCTACAGAATGCTCTCCATCCAGCTCAGGAGTGAGGAGTAACGGTAACCCCAATATGCCCCTCCAGGCCAGTGGCAGGGTATCTGGGGACATATGGGTCCCACTGCACAAGAGGCAGGAAATAACCTGCATTCAGGATAAAGGGAGAGGCATTTGGACCAAAGCAGGAGAAAGCCACCGGTCCCCAGGATCTGGGCTCACTGACAACAAAGGAAACAGAGTCCCCACCTTAATGCTGCTCTGGGTTCCACAGCTCCCTCTGCAAGACCCTCTCTTCCTACTTTCTTTAAAGGAGGCTGCAGAGAGTGGAAAGAAAAGACTTGTGGGGGTCATCTCACAGCCTGTGTTCAAATCCTAGATGCTCCATTCATTAGCCACACGCTCATGGGAAAGTTATTGCACAATTTTGAGCCTCAGTCTTTAACTGGGAAAAGGGGGCAATAATATATATCTCAGATGATTATGTGAGAATTCATGGAGATAATTTATGGGTGAAGAGTCTTGCAAGGTGCCTGTACATCATAGGCTCTCGGTACCTGCTGGTTCCCTCCTTCTACCCTAAACCTTCCTAGATGCCTCACCCCCACCTCAAGTCTGAGGACCGGACCATGGTAAGAATAAGCCCATTCCAGGGGAAGGTGAAGTTTAGGGTGGATGATTTGGGAGCAGTGAGGCCAAGGTAAAATAAGACGCACACAAGAGATTCATGGCAGGCAGGAGCCAAGAGTCCCCAAAACGGGGTGTCTGACCGCCCTTACCCCTGTTCAGGCCATTCTTGGAACACGTTCTGTAGTTCGGGCCTTCTTGCTCTTAAAAGAAAGCCAAGAAGGGAGACTGAATACAAAGAAAGGTAATAAAAATGATTAAAGGAATTAGAAGGCTTGACCTATAAAGGGAGGTTGAAGGAACATAATATGTGGGACCCAGAGAACCAGGGCCTAGGAGGACATGATAACTTCCCATAAATATGCGAGACAGAGCCACATAAAAGAAGGGCAAGAATTATTTCAGGCAGCTTGGGACACCATTAAAAGAGAAAATGGCCTGAAACTAAAATAAGAGAAAGTTAAATCTGGGCCTTGGGAACATTGGCTGGTGGGGAGGGTGGGGGCCAAGACACCTGGCTTGTTGGTACAAAGTCATCAGGAAATGAAAGCCAGAGGTCCCAGGGCTGTTGTCCCCGTTTGGGAGGAATGGCCGCTTTGGGACCCATCTGGGCCGCTCGGGAGGTGTTCTGACTCTCCACACTGAACTGCTGTTTCCAGGCATCCAATTCCTGACAGGCAGGGCCCTGGCGCTGGCTGCCTGGCTGCCCGCTGCTTGGCTGCCCGCTGCTCATGCTCAACTTCATTTCCGAAATAAAGAGACAGGTGCATGGGCTTCCCTGGTGGCGCAGTGGATAAGAATCTGCCTGCCAATGCGGGGGACACGGGTTCGAGCCCTGGTCCGGGAAGATCCCACATGCCGAGGAGCAACTAAGCCCGTGGGCCACAACTACTGAGCCTGTGCTCTAGAGCCCGCGAGCCACAACTACTGAGCCCGTGTGCCACAACTACTGAAGCCCACGTGCCTAGAGCCCCTGCTCCGCAACAAGAGAAGCCACCACAATGAGAAGCCCGCGCACCGCAACAAAGAGTAGCCCCCTGCTCGCCGCAACTAGAGAAAGCCCGTGCACAGCAACGAAGACCCAACGCAGCCAAAAATAAATAAATAAATAAATAAATAATTTTAAAAGTTAAAAAAAAAAAAGAGAGAGACAGGTGCAGCCAGATCCTGCTGTGGGCGTTGGCTTGGCCGGCTGGAGTGTGAGGCCAGGAGGCTAAGCTCACAAGTTTGAGCCCCATGTGGGCTCTGCCAAGGCTTGCTGTGACAGAATGTGCTGGACAAGTAAACAACTATTTCCATTGGTGTCAATGTGCTTAAGAGCACACGCGCCACACAAGAAGGCCATTCCCGAACATCCGACTGCAGGGCGCTCGCTCGTAAATGTCCTAACACCCTCTCAAGAGTGAGCACTTTTACCCAGTACTTCAACACCACACACTAAAGCCACTCTCACCTGTCAGGAGGGCAAGGGGTGGGGACATTTAGCCTGAGGGCGTCAGGCCTTGGCCTTGACTGCTGAAGGCAGCTGTACTTCTGCGTTTAGGGTCTGGAGTGATGGAAGGAGCAGGCAGAGCTGACTGTGAGCATTTCCCCCACCTGTTTGCACAGATCTCCTACCCAACCATAAATCACTTTTACAGTCCTTCTCAAAACTCACGTAGGGACTTCCCTGGTGGCGCAGTAGTTAAGAATCCACCTGCCAAAGCAGGGGACGCGGGTTCGATCCCTGGTCCAGGAAGATCCCACATGCCGCAGAGCAACTAAGCCCGTGCGCCACGACTACTGAGCCTGCGCTCTAGAGCCCACGAACCACAACTACTGAGCCTGTGTGCCACAACTACTGAAACCCGCATGCCTAGAGCCCGTGCTCCACAACAAAGAGAAGCCACCGCAATGAGAAGCCCACGCACCGCAACGAAGAGTAGCCCCCGCTCGCCGCAACTAGAGAAAACCTGTGCGCAGCAATGAAGACCCAACAAAACCTCACGTAAAATTTATCTTGCTTTTTGCCTGAAATTGACTATAAAAAAAAACTTTAATTACAATAAGAGACAACTAGAACAAAACACAAGGAAAGCCCATTCAATACTCATGTATTCATTCAATCAATAAATATTTATAGAGCAGTGGGAACGCACCGTGAGGTGTGATGGAGACCACAAGATGAATAAGGCCTTCTCCCTGCCTTCAAGGAGATTGCCCGGGGGGGGGGCGGGGGGGGTTGGGGGGGCAGCCACCAACAGATAGAGACACAAAAGCTCTAAGATGGGCAGAACGTGGTTTATTTTAACAGAGGGGTAAACTATTAGGTAGCTCAGAGGAGAAATGAATCATTCTGACAGAGAGGATCAGGAAAGCTTTCAGAGAGGAGGTGACATGTGACAAGGGTCTTGAGTAAAGGGTAGAATTTCATCAGGCAAAGATGGCAGGGAAGGGCATTTCAGGCATAAGGAAGACCATGGACAAAGCCATGGGGGCAGGAAAACACTGGTTGTCTACAGGAAGAGTAGTCCAGGAAAACTAGAGAACAGGGCCCCAGGATAGGGTTGGGGAAGGTGCTGAAGATGGTGAAAGGGCAGTAGGTTACAGTCAGATCACAGAAGGGCTGAATGCATCCCAAGGATTTTGTACTTTATTTTATAAATAAGAGAAACCCTAAGAAATTTTTGAGTGGTGAACAACAATGGCCAGGTCCGAATATTAGGGGACAAACATGGGTTCAACGTGTAGGATAGACTCAAGAAGTGAGAGTCAGGAGGCAGGCAGAAGGCTTTTGCCAGGCAAGAGGTCATTGAAGACCTGGCCAGGGCAGTGGCAGAGGCAATGGAAACTCCCAGTTTCTGTAGGATCACGTGCGTGTTATCGCAATATTGTAGCAGCACATTTCCTCAACCTATGGCTTCTGCCTAGAATGTCCTCCACCCCACCCAACGGGTTCACTTGAGAGATAGCTCAAGCATTTCCTGGCCCCCCATCCCCAAGCCCTGTCCCTATTCTGTGCTCCAATGCAGCAGGGACATTCCTACATCGAGTGCCTAGTACTACAGTTATTAATCACCTGGCCACTTGTCAACCTTCACCACCAGACTGTGAGGTCCTGAAGGGTAGGACTTTGGTCTTCTTTATCTCTGTATTCGCAGGACCTGGTCCAGACTGGGCATTCAGAAAGGGTTCTGTGATGGAAGGGATTATCCCTGAAGCCCTGTGCATACAATGTCTCCCCTCCTTTCATACCCACACACATAAGCACACTCCATCTTGGAACACATGCAGATCAGTCCCGTGGCCAGTGCTTCCCCATCCCACTCTCACTCTGAGCCCCGTCTCCCTATTTTCAGTGTTCGTTATCCTGACTAGCCTCTGTCAACCCCATTAAAATATGATGAATTTGTTTCAGCTTTCATGCAGGACTCCATAGTAGGTGATTTGGGCTGAAACACAAGCTGTTTGCTGATATCAAAATGCTGCTGCTCACCCGGGGGATTAACACTGACAAAATCATTAGAAACCTGACGGAGTATCGAGGCCTCCTGAGCTTGCCGAACGCTCATTCCTCAGGCTAATGAATGCCTTCCTCCTGGGCCACGGAGTTACAACCCATCCATTTCCCTGTCTTTTTCCTGGCTGGGCAGCCAAGAGACTCTAGTAAATGCCTTGGGGAAGGTTCACCCCCAGTTAGCTAGGCCACCTCCCAAGACCCCCAGCTAAGAACTGCCCACATGAGCTGTGGTTTTTTTGTGTTGATAATAAACATCGGATTTCCACTTCCAGTTAGGAGGGGATAGTTTGAGGCAGATCAATAAACGCTTCCACTGAGAACAACTAGAAATGCCAGATAAAATACAACGTTCATCTGTTTTAAGGCCTCATAGACCCGCTGGAGCAAGAGGATTAGAGAGGATAAAATTACAGAGAGGGGAAAGTGAGGAGACGCGAACTCGTGTTCCACAGTGGCTTCTAACCCGGAAGAATTTGCCATTTCTGGGCGCAGGGCAAGAGGCTGAGGATGTAGGCTTTACACAGGCACAGGGCTGCTGCTAGGGTACAAAGAAGTCAGCAGAGCTTCTGGCAGTATTAGGACTGGAAAGAGAAAATTAGGGGCACGAGGGGCCTCAAATGCATGGCCAGTTTTCCCCTGAGGTCATTTACAAAATTCTGAAGCTGAATGTAACAGAAGCCCAAACAGACAAACATAAACAAACTAAGCAGAAAGCCTCCATGAAGCAGAGAGTTTTTCTGCAGTATTAAGGTACTGAAAAGACAAGACTAGAATCCAGGACCTAGCCAGGAAGGGACCCAGTGAACACACCAGACTCTCAATTAATGCTGGCTATGCCCTGGAAGAGGGGCAAATCAGACTGAACGTTATCAAAACACAACCTCACATGGACTCGATTCAGTCCTTAGTTGGATTAAGATCACTGGTTGCACTCTGTCTAGCAAAGAGTAAACCCTCTCTTGAAGATCAGAGCATCTTACAGCCTATACAATGTCTAGCATTCAATAAAAAAAAAATTATTAGGTATACCCAGAGTTAGAACCATATGACCAAAATCCAAGAGGGGGAAAAAAACAGACAACAGAAACAGACCCACAGGTGATCTAGATATCAGAGTTCAAAGAAAAGGACTCTAAATGTGATATGTTTGTTCAAAAAACAGAAAGAAAATTTACAGAATAGATTAAAATAAAGAATTTAACCAGAAAATTGGAAACTATAAAAAGAATCACCTGGAAATCTTCCAAGTGAATCATAATAAACATCTTAAAGAACTGGAGGTTCCTTAAAGGAGCATGATAAAGTGGGAAAAGCACTGGGACCCAAGAGTAAAAAGACAAAGGCTGCGGTTCCTGGCTCTGTCTATATCTAATTAAGAGAGCCTGGGGAAGTCATTTAATTTTTCTGAGCCTTGGTTTCCACACTTGGCAAATAGGAAAATGAGACCTACTCTATGTACTTCAGGGCATCAAGAAGATAAAATTAAATAATAGATGAAAGCTCTTTATAAATCATTATACAAATGTAAGGCATCATTACTATAATAGGCTGGCATCAATTCAAAACACAGAGCTTCTGCTCCATCACCAGAAGTATTTTATGTCAATAAGTGATTAGCGTGCCCTTGACTAATGCCCATATTGTTATAAAGGGGTTTGACCAGAGAAAGCTGAGAGAAATAATAATAAAATAGCCATCTCTCAGTTATGTTGGGGTTGATTATTCACTTTGTGGATTACCCCCCTGGATAACTGAAATCCTAAATGAGCTTCTCCCACTGCTCCGTGCACTTTTGGATCATCCCCTTCAGTTTCCCAGATGGTGTATGCACATGGAATGCAGAGTCATTTTGATGTGTGCCTGATGAAACATAATCAACAAGGTAAACCTGAAGCAGAAACATCACAATGCCTTCCAAACCCAACAGCAATAATGTTGGGGCAGTCGGTTATTTTGATTCTCCACATCGCTGCTCTCTTCTATTAGCATATGTAATGGAGAGTAATGTGTTGGCTTTCACAGGTAAAGGTGATGAATCCTATCCACTACCAGTAGGACATCTGAGCTTCCCTGGCATGAAAAGGACAGGCACTGTGCAGGTCTTTTGGGAAATAAAACTACTATAAGGTCAGAAGCCCAGCCTGAACAGAGCGTTTAGTCTTGCAAGGAAGATGTCATATGCCTAAATAATTATAGTACCAGGTATAAGTGATTTAAGTACCATAAGAGTAACAGAAATACAGACATTTGTGCAAAAGCTCATTTGGTATTGAGTTGATTATAGACTTCAGGACCAAGGTGGCAACAGAGTTTAACCTTGAAAGACAGCAAAACTGGAAATGATCCAAGCAGAGGGAAGATTATGAGCAAAGACACAGAGCTGAAAAAAATGTAGCATGGGTACAAGGAATTCAGTTCGATGGAGGTGCCTATCAAGAAGAATTTTTTAAAAAGAAACTTAACATTTATGAAGCATTTCTTATGTGTCATGTATTTTATATACATTATCTCAACTGGTCTCGAAAATGCTCCTCTGAAGTAGATATTATTCTTCTCACTTTAGAGATAAACAGACTCAAAAGCAAACTAATTTACTCAAGACCCATCAGCTGACAAGTGCACAGCAGGATTCAAGTCCAAGACTGTTTGGCTCTAAAGCCCACACACTTGCTGCCTCTGAGGGTAGCATTACTGACCCTCAGCCTGAATGGTTCTGTCACACATGGGGGACCTCCCACATACAGCTGACGTGGAAGTTGTTCACATCGAGATGGTAGTCACAGCCACAGAGCGGGCAAGACAGCCCAGAAAGGGTGAGGGAAGAGGAAAGGGCTCAGGGAAGAAGAATCAGAAAAAGAGATGAAGAAGTAGTTAGGAGTAGAAGAATGGGAAAGACTAATGGAAACGAAGGTCAAGAGAAAGCTTCGAAAAGGAAGAGGTCATCAAAACTATAACTGCTGCACAGAGGTAAAGGAGGTTGAGAGGATGAAGACCAAGAAAACGCCATTTGGTTGGTGGTCTTGAAAAGAATGATTTCAGTGGCAAGAAGAGTGCCTACATCCAGGTGTATGCATGGTGAATAGCTGGCCTGACCCAGGGACACGGGCCACAGCTGGAGTTGAGCTTTCAAAACTGCCCTGGGGGCTTCCCTGGTGGCGCAGTGGTTGAGAATCTGCCTGCCAATGCAGGGGACACGGGTTCGAGCCCTGGTCTGGGAAGATCTCACATGCCACGGAGCAACTGGGCCCGTGAGCCACAATTACTGAGCCTGCGCGTCTGGAGCCTGTGCTCCGCAACAAGAGAGGCCGCGATAGTGAGAGGCCCGCGCACCGCGATGAAGAGTGGCCCCCGCTTGCCACAACTAGAGAAAGCCCTCGCACAGAAACGAAGACCCAACACAGCCATAAATAAAATTAATTAATTAATTAATTTAAAAAAAATAACTGCCCTGATGGCAGGAAAGTCATCATCTGGGGGTACCTGTTAAAAATATGAATTTCCAGGTCTCAACCCAGCCCCACCAGTTGGAATCTCCAGGGAGGAGGGCCCGGGAAGTGGCCCAGAAGGTTCTTTTTTTTTTTTTTTAATTTTTAAAATTTATTATTTATTTATAAGTTTATTTATTTTATTTATTTATTTTTGGCTGCGTTGGGTCTTCGTTGCGGTGCGCAGGCTTCTCATTGCGGTGGCTTCTCTTGCTGTGGAGCACGGGCTCTAGGCGCGCGGGCTTCAGTAGTTGTGGCACGCGGGCTCCAGAGCGCAGGCTCGGTAGTTGTGGCGCACGGGCTTAGTTGCTTCGCGGCGTGTGGGATCTTCCCGGACCAGGGCTTGAACCCATGTCCCCTGCATTGGCAGGCGGATTCTTGACCACTGCGCCACCAAGGAAGCCCCCAGAAGGTTCTTAAATCACCAGCGCTAGATTAGTGTTTCTCAAACTTTAATGAACAGGAGAATCACCTGGGTGGTTGGCTAAATTGTAGATACTGATTTTATAGGTCTGGGATAGGGCTTGAGATGCGGCATTTTAACATACTCCCAGGTGATTTCAATGCTGCTGGTCTGAGGACCATATTTTTAATGACAAAGGACTAAACCAAAACTTACTTGTCCCAGAGAGGTGGGTGCCAACACCTGTTCTACTTGGCACCTTTTGTTTTTACCACCTGCGGACGGTGCTCCTGGCTCCTTTCCACACTCACCAATAGATGGCAGCAGATCTAAATGTCATCGTCCACAGAAGTACAGGCTCAGAGATTCCATTTGACTCCATCTGACTTCCTGTATACCCTAAAAAGCACCCTTCATTCACTTCCCCAAGATAGGCAATTGGATCAGATGAGCACAGAAAAGCTTCCCTTG
Source organism: Balaenoptera acutorostrata (assembly GCF_949987535.1). Taxonomy (NCBI): domain Eukaryota; kingdom Metazoa; phylum Chordata; class Mammalia; order Artiodactyla; family Balaenopteridae; genus Balaenoptera; species Balaenoptera acutorostrata. Next base: position 100,571,260 of record NC_080072.1, on the reverse strand, counting down.
ATGACTTTGGTACAGAGAGAGTGAGTTCTCCCTTTACTAGGCTCCTATACCATGTATTATCTGCACCTTTCATTGGGCACTTAAATATGTTTTGCCTTCCTACAGTTAGTAAATTGTCTTACTCTGTCATTCAATTTTTCATATGTGTTAGTATTGTCTCCACAAGCCCTTGGAGGTCAGGAATCAAATGCTATCCTTCTTTTTCTTCTTAAGATTGAGTATGAATGAGAGAATGAATCCATCAGCCATCAATTAAATCAAATGCGTATTCTATTTGTTGCATTCTGCTTTCTCCCAGAAAAAAAAAAAGAAAAAAAAAAAACGGCTTACCAGAAAGTGTTAATGGTCTGGAAAAGTTTTGCACTTATTTGCAAGTCTTTGTTCATGATTTACCCCTTGAGAATCTTCCAACACATCACTAGGAAAAACTTTTCCTAGCCTGGCAACTGGACACTCCAGGGCTAGTGTTTGCTTTATCTAGGATGGAGTGTGAGGTCACACTGGACTAACGTGGTATCAGCCAGTCTACCAAGAGACATGCTGATCTTTCAAAACCATTCCCTATTTTTCTATAGCTAGTCTACCATCATTGGCCAATATGCCCCCCAGACAAAAAATTCAGTTTTCCCTTCTTACTTGCCAATTAAAATATTTTGGCTGGTTAAGTCTTGTAGATACTTCAATCTTGCCGTTTACTGTGGATTCACTAGACTATGTCTACTTTGCCAAATGGTGTCTTTCTTGACTAATGATTTTGAGTAAACATTTTAGGTTGCTCAGTTCTAGACTCTCCACACCGTTCTCTCCCTAGAAGGCTGCCTGATCCCGTGGCTCAGGATCCCACTTACATGCCAGTGACTCCCCTCTTTATCTATCCGTCCAAGACCTCTCTTCTGAGGTCTACTGTCTTATAACCATTTGACTGCCTGACATCTCGACTTGGATATCTCACAATTCCTAACCTCCCCTTCCCCCAACCCCAAACCCAAGGCTGCTCCTCTTCCATTCTTCCCCTTTTTAATAAATGACACCTCTGGCTACCTAGTTGGTCAAGCCAGAAACCGGGTCATTCTAACCTTCCTTCATCCTCCACATCCAATTTACTACCAAGACTGATCAATTCAACTTCAAAAAGATCTGTTTACTTCCCACCATCCCATTTTTTGAGTTTTCAAAAAATTTTTGAGCATTCATTTGTACCCTCAACAATTTAGAGTGCCCACTCTAAAGTGATCAAAGCTCTCAGAAGAGCACAGCAAGTTCAGGAAAGACCCATAAGCAAACCTGCTATGAGAAAGGTGTTGCTAAGACGTAACGACCCAAGAGAGTGTGAACAGTAAGAGGGAGGGGAAAACAGTGCCCGGAAACACTTCATGGGGAACAGGACATTTAAACTGGGTTTTAGAGAATGAGTAGCGATTCATCAGGCAGATGCATGGACAAAGTCCTTCTGGGTATGGTGACAGGTAAAGTATGACATATTCAGGGAATCCAGCAGAGCAGAGTCGGGAGGGTAGGTGGAGATGTGACTGGTGAGATGGGCAGGGGCTAGATCACATGGGGTGCTGTTATGGGCCGAACTAGGTTTCCCTAAAATTCGTATGTTGAAACCTAACCCCCCTGTACCTCAGATTGTGACTATATTTGGAGATAATATCCTTTAAAGAGGTGACTGAGTTACAATGAAGTCATTAGGGCGGGTCTTAATCCAATCTGACCAGTGTCCTTACAAGAAAAGGAAATGTGGACCCACAGAGAGAACACCAGGAGGGCATGTGCACAGAGAAAAGACCACGTGAGGAAATGGTGAGAAGGCGGCCGTCTGCAAGCCAAGGAGAGAGGGCTCAGGAGAAACCAAACCCACCAGCAGCTTGATGTTGGACATCCAGCCTCCAGAACTGTGAGAAAATTAAGTTTTGTTGTTTAAGCCACACAGTATTTTGGTATGGAAGCCCTAGCAAATGAATACAGGCACTATATGCAACTGAGTTTGAACCTGGAGGTTATAGGTGACTGGGGAAGGGTTTAAGCAGGGAAAAGACTCTTTATCCATCCATCCCTCACTCCACATATGCAATATGGAAGCTGCATCAGGCACTAGAAGTATAGGTCAAAGAAGCCTTATCTGCAGAAATGATACTTCAGCCCGGGATGAAAAAAAGGGGGCGGGGATGTCAAATTATGGTCTAGACAAAGTATGTGTGAGGCCCTAAGACAGGAAGGCTCTGGGCACATTCAAGAAACTGACATTAGGCCAGTGTGGGCAGAGCTGGGTGAGAGAGAAGAGCTCTAAGAGATGCAGACGGAGGGGTCAAGGCAGGATCATGCTGGGCTTCAAAGGCCTCATAAGCAAGCGTGTCCCTTCTCTGGAGAATTCTCCTGTGGGCCCAGGCCAACTCCCCGATGGGGGCAGAAGCTGAGGCCATGGCCGTCTTCCCTTCCACTGAGCAGCTGGGGAAGCCCTCCCCGCTTGCCCGTCTGGCTGCCCATCAGCTGCCAAGGTGACACCACCAAATGCATTTCTTCCCAGCCAGGGCTCTGAGAGACACAGGATTTGCATTTCAATTTGACTTTGTTCAGATGATTCCAGCCAAAGCTTGGAAATCACTCCCCTTGTCATTCTCTCACCAGTTGTGTTTTCCTTTTTTTCCTCCCTCCACCCCACGGAGGGCTCTTTTTTCCTTGACAACCTGCTCCTGGATGCAGAGAAAAGTCATCCTTAACAGCAGTTTTATTGCCAGGTCATATTAACACAATGAAGGAAATCACTGTTAATTTTTATGAATTATCTCATCATCTGCAACTAATTAACAGCTGCAGAAAGAGCAGGCATTCTGTCTCCCCTCGGACAGCCTTTACCTTGAGCACGCTTCGCAGCCCCCTACCCTTGCTGTCAAGGAGGGTCCTCTGCGGGAGAAGGGCACTTCCTCTCCAGCAGGCTGCCACCTCCACATCCCCCAGCCCCAATTCTGCGCTTTCTGGCCCGCCCCAGCCTGGGCAGGCAGCGGGGGGGAGGCTGACCCTTTCCACTCAGCGGTCGCTGGGCCACCTGTGATGCAGATGATTTAGGTTAGCTGGAAACTTTATTAAAATCCAATCTAAGTGGGCCGCTGCTGCCCTGTTCTCATTACCCTCCCTCTGCAAAATCAGGCCTTGGCCCCTGTGCCTCGCCGAATGCGTCTATAAAACTGAGTGAACAGGCAGCCAACAGCTAAATGGCACTTAATCAGGATATAATCTAAACCCAGGTGGACAGTAAATACTTAGGGGGGCAGAGGGAAGAGAGGGAGGGAAGAGAAAACAACGGAGGAGAAGGCCAGGAGGACGCGCAAACGCATCTGTTGCAGCGTCCAGAGAGAGGAACTGCCGGGAAACACAGAATCCCGGGCTGGACAGGGCCGGGAGGACCACAGCTGGAGAAACGGGGGCCCAGAGGGGTGACGTGGCCCCTGAACATTCAACAGCTCGTGCAGCCGGGGGCTCATTCTCCTCCTGGGCTTCCCTCCCGAGCCCTGAGCTTCTCTGGTCCCGGTTCCTGCCCCCGACGGCTTCTGCCCCCAGTCCCTCTCTACTCTTCCTCCACCCAACCACGTCCCTTCTTGCGGCTGTCTGAGGAGCCTCTCCTCACACACCGTGGCATGTGGCCAAACCCCAGGCGGCCGCTGGTTGCGTCTGCAGAGATGAAGGCAAGGGCACAGAGGGATGGGGGTGAAAGGGCGCGAGGCCGGCCCACCCCACCGTGGGGCAGTGCCTCCCCGGGTGGGAGTCGGGCATCAGATCCACGTCGGGCAGGGGTCCCTGTGATGCTGGCCCGAGCATGCAATCCTCCTTCTAAAGGTCAGATGCTCCAACGGTGTGTCTGCTAGAACTGAAAAGGCCAGAGGCTGTACGTCATGTTACAGGGAGGAGAGGGGCGCTGGGAGGACATTCTGGAAGTTTACTTTTTGCACCCGGCCTGCATCTCTTTCTCCTTTCTAAACTCTGAGACACACAGCCAGCTAACATCTTCCTTCCTTCCCCCGCCAGAATGTTCCAGGCCCCTTGCTGTTCTATTTCAGTATGTGTAACTTAGCTCTTGTAGTCCGTTTCCTGCCCCAGGGGCCCCATTTTCAAAGCCATTGGGTATATAGTCCTGAGGGGAACAAACACCTTCTCCATGGTAGCCCAAGGTAAGAACTGAGTCATTCATTCATTCATTCATTCATCCCACCAATGTTCACTGAACACCTGCTATGAGCAAGGCCGGGGGAGTGACAGGTAGTAAGACGTGTTCTTGGCCCCCAGAGAAACCAGCGCCTGAACAACGCTCATCACTATGTCACGTGGGCCGAGGGCTGAGGTGGAGCCGGCCGCCCACACCGTGCCGTGGGAGCGGGAAAGGGCAGAGAGCCCTGTGAGTGGGGACGGAAAGGACAGTCAGGGAAGTTTTCTTAGAGGAACAGCGAGGCCTTGAATGATGAAGAAAATTCTGCAGGGCAGGCGAGGTGAGGAGTGTTCCAGGCGGATGGAGCAAAGGCCCAGAGATTGGAGAAGCAGGGGCGTTCCAGGGACTCCAGTGTGTCTGGAGGGCAGGATGCCCACTGGTGAGTGTTTACAGGGCAGGGATGGGAATGGGGACGTGATGATGAACGGTGGGGCTGTCTAGATGGTCTGCAGCCTGGCTGCAAAAGTTTCAGATGCCCTGGGAAGGAGCTTGAGCTTCCTTCTAGAAAGACGAGCTGGGCAAGAGGGAGGAAGTGAGAGGTGAAAGGGAGAGCGCCCAGGGGCTCCGAGGGGCTGTGGTGGGACAGGTCTCCCATGTGGCGGGACAGGGCTTCCAATCCTCGGGCACCAGGGCCCAGAAGTGCCCAGGCCTCTACCACCTCCACCTGCAGACGCCCTGGCTGCCCCACTCTGGGGCTTGGGCAGGGAGGTCCCATCGTCCGAGAAACCTTTACTCAACACCCTGAAACCCTCGTTGCCCGCCCCACCCAGTGGCCTGCTCCAGGTGTGTCCCAGGTGGCCCTGGGGGGAGCATGCCCCGGGGTCTGCTGGCAGCTCATCCTGAGCAGGTCATAAAGCACTCAGAAAGCACAAAGGAAGCCAAGAACTCCAGTCTCCACATGCTTTTCAGGCCTCAGGGACAAGTTTTCCATTCTTTTCCTGGGCTGTTTACTCAAAAAGTTAAGCTTAAGCAAAAGAGGACAGGACACTGGTTTTGAAGTAGGCAGGACAGTATCATGGGCATATGGCTGCCAGAGGTTTTGATGCTGGCTGCGGACTCACACCAGCTGTGTGACCCTGGGTGACTTATTGAACTCTCTGAGCCTCAGCATTCTCATCTGTAAAACAGACACGACGGCAGCATTCAACGACTTTGAACAGCATGGTCCCTGGCACATAACAAATATTATTTAATAAATGTTGCTATTATTATAAGTCTAGATATTTCTGACCCCCAAAGCCCCAACTCTTACTTTATACTCTTCTTTCCCTTTTTTTAGGGTGTCCTCTCCAACTCCCATCCCCACTCCCTCTATACCAAAGGACTGCCCCTTTTTAAAAAAAAATACTCCTGGGACTTCCCTGGCGATCCAGTGGTTAAGACTCCGCGCTTCCACTGCGTGGGGCGTGGGTTCGATCCCTGGTCGGGGAACTAAGATCCCGCATGCTGCGGGGCACGGCCAAAAAATAATAATAATAAAAATTAAAAATACTCCCAGCAGAGCCTGTCACCTGGTCTTCAGGACCACCTGCCAAGCCCCCTTCTCTCTCAGTCCCCTGGGGCTTTGTGCTGATCTTACAATGCAGGGACTCTCTGGGTCCCTCTCCTTGGCACCTTCCTGGGAGAGAAGCACCCAGTACATTTAACAGGGCAGAATAAATAGCAATAATAATATATGTTCAGGCATTAGCCGCGTAAGTAATCAAAGATCACTGCCATATGATTCCTGGTTAAACATCATTTGGAATCTAATAAATAAGCGGCTGTAAATACAGGCAGCGAGCAGATTCGTCCCCTCTGAGCGGCGCAGCCTCTGCTCTTATTTTTAGCCTAAAGGTGCCTTCAGCGCTACTCTTGTGGTTCAATTCTAAGTTAATTTCTCCGTCAAATGTCTGCAAAGGAAACCGGCAAGGGCAAGGGGCAATGAGCGGGGCTCAGGTGCGGCGTCTGCCTTCTGCTTCTCTAAAGAAATCAAGGCGTCCCGGGGGTCTTGGGTAGAACTCGTTCATACCCACCTTCTCCCCACTTCTCCCAGGGGCTCCGCGGCGGGGAGCACAGCAGGGGCAAGGATGGGAAGTGCCTAGTGTGGCGGACAGAGCATGGGCTTGGGGCCAAAGAAATCTGGGTTCAAATCCAGGGTCCTGGGGCTTCCCTGGTGGTGCAGTGGTTAAGAATTCGCCTGCCAATGCAGGGGACACGGGTTCGAGCCCTGGTCCGGGAAGATCCCACATGCCGCGGAGCAACTAAGCCCGTGTGCCACAACTACTGAGACTGCGCTCTAGAGCCACGAGCCACAACGACTGAGCCCACATGCCACAACTACTGAAGCCCGCACGCCTAGAGCCTGTGCTCCACAACAAGAGAAGCCACCGCAATGAGAAGCCCGTGCACCGCAACAAAGACCCAATGCAGCCAAAAATAAATAAATAAAATAAATATATATTAAAAAAAAATCCAGGGTCTTCCATGTTCTGCATGGGTGACCTCAGTCTCTCCAAGCCTCGGTTTCTGTACCTACAGACCAGACATTATCAAACCTACCTCTGAAGATCGTTGTAAAAATTAAATGATGTAATTTATAGACAGACAGTGATGGGCCCATATTAGGTGCTCAATACACATGAATGTCATTCCATCCTCTGTGATACGGTCCTTGAAAGTGATGGTCCTCCGCCCTCTCATTAGATGGAAACAGGCAACATATCAAGAAGGTAAAAGGAAGCCCAAAGTGCCAACGTGCCCATGGTCCCCAGACCATAGCCATCATTGCTTAACTCTGGAGCTGGCCGGTTAGCATTCAATGCTTCCCTGCTTTGTGCTGTCCTGGAGTTCCTTCATGTCTGAGTTTTGCCTCTTCACATTAGAACATTAACAACAAAATATCCTGTTTCCAGTATTTCCCACAGACCCCAGCCCGCTGCAGGGCACTGTCAGCGTTAAATAAGGACCAAGGGACAGAGGAACAAAGTTGGACCAGCCCTAAAGCCCAGGTCTCCTAATTCCTTACTCATAGCAATACCTTCCTATATCACATGCCTTCCTAAAACACGAGAGGATCTGTTCCTTCCAGGAAGGATGACAAGCAGGGTAGGAGACAGTTTGCTGGGACTCTGGGGGGACATTATTCTTTCTAGGCCCCATGGCAGGAAATAAACACATCACTCCAAGCCAAGCCCAGCAGAGCCCACGTGACATGGCTTCAGATAACATTCTGCTTGTAGGTTATTCCTTTAGAGCCACGACATGTTAAATCAACGTGATGAAGTGCTTCCCGTTACACAGTCCCTTCCCAGCTCTCTCTCCTGCGGCACAGTCTCAGTCACAGTCATGTGGCCGTCCTGTCGGGGTCCCTCTACCCATCGAGGGAACGCATTGGCTTCAGGACTCTGGGCTTGTCTGCTTCTCATGCAAAAGGGTTGACCTTAACAGGAGTCAGGCAATCAGATCAAGGGTTGGACTGGGGCCAGTTTCCAAGTGCAAGCACAGTTCCCTGCACACAGCACTGCTCATGAGAATGATTTCAAGAGGCTCAGGCTCCTATCTGGGGAGCCATCCAAACAGAGGAACAGAATAATGGTCCCCAAAGATGTCCAGGTCCTAATTCCCGGAATCTGCCAATGTGTTACCTTCCATGGCAAAACGGACTTTGCAGAGGTCATTAAGGTTATAGACCTTGAGATGGGGGGATTATCCTGGATTATCCCGGCAGGCTCAATACAATCTCATGAGTTCTTAAAATCAGAGAACCTTTTGTGGCTGAGGTCAGGGAGCTGTGATCTGAGAATGACATGATCCTGAGCTTTGAGGATGGAAGAAGGGGGCCATGAGCCAAGGGATGCAGCAGACTCTAGAAGCTGGGAACAGCCTCAGCTGACAGCCAGTAATAAAGTAAGAACCTTGATTTTATAACTGCAAGGACTGAATCCTGCCAGCAACCAAAATGAGCAGGAAATGGATTCTCCCCTAGAGCCTCCAGAAAGGATCACAGCACTGCTGACATCTTAGTTTTAGCTCAACAAGACCCATGCTGGACTTCTGACTGTAAATTAATAAATTTATCTGGATTAAACCACTAAGTCTGTGGTAATTTGTTATGGCAGCAGTAGAACATTGTAGTAATAGTAATTATAATAGAACTACTGATAATAACTATTATTTATTGGCCTCCTGCTAATTATCAGGCACTGTGCTAGCTGTTTTGCATATATTATTGTACTTAAACCTCAATAGACAGGGTGAGTATTATTACCCCCATTTTATAGTAGAAAACAGAGGCCAAATAATTTGCCCAAGGTCACATGTTGAAACTATAACTCATTTCCAAGTTTGTGTGTCAATAAAGCCCAATCCCACTCTACTACCCTACGATGCCACCCTGAATTATGCTTGCCATAATGTTGGGCAAACTACTATTTTTGCAAGAAACAAAAGAAAGGGAACTGATATTTATTAAATATTACTAGATGCTACACACCCTGTGTGGTACTTTACATATCTCCTTTCAATTAACACGATAATCTCCTGCATGCTAAAGTGTTATCTCCAGCTTACAGATGGGAAACTGAGCATGAGAAAGGTTGAATAATTTGCCTGAAGGAACGTGGCTAAGAAGGGAGAGTAATACCCCTGGATTTTGAATCCGAGGCTGCTTTGCCCATAATGCCTAGGATATGAAGACTTGAATGTGAAGTCCAAGCTCCCCCAGGTGACCATCCTCATGGCTTCATGGTAAGATAGGCATTGGATCGAGACCCAAAAGGGAGCCCCGCCCAGGCTGTAACCACAAGCCAAAGGCAACAGCTCCCGCCCATCCCGCAAGAGGGTGGCCCTGTCCAGCGGCCAGTACTGCTCTCTGAGAGATAATCCCTGGGCAGATGAGGAAGAAGTTGATTAAATAAAGGGAGAGCTCCAATGGGGACGATCCATAGATACTTACATGCTATTTCATCTCCACCAAGTCCACTCATTTCCACTTCACAACTAAATTCCTTTAGCTCTCGAGGTTTTCCCAACTGGCTCTAAAGGGGAAATTGGCATTCAACCACCGTTAGAGGTAAAGGTCCCTTTAGGTTCAGGAACTCCAAGGGCTCCGGGAAGAGCAGGGAGAATTCCCTACAGATGGCCATCAGAAAGCGCTCCCCTGCCGTGTCCGCTGGCCCGAGGCCGCCCGGTGGCTACCCAGAGGTGTGAGGCCAGCTACTGCCACTCTGTTCCCACCCAGGCCGTGGCCGGTGCCTCTTTGGAACGAGTCCTTAGCGGAGCTTCCTGCTGAGGCCCCCAGGGCTATCCACTTCCCTTTTCTGTCATCTCAGAGAAAATCCCTGTTCTTTCATCTGTGAGCTGAAAGCTCAGTCTCACGTGGTTAGATCCCTGCCACTGGGGGAAATTTATGAGCGTTGCCAGCCAAGTGGCATTCCCTCCCCTGCCAGTGTCTCTCCCTGCTTGAAAGACCACGTACTATAAAGGATGGGAAAGCACATCTCGGAAGAAGCCACAGGGGTGACACAACCTAGGGAACCTCCCAGCACCCGATTCCTTAACAAAGGTATCTTCAGACATGGGGGCAACCTGCTGCCTGCTTTCAAAGAGTGGCATCAGGTCTGGGGTTGAGAGCAAAGTCAGCCTGAGAAGAGCCGGAGCTGGGGGTGTGAGGGCGCATTTCACAGGATGTAGATGGAGACCTAGATGGGCTTTCTTTAGCCAAAAGACGGGTCAGCCAGGGCTTGGTGGGCATGGGTCCGACCGGGGGCTCTGAACCTGGAGACCAGATCCCATCAGGCCGGAGCAGGTGCCTGGAAGCAGATGAGGGGAGTGCCTACCTCTGATGTGGGGACACATCCTACCTGGGAAGGAGAAAAGAGAAAACCTAGTCAGAGGAGAGTGACCAGGATGACAAGTGGAATCCAAATGCTGAGAAGGAAGGAACAGTCAGATGAATCTCTGAAAGAAAGAAGATGCTGGGGGCTGTGAAGTGACAGTGCTTCAGATCTCGGACATGCCGTGAGAGGGAAGAGCGCAAGGCCTGCTCTGCAGGCTCCTGGGGGACAGACAGAGCTAGGACAGTAGGTGGAAGGCACAGAGAGACAGATGTGGCTCACCAGATAGGAAAACCGATGGTCGGAGCTCTTCAAAAGTGGACTGGGTTATACTGGGGACTCTTGCCACCATCAAGATCTTGTGAATCTAAGTACAAGCAGACAGGCCAGGTGAAGCACTGGGAGAGTCTGTGGCAGACAAGAAGCAGGGACCCCGGCTAACACTGGCGGCTTCAGGAAAGAGCTGGAAGCAGGGGGCAGGGTCCCAGCTGGGAGGCTGGGTCCAGATTCAGGTCCTCAAGCTCTAGGAAGACTAAGACAAGCAAGGCCTGACCAGCGTCCCATGGGAGCTCAGAAACAGTCGGAATATGAAAGTGAGGTTTCAGACTTGATGACGAGACAGAAACGTGAGCACTGCAACGGCCGTACAGCTGGGGGAGGCGACTCTAAGTCAACAGCTTGGCGTTTGGATCTGAGGGACAAAGTAAGACCAGCAGCCAAGACTCATTTTGATGCTGAGTCATTAACCTGCTGGCTTGGACTTCCTCAGAATGGGATGGAGATTAGCCTTCAGACCCAGGGTTTGCCGCAGGGATTAGAGAACCTGGGGACAGGAAGCCAGCAGGGCCAGTGCACTGTCCTCGGCAAGGAACACTTGTTTAGAACTTTTGTGTCGAGTGAGGCCATCATCATCTCTGCCTTCCAACAGCTTTCAAGTTTGAAGCTCCTTTGGGACCTCCCTTGGGTCTGCATCATTCACTCATTCAGTAGACATTTAGTGAGCACCTTCTGTATACCAGGCACTGTCTTACATGCTGGGGAAACAGCAGAGAACAAAACAAAGGGCTTTGCCTGATGGGAGGATTCAGATAATAAACGAATAGGACCCAGTTCGTCAGATGGTGACAAGTGCTATAGAAAAAACAAAGCAAGGAAGAGAGAGAGAGAGATGGCGAGCAGGGCATGACCTTCAGTAAGTGAGAGAGTGAACCATGCAGACATCTAGGTGAAGACTGTTCTAGGCAGAGAGAACACCAAGGAAGCCAGGGGGAGGGGCTGGTGTGGAGTGAACAAGAGGCAGAGGAGTAAGAGATGAGAACAAATAGTAATAGAACAGTGGGGCAGATCATGGAGGGCCCTGTGGGAGGGACCCCATAAGGACTCCTTTTCCTCTGACTTGAGATGAGATGAGATGAGAAGGCACTGGAAGAGTTGAGCAGAGGACTGACATGATTCAACTTACATTTTAAAAGAATCATCCTTGCTGCCATTTTGAGAAACAAAAGTGACAGTAAGAGAGAAGCACAGAAACTAGTAGGAAAGCTTTGCAGTGATCCAAGGGAGAGAGAATATTGTCTCGGAATGGGAAAGCCACAGCGGAGGTGGCCAGAAGTGGTTGGGTTCTGGATATACTTGGAAGGTACAGCAAACAGGATTTGCTGATGGGGAGGATATGGGATATCAGAGAAAGATGGGGTCAAGCGTGACTCCAAGGATTGGGACCTAAGTCCAAACAGATAGAATGGCATGACCATGTATGAAACAGGGGAGACGGTAGGAGAAGCAGGCTTGGAGGGGAACATCAACAGTTTGGACAAGTCAAATTTGAGTTTCTCTTAGACATCCAAAAGGGGATGAGGAGTAGGCGTATAAGTCTGGAGTTGTGGGGAGAAGTCAGAGTTGGAGATGAGACTGGAGAGTCATCGCATCGAAAGCCATGAAACTGAATGAGATCACTAGGGAGTGGGTGGAGAGAGAAGAGGTCTAAGGACAGAACCCTGGGGCACATCCGTATTCAGAGGTCGGACATACGAGGAGGAATCACCAAAGGAGACTGAGAGCCCAATGAGGGAGGGCAAGAACCAAGATGGAGTGCGACCCAGAGCCAAGAGAGAGAAGCGTTTCAAGGAAGAGCGAGAGAAAGACTATACCAAATGCTGCCTGTGAAATGAGGCCTGGGGACAGATGATTGGATGAGGCCATGGGGGCACCATGGATGGGGGTGAAAATCTGATGGGAGGGAGTCCTATTGATTGGGTAAGAGAGCAGAGGAAATGGAGATAGCTTTGCATAAGAATTCTTTTGCAGAGTGTCTCTGCAATGGGAAGGAGAGAAATAGGGGGTTAGCTGAAGAAGGATGTGGGGTTAAGGGAGGTTTTTAAGATGAGGGATCATTCAGATCCACTAGCCAGTAGCGGGGACCATTACCTCAGTGTGAAAAGCCCATGACACCGGAAAGGTAGAGAAGATAGAACTCAGTCTCTCAGGATGCTGTTAGGCTGCTGGGATGGATGAAATTCAAATAAGGTTTTTTAAATGTTTGCAAAAATAGGCGGGTATGGACCAAAGAAGACAGCGCAACCCGTGTGTGACTGAGTCAGCATGCGTACCTCTTGCGCTCTGAGAATTCTGGAAGTAAGAGCTTTCCAAACCGGGTGTGGATTCTTGGCTCTTAGAAAGAGGTGAATTTAAAGCAGGATTTAGAAAAAGGGGAGAGACAGCATTTGGTGGAGGAGTGGAGAAGTGTGTTCCAGGCAGGAGAAGGCTAAGAGATGCCAACAGTGCCATTCCCAATAACAGGTGTCACTTTCCCAGCACCTACCACACGCCTGACACTGTTCTAAGTGCTTTCTAGGTAATAACTCATTGAATCCTCATAAAAACATGAGGTAGCAACTACTGTCATCCATGTTACAGTTGAAAAAATTGAAGCATTAAGAAATTAAGTTCTCGCTCAAAGTCACATAACTAGTAAAGGGTGGCGCTCGGATTCAAACCCAGGCAGTCTGGTTAGAGCACAGGCTCTGGCGTCCACCTCTACACCATGATGGAGCCTTCCTGAGCCAACCCCAGTGCTACCCAGAACACATCAGGCTCTGTGGTGTCCCCCTTGCTCTCCAGACCCCTATCAGCTTGGAATAGCCATGGAAGGCAACTGGGTGAGTCAGGACAGAAGGGGCTAAGGGAAGAGGGAAAGACATGAGGGACCCTCTCATGGGCTGCCCCAGGTGGTCACCCACCCCCAGTTACGTCGGTTTTCCTCCTGAGTCTAGCACGGTGGCACTACCTCCCGGTCAGGGGCTGGGCATGGCCCCACCAGGCACCTGCTGAGCCCGGACTGGATGAGTTGATTCCGCCCTCTGCATCCCGCCCCTCATCGGTGTGGGCTTAAGAGGCAGCGGACCCCCCACAAGCTGATCGGCCCCTAACTCAGCTCGACGGGAAGAAACACACACCAACAAGACACAGAGGGGCTGCTGGCCAGCCCGACAGCTATCGGCAACCCCCGCCCAGCTTTCTGCCCCCGCATCCAGACTAATGAGAGCTAAGTGTGACCGCTGTCTTGCCTGCAGCTGAGCTGCGAGGCTGTGAGTGGGACGTGCGGGCTCCGCCGAGGCACACACGTGCCTCCCGCCCACTTGGGCTCACACACACACACGCAGGCGCTCGGCTGAGAGCAGGCAGCAGCCTCTGTGCTTCTCCGACACCGCAGCGCTGGCCACAGGGAGAAAGGAAACACCCAGACAGGTCTACACCAACAGAGGAAGGAGACTCAGGAGGGCTTCATGTCTTAGCTGGCTTAAGCAACTGTGGCCGAATGGGGTCATGGCTTAAATCAGGCAGATGGCTGCCTCCACTCTAAGCTCCCATGAATGGTTGTTAATGAGAACACAGTGATAATAGGATGCCTCCCAAAGAGTATGAGAACAGACCAAAGGCTAAAGTATTCTAGCACAGGAGCCCAGCTTGGAAGGGGTCCTGGAGGTACCAGGTCCAACCTCCCACTGATGCTGAACTCTCTGTCCACCTCCAGCTGTGGGGACCTCCAGCTACGGCCACCTCCAGCTATGGCCACCTCCAGCTGTGGGGACCTCAGTATCAGAACAGCCCATTCCACCCGTCGGGTAAACATTCTTTTACATCAAACCCAAATCTCCCTCCATAATTATCATCTCTCCCTACAACAAACCACCCTCCCAAAACTAGAGCTTGCTAATGACTCACTCCCCACCCCAAGACTCTTGTAAACCACTTCACAGAGTTGGACAGGCTTTTGAAATTCTGACAAAATATTATCATGCCAGTTGTCTCAAATCATGTGTGTCTCTGCCAGGCAGGGCTTCACCCAGCAGGACGGAAGATACTGTGGGTCAGCACATGGGTGGAGGGGGCAAAATGAGAGTCCGGGGAAACCGGGCCATTCTACCACCAATGGACACGGGCAGCCACGTACCAGAATTAGTTGGAAATCAGCTCTATGATCTAGGGCTTTTAGCTAGGGAACAACAGCCGCCTCCCTTCTCTCCAATACCCCTGCTCCTGGGACCTTTCCCAGTTTCCTCCCGCAGACTCACCATGATATGCTTAAGAAAACATAATGTTTCCTACTGTCACCTGCCTGTTCTCTTTAGCTCAGCCTGATTTCATGAGGTCCTGGGCATCGGCACTCTGGCCCATGGTGGCTTTCCCATCAAGAATGTACTGCTGGGGCTTCCCTGGTGGCACAGTGGTTGAGAATCTGCCTGCTAATTCAGGGGACATGGGTTCGATCCCTGGTCCGGGAAGATCCCACACGCTGCGGAGCAAGTAAGCCCGTGTGCCACAACTACTGAGCCTGCGCTCTAGAGCCCGTGAGCCACAACTACTAAGCCCGCGTGCCACAACTACTGAAGCCCGCGTGCCTAGAGCCCGTGCTCCACAACAAAGAGAAGCCACCGCAGTGAGAAACCCGCGCACCGCAACGAAGAGTAGCCTCCGCTCGCCGCAACTGGAGAAAGCCCATGCGCAGTGACGAAGACGCAGCACAGCCAGGAAGGAAGGAAGAAAGAAAAAGAAAGAACGAATGTACTGCTGGGACTTCCCTGGCGGTCCAGTAGTTAGGACTCCATGCTCCCACTGCAGGCGACATGGGTTCGATCCCTGGTCAAGGAACTAAGATCCCACAAGCTGCGCAGCCAAAAAAAAAAAAAAAAGAATGTACTGCCAACAGCCTAGGCTATTCAGGACTCCGCCACCTCAGCTGTCCTCTGGTCCTCTGACTGGACTCAATAGGCCAGGCCCCCTTTGTCCCTGCCTGGGAGATGTCCTGTCCTCTTACTCCCCTCCATGCGAGCTTGGGCAAGCCGCAAACTCTGTGAAGCTCAGTCTCCTCTTCCATAAGATGTGTTTACTTCTACCGAGCTTGCAGCTTGTTGGGGGAACTGAATTAACACATGTGTAAGAACATGTTATACACTGTAAACCGTGGCACCAATGTCACCAGGCAGTTGGGAGTCAGGAATCCTGGCACTGCCACAGTGGCCTTTGCCAACTCACTTTGCCTACTGGGACCCCAGTTTTTCATATCTGTAAAATGGAGCACCTAGGCCTAATTCATCCCTCACTTCTCAGCAGAAGAGACTATGGCCGGAGGCTGTAGTTCACAAGTGGGTTCTGGAAAGGTTGAGAGAAGATAAACGTCCTCAAAGTATCCAGTGTGGTGCTCCTGGCAGAAGACCAAGCCGCAGGCGAAGACAGATGACTCCACACGGTACACTGGCCTGGATGCCTTTCTAACGGCAGCCAAGTCTCCCTCATCCCTCTGAAGATGTGGTGGCAGCAGGGGTGGGGCAGGAAGGAGAGGAGAGACAGCCTCGTGCAAGCACACATGCAGGCAGACACCCTCATGGACTGTCTTTGGCAAAATATTTACTCTTGCAAATACGTATTTTGTACACTTACTGTTAAATAAAACCAGTTGGCATTTTTGAGCACTGACCAATATCTGTGAGAAGAGAAATTTGAAAACTGATAGGTCAGTTCAAGATTCAAAACTTGCCATTAGATAATTCATCCTGCAAACATTTCTGAAGTACCCCTATGGGCCAGGCACTGTGCTAGACCCAGGAATACAGACATAATAAGAAAGACACAGATCTCCTAAGGTGTTCGTCAGGGGAGGGATCAGTGTCCCAGAAAGCTTTGTACATGGATTCCCTCTCTAGATGACAGAGGAAGGAGAAAGTCATCAATTTCTATTTGTCACTAATGTGAAAGACCAACTGATTGCTTATATGGGTGACAATTTGGAAAAGAGATCGAGTTACACACTGATGAAAATCTCATAAATCACATCACGTGATCACATCACGTGGTCACAGTATGAAGGGGAGCCCACCACTCAAAAAACCCCACAGTGAGTCCTCGGCAAGGCACAGAATTCTGTTGGTATATTTGGATCTTGGTGTGTCTGATATATTTAATGCATAGCAGAACAGGATAAGAAAACCACTGCTTTTTATTCCTCCCCCTTGCCTCCCCCAATTCTCTTATTATCTTCATCTTCATAACATTTGAATGTTCTATGTTTAACATTCTCTCTGCAGGACTTGGAGCTCATTGAGGGAAACCACCTCAGTAAAAAATGGGAGTTGTAAAGTGCTTGGGGTCCTAGTAAGACAGAGTGTCAAATAAATCCAAGCTCTTGCTGCTTCACCTCACAGGGAAAACTTAAACAAGAAAGAGGTTCAATTGCTACAACAACCTGCTGATGTCTAGTGCCACCCACGCTGAGCAGGACTCTGTACCACCCTGAGCGAGCCTTTCAAATCCTCAGGCCTCAGTTTCCTCATCTGTCTGATGGACTTTGTCTGGGCTCTTAGGAAATTATTTGGGAGTGAAAGAATCAAAAAAGAGCAATAGACTATAAAAGCAATAATGATTCCATCTTTCAATTCCTTTGCCGGATAGAACACAATATATTTAATGTGACTGCTGTGATAATGGGATATCCCAAATGTCTCCAGGGGTGTAAAGCTGCAGTACAGCAAAGCAGAAAGAGAAGCTTTGGAGACAGGTTCGAACTGCAGTCTCTGTGTGACCTTAGATGAGTTATTTAAACTCCCCAAGCCTCTGTTTCTTCATCTATAACATCTGATCATTAATTCTGGTGTGAAGATTGCCTGAAATATGTGAAACACCTAGCACAGTGCCTGGCAGAGAGGGAGGTCTTTCCAAGTGGTAATTATTAGGGGGATTATTATTATTTAGCACTGTGTCTTCAGTGTTGGCACATAGCACTCAATAAATACTTGTTGAGTGGATTAATAAATGAGTAGTTGAATCCCTGTTTTTTACCATTATAGCCAAAACTTGCCTTAGAACCCAATCAGGATCTCCAGCCCGTTCCTCTTTTCTCTTTTAACTAAGACAGATAGATGGACATTTTCTCTTTCTCCTCCTCCTCCTTTTTCTTCTACTTCTTCCAATAAGTCTACCTCTTTAAGCACAGGGAAGACCAGAAGAAACTTTAGAACAATGATGCTGAAGGTGTTCTTGGGAAACCACATCTTGAAAGGGCCGTGGACTCATCCACCCACCCATTCACTGAGTTTGTGTGATATGCTTGCATACGTCAAGTGTCAGGACCTGTGTTACGTGGTCGATCTCCCTTGGAATTCAGAATCTGGTGGGAAAATGCCATAATAATCAGAGTACAATGCAGTAAGTGTGCTGGAACAGGGGAATGGGAGAATGGTCGGAAAAAGATGATCTGACTGCCACCAGCCCCGCCCCCTACTTGCTGTGTGACCTTGGCCAAATCACCACCCCCTCTGGGCCTCCCTCCTCATCTGTGAAATGAGCAGGTTGGAAAATGGAATCCATAGAATCCTTTACGGTTCTAAGATATAATGATGATCCCTTTAAGTCATGGAGGGCTGAAGAGATGGTGAGGGTGGTCTTTTCGGGGCATTTATTAACTTGCGGCTCTCACAGTCATCACTCAGAGGACCCAGAGGGACAGAAGCAAAATCAAAAGTCATTTTCAGAAGAAAGATGACTGAAACAGGTTGACATATGTGTGAGAGTTTGGGGAATTTATGCGGGCAGCCTTGCCATCATAAATAAAATCCCTTTCCCTTACCCAAAGCCTCATTCGTTGAGTAAACACCGGACACTGTAATAGACAATTTGGCTGTATCTCCCGCCCCGTGCCTCACTTGAATGAAAAACAGCAGTCCCACGGCAGGGCAATGGGCTCGCCACCTCTTTACAAACATCCACGTTGTCACCAGCTGACAAGCGGGGCGGGGGTTGGAGCAGGCGGGGCAATTTATCTCCGAGATTCCCGGTCCCTTCGTGCAGCCCCACTCTCACAGCCATCTACTCTGAGGCTGGCGGTTTGGGAGGAACCCCAGAAGAATCAAGTGTGGGGAGAAGTGACCCGTGGGAAGTGGGGGAAGGAGCAGCAGCCCCTCCCCTTCCTGCGAGCCTCCGGAGGACTTGGGGGACCCGTCGCCATCAACGCTGGTCCAGCCCATCTGTGTGGAAGGCTGCCTGCCGCTAAGCACAGCTACTTGTGTTTTCTTGACCTACTTCTCCTCCCATCCCTGCCCTACTCCACATCCCCTCTGGAGTCCGTGTAATTAGCACCTTTCCATCCATAAAGCTCCTGGCTCCCAGGATAACCAAGGAGACAGCAAAACAAGCCCTGGCATTGCTATTTTGGCTTTTCTTTACTTTCCTCTCTCTTTGTTGACTTCACTCTGCTTCCTGGCCTCTGTAGATTAGGTCCAGTCTGACCTTGCCAGCCAGCAGGGCCCCTGGCTGGAAATCAGCTGGACGTGGCCTGGCATGAACCAGAACGAGTGCCAGCAGAGAGGACAGAACTGGACAAGCATTGTTCCAAGTGTGGGGATGGGAGCTTGAGGGTCCCTTTGAAGCCCTCCACTGTCGCACAGCAGGCCAGACAGGGATCTGTCAGCTCCACTTTCTGCTTCTCTCCCGGGGAACAAGTGTCAGGAGAGCCGAGGCCGCGAGGAGCTGCCAATTCCGGCTCAATCCCTTTCCGTTTCCCATTAGCGACAAATGGAAATTGATGGGTTACCGCTTTAGCCACTCATTTAGAGGAAGAGAAAACCTCACAGCAAATGCTGAATAACTGGAGGCATCTTATAAATTAAGCATCTTAAGGATATGAACCGTTTTACATTGCTGCTAAGCAGAATTAAATTAGGTTTTGAAGTTTCAGTAGAAGTGAATGGGGAAGAGGGAGGGAAGATTTTGTTTTTAATTCCTTTTTTCAAGTATGCAGAGTGGTGAGCCGAAGGCAGGATGAGGGGAAGAACTGAGTCACTGGTCCTTGTTTCTGATTCCAATCAGCGGCCACTGCACATGCACAGAGAGACGTGCCCATGTACCCACGACGGAACACGGAGTAACTCGGGGACCTGCAGCTCAGCCTCTGGCCCATGATGCCTGGCCTTGCCAGGGCCTCCTGACCACCCACACCACCATCATGCCAATCTCTGGGACCTCAGAACCAGTCCTAATTGCAAGTAGAGGAATTCAGGAGCTTTAGGCCAAGTCCCTGGGATTCTGCATCATGATCTTCATTCTAAGTCATCCTCTAACCCTTTCAGGTTCAAGTTTAGGATCCTGCCTCATTCACAGGATCCACTTTCTCCCCCTTCCCACCCCAGTCTGGGCAGAGGGGCTTCAGGTGGGCCCCCATCTGGATAACTTGTCTGGTGTTTCGGTCCCTCTAGGGCTGTCGCCTGGCCTTGCCCGGGGGTCCTGCCATTGGACTGATCTTCTTGTGACCAACACAACCTGCCTGGATTCCTCACTGCTGTGCCCCACCTGTCTGTCCACAATGACTCCCTTCCCTATACACATGTACACACCCCAATCCCCGACACCCCACGTCTATCCCAGGCCATCAGATGACCACACAGTGTCTGCTGCACTGGACTGTGTCTCCTTATCTCTGCAGCTGGGGCCACGTCCCCGGGACCCGGACCAGCGGGCAGTGGCCCAGCTGCAGTTAAGGAGCTGTGCTCAGTCTTGGGGGTGTTGGGGGGCAGGGGAGGCAGCTGATTCCTCAGGCACTCCCGGACCCCGGAAAGAGCCATATCTTCCGCCAGGCACAGGGACGCTGATGGGGCCAGCGGCGGCAGTGCCTGCCCACACCCAGAACGGGCACCCCCATGGCAGCAATGACAAGGGAGGGAGCTGGCGGACACACGCCATTGAAGTGCCCTGTCCTTCCTCTCCAGAACCAGGGTAGGGCGAGCAGACACCAAGGCAAAGGCCCTGCCAAGCAGCTGGGTCAGGGACACCAAGAACACTTCATCGGAACGCACCCTCCAGGAAGCCTTCTTGGATTGATCAGAGGAGAGAAGAGATGATCTCTGCTCTGCTCTCTAGCCCCTGGATTTGGAAGCCCCATGGCCATTCCCACCCTCCTTCACCTACAGCTGTGACCAGCTGAGTCCATCACAGACTGCAACAGGCACTCAGCATCTTTATTCTCATCACAAGAGGAGCTGGGCAGCTTGAGCAGATTGTAGCTGTCGGCCTGTCGGCTGCCCCACCACCACCACCCTTGCCCCAGCCAAACTCAGGGAGGGCAGAGCGCAGGGTCAGATGTCCCCTGCGGACACCTGGGGTGTGGGAGGGGCATCACCCAGGGCTGGGCTGCCCCCAGGGTGCCGTAGGGGCAGCACTTACCGATCCTCAGGGAGTGCGGACTGCAGGCGACCATCACGAGCCACGTGGGAAGCAGCACCAAAGGCGCCGAGACGCGGGGCATCTTCTATAAATCCTCATGGAGCCCTCTGCTGGTCTGGGCATGACATAACTCTGCGGGAGAGCAAGGGAGCATGTGAGTAAGGAGTCCTGTGCCCCTGCTGGGAGCCACCTCTCCGGCCCAGTGGCCCGAGCTACCACCCAGACAGCCTCTGAGGGGAGGACCAACACTCCCTCCACGAATCGCTGTGCCTGTAGGGGAGCTCCAGGTCAGCTCCAGGCCTCTGTCCTTCCTGCCTCTGCCCAGACTCACAGAAGCCTCAGGTTCTAAAGCCATCCCCAACCCTGACCGCCATCAAATCAGGGGCAGGCGGGTGTGACTGTGGTCGAATGATTCACAGGGCTCCGCTTTTTAAAAAGTGTCTAATTGGGGATGAAAACTTTCATCTGCTCTTAAGAACAGGAGCCACGGGTGAGCAGAAAAGGAGTGGGCGGGAAGGTTAGGCCATCGTCCCGGACACATCGCATGTCCTGCTCTCTGGGGAGTGATGTTGGGGAAGTGATGGGTTCCAATCCAGCTCCTCCACTTGCCAGCTGGGTGGCTTTTCTCGGTCACTCAACTCCATTTCCCCTCAGGTAGACCTGGCATAACAACACGTGCCTGGATGGGTTGAACTGAGGCCGAGGAGAACACAGGAGAGGACTGGCCTAGAGCAGGGGCTATCCAAATGTCAGCTCCTCCCTGGCCCAGATGGGAGAGGTCGCTTCTCAGCAAATACGGAGGGCAGAAGCGCACATCCCAGGTCATCAGCTGGTTTCCACATCTGCAGAAAACTAACCCCTCCCCATCCTTCCTCCACCAGGCCCTCTCCCTCCTGAGGCTGGGGTCAAAGCCAGAACCTTGAAGGAGCTGCCTCCCTGCAAGGCAGCATGGGTACTGTCCCTCCCTGAGACCTCCTGGCACCCTGAGATCAGAGTCTGCAGGCCGCCAGCCCTGCCCCATCACTGGGGTGAGGGAGGGGCTGGTGAATACGCAAATATGCTAAACCCAGGTCACCTTTAGTTAGGAGACTAGTATTAAAGTGATTCATCCCCCCACCTCCAGAGAGACAATCCAATAGAAAAATAGGCAAAAGACTAGAACAGACACTTTGGTAATGGTATATCAAAAGCTCTTGGAGCACACTTGAAAAGGTATTCAGGAAAATGCAATTTTAAACTGCAACGAGATATCATTATACACCCACCAGAATGACTTAAAAAAAAAAAAGATACTATTAAGTGTTAGCAAAGATGTGGAGCAACTGGAACTCTTCTACTGTGTCAGTGGGAATGTAAGTCAACGTAAGTGTTGTGCAAAACTGGTCTATTAGAGCTTTACACATACCCTAATGTCCAGCAACTCTACAATAGGCATTTCCAGTAGAAATGCATGTATACACTCACCAAAGACATACTAGAATGTTCACAGCAGCACTCTTTGGGTTTCCCCAAACTGGAAACTAGCCAGATGTCCAGCAGCAGAATGGAGAGAGACATTGTCCATTCATACAATGGAATCTTATATGGAAATGAAAATGAACAATCAACAACTCCATGCACCTGTGTGGATGGATCTCACAAACATAATGTTGAGTGGAAGAAACCAGGCACAGAAGAGTATTTACAGTATGATTCTATCCATAAAAAGTACAAAAGCAGACAAAACCATTGTGTGCTGTACGAAGTCCAGCTAGTGATGACCCTTGCAGGCGGGCGGTGACTAGAAGGGGACACAGGGGGTCTTCTAGAGGTGCTGATGACATCCTGTTTCTTATTCCAGGTGCTGAGCAAAGTGTGCTCAGTTTGTGAAATCTCGTCGAGCTGTACATATCTGATGATAATGTTCACTTTTCCGTATGTGTGTTACACTTAGTAAAGGTTTTGTTTTATGACAATCCCCCCTCCCCACAGAAGCTCGGTGTTGCAGCCTAACCCCGTACCTCGCAGCTTCCTGCACACAACTAGTCCCCTCTGCCTGGAGCGTGCGCCTCTCCCCCTGACCCTTGCCATGTGCCAGGATCGGGGGCCTCTCTATGCCATCCCAGCAGCCTCTAGTGCTGGGCTCAGTGCCAGCTTCTCAAGGGCCAGGACTGTTTCCAGTTTACTGCTGTATCCCCAGAAGTTACTTATATACAATAGGTGCACAGGAGATATTTGTTCAATGGATGGAGGGCCTCAAGCCACTGCCTGCTATAAGGAGACAGAGGAGAATAAAGGATAAAGGATTGGACTGCTGTACACCTGAAACTAACAGAACATTGTAAATCAACTATACTCCAATAAAATTTTTTTTTAAAAAAAGGATAAAGGATTGGAGCAAAGGCAACTCTGCTGTTGGCAAATCAGGCCCAGAATCTTTGCCCCTTAATCCACGGGTGCCGATGCAGGAAGAGATGAAAGCAAACACGGTCTCAAGGGAAGCTTGGCATTCTTACTCGTTATGGGTAAAGTCGACTGTTCAGTGACTGTCTCCCCACTAGAATTCAAGCTCGATGCATGTGGGACAGGAACAGAAATCCTGTTTGTCGGTCTTCTCAGGGCCCAGAACAGTGCCTGGCATATATTACAGCCTCAATAACTATTTGTTGAGTGGCAAAATGAATGGACTGTCAAAGAGGAAAGAACTGTAAAAATCTGGCTAGGCTATATAAAGGTAATACAAAATATAATCATTTCTGTCAAATGCCTTCCATTTATGCCCAGTCAGCCCGCTGCACAATAATTATTATGCAGACCGCAAAATAGGTGTCAGATTAGCCTGTGTAAATTTTATTTGATGACAGAACTACACTTAATCCATGCAGGCCTGACAGCCATTGTTCATGGCCCTGAGGCTGGCTGATCCTGGAGACCACATGTAAGGACAATGGCTGAGGTCTTGGGCTGCTCTTGGATACAAAGATGAGAAATAATCTCCCCCCAAACCTTACAGGAATAAAAAGAACCATCATGTCACATGTTTGTAAGGCTCAAGGGTTTGCAAAAGTCTTTCCATAGTCTTTATCTTATTTAATCCACAGAACAAGCTCTATTATTGACAAGGAAGCTGAGCTCAAGAAAGGTGCCTAGCTCAAGGTCAACAAAGCCATTACGAGGCAAAGCCAGGGCTAGCCAGGGCTCTGACTTCGCTGGATATTCTTCTGTCACTTACCTATCTGCATATGAGAGCAGATCATGAAGCTTCCAGATTCTTTAACAAAAAACACAAAGAAATTTGAGGTCTTATTTTCAGTTTAATGTTTAGACGAATCTGGTCTTAGAACCTAACTGTGCAGCCTTTATTAACTGAAAATAATTTAATAATTTAGGAATAAAAAAAGAAATTTTCTAGAAGTAGAGCACCTAGACCCTCTTCCCACTAACATCACCCCTGGTGAGTTTCACCTCCACCCACGAGTTATTTCCACCTGCATGGCGTGGCTTCTAAATCAGCATCTCAAGCCCAGAATCAAGCCCAGAACACCTGCACTGAGACGGCTTCCTCCTGAAATCTCCAGCTGGATTCCCCACAGCATTTCAGACACGCCTCGTCCTAAGGAGGAGGTCTCCTCTCCCCGGCTCCCGCCATCTGCTTCTCCTCCTACGTCCTCCTTCTTAGTGGGTGGCACCACGATCCACTAGTCACCCAAGCCAGAAAGCTGAGAGGCACCCTAGAGCTCTCCTCCCCACATCTACTCAGTCAGCAAGTCCCAACAGCCCCCGCCTCTATCACCACCGACCCGCCGCCGTCCAGACTTCCACCAGCAGCAACCGGGACTCTGCAACAGCAGCCGTCTTGGTCTCCCTCCCTCTGGTCTTTCCCTCTCCGTTGGTTCTCTGCTGAGTGGCCAAGGGTTCTTACCCAAATGTGAACTTGATAATGACATACCCCCGCCCCAAAGTCTTCCATAGCTCTCCACTGCATTGGGGATCAAGAGCAAATTCTTAACTCCAACAGATAAACCCTTCACGATCTGGCTCCTGCCTTCCTGTCTCTACCACCCACCCCACTGCACCGGACCTTCCGCAGAGCTCCCTCAGCACCCACCCTTTGCCTGTGCCCGGACTGCAGTCTCACCCCCTAATGGCCCGGAAACTGTGCCTTCCAGGCTCAACGCGTTACCTCCCCTCTGAGGCTTTTTGTGATCCCTTTCCCGTCTGCTGTCACCACATTTGGAACATTCGACATTAGGGCACACACCCTGCTTATGACGATGCTGCCTGTCTCGCCACAGAACTGTCAGCTGTGATGCAGGGGCCGTGCCAAGCACCAACACACTATCCGGCACACAGTAGGTGCTCTACTAATATTGGCTGAATGAAATCAATGAACAGGTGGTGTCAAAAAGGCATTTTCTGAGTTTACACCAAGATGAAGTAAATTCCCAGTCTGGGTTGTACCTTTTGTATATTCACTGTGGTTAATACAAACAATCTAAGCAGACAGAATGTTCTAGATCCAGGCGAAGGGTCATCACATCAATATATGTTGAAAAGGGGAGGGAAGCATTTACTGCCCTTATCGTCTGTGCCTGGGGCTTGGACTGACGGTCACAGTTAAGGACATGGGTTTGAGTCCTGCACTGCCATGTAGGAGCTATACACCATGGGCAAGTGAGCTTAACTTCTCTAAACCTTGATCTCCTCATTTGTAACATGGGAGTGATAAAAGTACCCTCGCAGAATCATTATGAGGAATGAGGATAAAATGTGTATCCCGCACTGCTCGAAGTAATTAACTGTTCATGACTATTATTCTAAGGCTATAAGATAATATTGCACGCCCATTTCACAGATGTGGAGGGTGAGGCTCAGGGGTCATCTATCCAAGGTCATGCAACTAAAGCAGTAGTGCTGAAGTTCAAATTCAAGCATCTAACCATATGCAATCACAAATCCCAGCCTCTTTCTTCAGCTAGAGTTGAATGTGGAGGCACTGACAGAATTGAAGTCCAAAGTGGGCATAAAAATATGGCTTCTGATTTCTGAGGGTCTCTGACAGTCCCCAGCTAAACAGAGCAGGTCTTCAATCCCGTGCTTTAGGTAACTCAAAAGGCAGAGAGTCTAAAAACAGAACTTTGCCATGCAACTGAGGACGTTGTTCTTGACATCCTAGGGCAGCCATGACAACGCCAACAAGTGCAGATTAAGGCCCAATGTGGAGGGACGCCAGGTCGGATCTGCTGTGGTCCTTATGGAGGGAACCTCCGGAGCAGCTCCACCCCTCAGGGCCCATTTCCTCATTGGTAACATGGGAAAATATCGATGCCTATCTCACAAAGTGATGAGCACCAGGAGAGCAGGGAACACATTAGAATTTTCCACCTGCATCACCAGTGCCTAGCACAGGCTGGCCCATAGTACGCACTCAAAAAATATCTCGAAATAATGAAAGGATCCAATCAGGTAATATATGTGGAAAAGGCTCTGTGGGCATGAACTATTTCCTCGTGAGTTACTTTCAGAGTCCTTGCCCATAAGGAACGTACAGTCCAGGTGCAATTCCTCCACCGAACAAGCTCAGCTCTCCTGCTCTGAACCTGTAGCCTTCACCTGCACAGGCAGCACCTCACCGCACGCTGATCCCACGCTGATCGCATGCTGCCCCGTGAGCGCTGGAAAGACGTGCTGCGGAATCAGACTGGGCGTCGAGGCTTCTCAGGTCTCATCTCTGCTTTAGCATTTACCTGCCTGGGATGTTTCTGGACCCAAACACCAGAAATCAGAGGTCCCTGCTTTCTCCAGAGGGGGAACCTAATTTCCATTTTTTCAGTATCTCAAGACTCCTCAGCTTCCTCAAGCTAGAAGATCCGCTCACGTCTCTCTCAGACCTCAATGTTTCTGACTCTCTCTCTGGTGCTTGTATTTTGAATGAAGCCCCATGAGGACAGGGCCTTCTCCCTCTTATTCACTGCTACACCCCCAGCACCTAGAACAGTGCCCAGTGCAATGCAGCTACGAACAAACATCGACAAATGCGTGAACGAATGAATGAATGAATGGCTATTTAACTTTGTACGTATTTATGCCCTCTCTCTATTCCAGACCATCCGCTCCTGGAAGGCAGGGGAGCATCTCTCTCAGGCATGCATCTTCCTGACACATTTGCTATGATGCTTATCCCGAGGAGAAGCTCCACGAATGTGTGCTGACTCCCGACCAGCACTGGTTAACAGGCACCTCCAGCAACAGCTCCCTGTGTTCCGCGGTGAACGGCGTCTGGACTCAGTTGTGCTAGATGGCCTCTCCTCTCCTGACTTGTCAACAGTCCCTCCGCTGGTCTCTCTCGCCGCCATAGGGCTATTACACCATTAATCGTGATTTTCCAGGGTGGCTCCGAGAGGAGGCTGACAGCCACCAGACAGTGCTTGGTGGCGGGAGGACAGAGGAAATCAGAGGGGCAGCCAGATTAATTACAGGTTTTCTCTCGGCTCTAGGCAACAAGATCTTGATTACTCCTCATGACGCTCCAGGCTCCTCAAGACAAATGGACGTGGGCTTCTCTGCTCTTCTGACTACTCTGACAGAGAGAAACTCCCAACAGCAGCCAGCAGCTTGAATGGCATATGCAGGCAGTGGCGTGGCCAGGGCAGAGGAGCAGCACCCCAGGCCCTGTGGCTTCCTCGGGGAGGGTCATCCTCTGTGACCTGATACAGTCGGGCAGTATGCATAAGCATGTCTCCCTGGCAACAAGCATGCGATGCCCAGACTCAGATCCTGTCCTGGGAGTCAGGGGCCTAGGTGTTCACTAGCTCTGAGCCTCTCTGAGCCTCAGTTTCTCATTCTGTAAAATGAGGGAATCAGACCAATGATCTCCAAGGTCCTTTTAAGCTCTGAGATTCTGCATTTCTAGGAATTGTACTTTATGATAACAGGTAACATTTACTAAATATTTACTTTCTATGTGCAAAGTACTATTTTAGACTCACTGCTCCTCAGAACGCTGTGAGGCAGACCCTCATTCTCCCCCTCAACCCCGGCAGACAAGGATCCCAAAGGTGGAGAGGTCGAGTGGGGCTTGCCAAGGTCACATCGACAAATGTGACCTTGAAGCGCAGGGGCTGGTCGTGCCCAGGCCTGACTTTAGGGGAGGACATTCAGGGAGCAGGGCCACTGCAGGTATCTGCTAGCACTCAGGACATGCGACTAGGGAAGCTGTTCCCAATTCTCGGGCACTAATGAGTGAGCCATGGGGGATCCCCAGTCTGTCTTCATCTCCAAACCACCTCCCGTGTATATTTCAGACCAAAGCCCTCAATCCACCTCTAAACAATGTTCCCCTTCCAGGGGCCAGAGCAGACGTCTCTGGTTTCCAATCCCGGCTGTCACTATGCATCTTTAAGCTGGTTACTTAACTTCTGAGAGCTTCACTTCCACAACTATAAACCATGGGTGATGAGGCTTCCCTTGAAAAGCTGTTGCAAGAGATCTCAGGTGTAACGCAATCAGTGAATGCAACTTCCTGTCGCTCTCTCATCCCATCCTAGGTACCCTAGACCGCATCCACATCTTCTCCCAATGAGACCACCTGCCACGCCTCTTGCTAATATTAATCCACAGCCCTCTCACCTCTAAAATGCTGCTCCAAGTCAGCCCCATCCAGAAGCTTTCCCCGAAGAGTCAGCCCTCCTTCCTCACTTAGACTCAGCCTGGCACAGGAGCAAAGGCAGGGGCCGGACATGGAGAGCCATGTGACCTGGGGCCCATCTCTTAACCTCTTGGGGCTTCCATTTCTTCTTCTGTGAAATGGGGAAATTACACTCCCACCATCTACCTCACAGGGTTGCTAAGAGGCTCAAAGGAGACAATGGCTGGAGAATTACTTTGCAGGTGAATGAAGTGCTTTCTAAGAAAAATGGTGTTTGTTGTTCCTTTACGCCAGACTGGCCAAAACATATAAATAGACTTAATACTGCTACATGATTTACACTTCATTCATTCAACAAATATTTCTATTGTCTACTGGGTGGCAGGCAGTGTCCAGGCCCTAGGATACAGTCCCTGCCCTGGTGGAGCTTACAGTCTAGGGAGGAGATATTAATCCATATCCAGGGAGCTAGATGCCATAATGACAAATGATAGAGGAAAAGTACAGGCTGCTATAGAGTGTGTGGCGGGGTCCTCATGTGGCCGGAGGGGAGGGCTTTGCTGAGGACGAAATGTTTGACTTGAGTCAGCCAGCTCCTCTGAAGGGGGCAGGGGGGAGCAGGGGGGAGCAGAGCCAGACAGAGGAAATAACACAGCACAGGAGACCAGAGGCTCTGGTGGGATGCAGCGCCATTAGTGTCAGAAACGGCAGGAAGCCCACGAGGATGGAAAGCCGAGAGCATCTTCTCTACGTGTCTGTTGCGCTTATGTAAGTCTCTCTCAATAGGCGTCCCCAATCTCTCTCTGTCCCCAAGTCCAGGATAAGGCTCTGCATCTAAAGCCGATTACCATCTTGAAGCTCGTACTGGACCCAGCATCCTTCACAGAAAAGGTGAGGAGGCCACAGCATCCAAATCTCCTCTCTGCCACAAAGGAGGTGGTTAGAGGTGAGAAGATAAGAGAATTAATCACCAGTCGAGGTGAGCCAGGAGAGGTGGGAAGAGGACCACTGGGTCGGATATGGAGGGCAAGACTGGCTCTGGACGATGAAAAATGTCCCTGGCATTTATCTGAGGCCACCGGGCTGGGCCCTGGGGAGCCAAACTCCTAGCAAAGACCATGTGAGTCGAGGCTTTGAAAGAAAATAGCCCAGTGCTGGAGCCATTTTTAACACATTTAGAGCAGGGAGACCTTGCAGGAGCGTCCACAGAGGAAGAGAGAGTGAGTGGGGAGAAAGATGCGGAGAGAAACTGCTTTTAAGGACAGCATTCTAATTACCTCCAGATAAATACAGCCCTCCCTCCCCTGCTCGGGATCTGTCTGGGTGTTTGGGAGGAAAGGGGCTGCCCTGCAGAAGCCTTGGAGTGAGGCTATGTACACTGCAACCTTCCATAAGGAGATGTGGGAAGAACTGGGTTATGCAGCCTGGAGAAGACAAGGATGGGGGTGGGAGATGTATCTGAATTTAGCCATCTATAGCCAGAGATGGGTTATGGTAGACTCACAGATGATGGGATGCAGACAATCTCCAGCCTCACTGAGGTCAGAGCCAGAGGAAAGTGCCCTGTTATTGATAAGGAAGCAAGTCCTGGCCTGAGAGCATCTGGGTCACAGCCACGAGCTCCCTTCCCTTGGCCTGGCTCCACCTCGCCCACACGGTCACCTCAAGTACACGCTGGCCTTTTCGGTGGCTCAGACATCACTGGCAGAAAGTAAGGCCCTGTCTTTTTTTTTTTTTTTTTTTTTTACTTGATTTTGGTTGCACTGGGTCTTAACGCATGCTGCAACTAAGAGTCCACATGCCGCAACTAAGAGGCCCTGTCTTTTTAAAGTCCCAGCCAGAGCAGGTGAGAAGGCAGCTATCCCAAGGTTCATGTATTCCTCAGGGAGGCCCAGGACTGGCCCCTCTCCCCCAGCACTCCCAGGGGTGGGAGAAGGGCGGGGGCAAAGAAGGTAGGAAAGCTAGATATTGCACAATAAAGATCCATAGCAAAATAAGTGGTGTCCCCTTCAGATTGCAAAGTGATAGACTTATTCCACTGGTGTCACCCAAGCGCAACACAACCTCTGGGAACTGCCTAAGAGCCCACACAGAGTCCCCTTCAGCCCTTGCCCGCACCCAGCTCCATCAGCGCTGACAGCCATCTGCCTGCGAAAGGCCTGGCACCGGGCTCTGCGTGGGGCGGAGGAAAGAAACTGCGGCTGGCCAGCTGCCCCCTGCAGAGAAGGTTCTAGAACTGCAGTTGGGGTAGGAGGCAGACTTGCTTTTCATTCTAAAGTGTTCTCTAATGTTTGCATTTTAAGCTAAGAGGTTGGATGGCTTTTTCAATTAAGAAATCTAGTTAATAATTTAAAAAACAATATAGAACCCCAGCTTTCTCAATGACTGGCTCCAAGACCTGGACCTGTTACTTAACCCCTGAGCCTGGGCCCCCTTCTCTACAGAGGGAGGCTAATCACACCTCGGGTTCAAGTGCTCAGTGACTGCTGCGCCTGCTCAGGTCCCTCACAGCCTCTCTGGACCACCCGTCACTGGTCCAGGTGCTCTGGCTGCCAGGAGAGCAAGAGCTGAGCCATTGCTCAGAGGGGATCCTGGAGAGTGTTCCCGAGCCGCAGTCCCCTCCCAGCTGCAGTCTAACCCCAGCACCTCCTTTCCCGCTGCCTCCGCGGCTGCTGCCCCCAAGTCTACCTGCAGTTTCCATGCTTACCCACCCCGCCCCCCGACACATTCAAACCCATTCACAGCTCTGGTTCTTAGCAGGATCCCAGGTCCTGGGTGAGAGGAGGGTCCTCCCTTGGAAGGAGAGATGGGGAGGAGGATGGGGGGGCCCTCCATGTTGAGCCGATCTCTGAGGGGGGCAGGGATACAGGCAGCACCCTCTCCAGGAGCCACCCTGGGCTTCTGCATTAGTCACAGGCCACAGAAGCTCTCACCCAGCCTGTCAAAGCCCCATCACCTTTCCTCTGTCGTGGCCTGGGGATGTCACAGAAACCAGAGGCAGAGCCAGCAGAGTCTTTGGGTTGAAGTCCGGAGGCTGAAGGCTTTTCACCTCCCTGTGCACATTCTCAGGGTGACTTTCAGGAAATCCTTGACTTCCTTAGCTTAGCAAAGGGGCTGTCCCTGCACTCAACACTTCCCCCGCCACAGGGCCCTTGGTGAAGGGGCACGTAAGCACGAAAGCCCAGCTCCAGCTGCCAGAAGGAGAGAGACAGGCTGTGAGTACCACTTGGGTGGGGCACGCTTCCCAGATCCTGGCAGCCCTGCTGCACTGCGCCAGCATCTCTGCACACTCTGGGCCTACCCGGCTCTGTGCTGGGTACTAATGGGCTGTGAAAACTCTCAGATATGCTGACTGCCCTCAGGGAACTTACTGGAAAAGTCAGATGTCCTTGTGGGAAAAGTAAGTTAAGCAGCACACCTGTAAACTCATGATGCAAGAAAGCAATGGAGCAGCTGTTCCATGGCCAGACAGCCTTTGTCACCAAATGGGAAGAAGTGCTGGGAAGACAGAGGCAGAAAGGCCTCCCACGGCCCGGAAGGTTGTAGTAAGATTCTTGGAAGACGCTGGACACACGCTGAGCCCTGAGGCACGTGCTGCGCAGGAAGGGAGACCTTCCAGGCAGTCACTGCGGAAGGCAAGAGGTGTCCAAGGACAGTGACCCAACCAACTTGGCAGGAGCACATGGTGCCTGAGGGGCCCAGGGAGAGATAAGTGTTGGGGTCAGATTCTAGAAGGCTCTGAATGCCAAGGTTAAGGAGCTTGGACTTTGTCCTCCAGGCAATAGAGTGCCACTGAAAGTTTCTGGGCAAAGGAGGGCCAGGACCGGAGCTGTGCCTAAGGAAACTGATGTGACCAGGGTGTGCCAGGTGGCCTGGAGAGCAGAGAGGCCAGTTGATGGGTACTTAGCTGCGTGTGAGGGGATGTGAACGCAGGGAAGCCGACCCTGAAGGGAGTGGACCCCATACGGCCTGAACATTAGGGCCCTAGATTTTCCCACAAACGGGAAAAGAAAGTCTCTGAGCAGCCAAGCGTTGGATCTGCAAGGAAAGCAGAGTCCCAGGCAGCTCCAGAAGCACCCTCAGTAGGACGCGGGGCACCACATATAGCACCAAGCTTGGATGGGGCCCAGCCCACATGCTGGGCTCTAACGGGAGTGATTCTAGAAAAGTCTGGACTTGGAGTCAGAAGGCCGGTGTTCCAATCTGGGCTTACCACCCGTTCTTTGCACGACCACGGTCAGGTCCTAAAATCTCTCTGGGCTTCGGTTTCCCAGAAAATCGAAAACATGTTACTTGCTCTGTCTTCTCCACGGGGTTGTTCAAAGATCAAAGGGGACGTTATATGCGACCCTTGTTTCACTAGATTTTGCCAACTGTCAATCATGTTTCAACAATCAGAAAGTAAGGAAGGTGTTTTTCCTAAATCAGACGTCTGCGGTTGTTTAATTCTTCCCTCCTCCCCCCTCCCCAGCAACATTTCATTCCCTGTCTTCTGTTCTAGAACATATGTCTGACTCCCCAACTCTCAGATTTACTGAATGGATGAATGATTTACCTTTGTTTTCTGTAAAACAACTAGGACAATGTTTTCCACCTAGTTGGAGCTCAATAAATGTATGATTGATTAATTAATAAAAGTGAACCTAAGGAGGGTGTTTTAATCCTACTCACCATCCCCCCACTCAGTGACTCACCTTAATATCTTAAAGAAAATAATTAGGATGTCAAGTTGGCGATCTCTCCCCTGCCCCCACCTCCATTCACAAAACTTCACATCATTCATCCCAGAGGAGGGCAGGGTAAGGCAGTGGTTAGCAGCACAGGCTTTGGACCTGCGTTAGACCGAGATCCCCGAGTCTGGGCTCTGCTACTTACTTAGCTATGACCTTGGGCAAGTGATTAACCT
This sequence comes from Balaenoptera acutorostrata, assembly GCF_949987535.1. Classification (NCBI taxonomy): domain Eukaryota; kingdom Metazoa; phylum Chordata; class Mammalia; order Artiodactyla; family Balaenopteridae; genus Balaenoptera; species Balaenoptera acutorostrata. The sequence goes on along the minus strand of NC_080072.1, from coordinate 100,537,997 downwards.
CTCCAAACCTCAGTTTCCCCATCCACAAAATGGAGGAAATGTTAGATATTCCTAAAGTTGCTTTCAAAGATTAGCTGCAATCTTAGCAGTACGCCTGCAAATAGCAAGTGCTCAGTGACGGTTCTGTTACTGAGATTATTGAGAGCTCTTATTATGATGATTGCTATTATTGTCCAGAGCCAAATCACCATGATGTGGGGGGGACTGTATTTGGGTACAGATTTCCCATTAGTGTGGATGATTGTGCATACTCTGTGACTGCAAATAGATTCAGCCTCTTATCGCTTTCAACTGGAGAAAGCAGATCAGGACGAGCTTTGAAATGCCTCACCCCCCAAGCCAACCTAACATCCTGCTATCAACTGGCATCTGGGGCTGGGGGGCACTGAGCTGATCAGTCGCCCTTCTGGTGCTAACCCAGCGTTAATGGTGTAAGTGAATTACAAACAAGGCCCACCTGCCATGCTCAGCAACGAAACCCGGCAGGAGGGTAATTGCCCGCAACTGGAGCACAGGGGGACACAGCAGGCACGGAACACATTAAAATGTGGAAGAGCAACATCCTAACACTCCTTCTCCGCTCAGGCCCAAGGAGAAGCCAGCAGGCCAGGGGAAAGGAACGCAGGCGCCAGATGGGGAAGGTTCCAGAAGAACAGCTCTTCCAGACGACCACAGCTGGCCGCCCAGCCCAGCTGAGGGCAAGGGGAGAGCACCCGGGTCAGCTCCACGCAGCCTGGTGTGCCCACGGGAGCCTGGAGGCCAAGGAGGTCCAGCATCGCTCTGGGCCGTGGCCAGGCGTCCCACCCCACAGGAAGGCTTCCTCTTTGCTGTGAACCTCCCCACCCAGGAGTGACTGGGGTAGATAATGGCCTCGCCCAGGCTGGTGGCATGAAGACCAGTCACTTGTTCCTTCATTTGTTCATCTCCATGCTGAGTATGCATTCACTAGTCATCAGCCGCAAGCGGAAAGAAAGCTACTATGACACAAGACGTTCTTTCAAGGGGAAACAGGCACAAACATCAGTCGCCAGGCACAGGCTGGGAAGTGCAGTCACAGAGCCAAGGTATAAGGCAGGGCTGGCACGAGGCAGAGGGCGCTCAGTGCTGCCCAGGCATGGTCGGAAAGAGACGCTCACAATGGTCTTGAAGGATGGAGATACACACCCCATACATGCATATACTATATACCACATGTGCATATACATACACATACACATATTTCCTCAGGTTTTAGGCATCTAAATGGGAAACATGCGGCCCAGGGCTCACACAGCTCCACTAAGTTCTCAACACGCTCTGAGACCAAAAGGAAAAGGACAAACTCAGGTACACAGCAGACGGCAGTCCTTGTCTTCGACCATCTTCACTTGTCTACTGCAGGCAAGAAAAAGGCTAACCCCTTCACCTTCTCCCTCACAACTGGGGAGGTTTGCCAATGACCTGGGAAGTGACTTTGTGGTCGGACTTTCCACCTGGCCTGCTTAAAAGAACAGCCTTCTTCCTCTTCCTCCTCCTCCTCCCCGCCTCATGAAAGATCAGACCGTGGAAAGGCGCAGTGACACTTCAGGAAGCCATCAGAGTAGCAGGCAAGTGCATGACCTCCGGAAGGCTGGGTTCCAATCCCATCTCCTTCATTTACTAGCCATGATCAAGACATTGACCTCTGAGCCTCAGGTGCCTCATCTATAAAATCCTGATAATCACTGTACCTACCTCACAGGGCTGTTGGCGGTTTTCAGTGAGAAATGCATGTAAAGTGCTTAGCACAGGGCCCGGCACATAGTTAAGTCCGCAATAAATATATTCTAAATATTCTTCATGATGGTACCCCATCCCTGCTACCTGGAAGCAAACAGCTCTGCTGAGTTCGACCCACACATTTCATCCAGCAGAGAGCATTTCATCAGCACTATTTCATTCATTCGACAAGGATCGACTGAGCACCTCGTGTGTGGGAGGCATGAGGTCTTGTGTAAAAATACAGGGTCCTTGTCCTTGAAGCATCTATGAAGGATAAGAAACCCACCTGTGTCCTGCTGAACTGTATACACATGCAGTCGTACCCATGTATATTCACACATGTCTGTGCACACACAGAACCCCTGCCCTTGGAAACCCATCATCTATTGATACGTTTAAAGCACTATTATCCCCATTGTAGGACGTGATGGTTATTAAAGTCTAGGCAGCAGACAGCACAGGAATAACTATCCTTTGTGTTCTGGAAGCGGAAACTGAGGCTCAGAGAAGATACATGTCTTGCCCAAAGACCAGGGGAAGGGCGTGCCGGGAGCCAACGTTACTGGGCTTGCACACGCCATGCGTGTGCGGGTGAGCCGGCCCCTCCACGTGGTTACTTCATCAAGTCCCACAACAACCCCATGAGGCCTGGGTCTGGGCCCTCCTGCAAAGATGAAGAAACAGAAACACAGCCAAGTAATTTGCCAAGGATCACAAAGCCAACATGCGATGGGCCAGGAGGTAAACAGTTTTGTCTGCCGCAGGCCCAGCAGCCTGTGCTCCGATCGCCAGCAAACACTGGTGGCGGGCCTGCGTGCACCAGGCATGGCGCCCTGCCAGGCAACGCCGGGTCCTCTCGGTGCCCCGCGCACCCCCTGCATAGTCCCACTTTGGGACCTAGAACGTTCTTCCCCCAGAAAAATTGACACACGCCCTCTCCTTCTTCAGGTCTTGACTCAAATCTCAGAGTCTCAGAAGCCTTTATCCTCCCTGCTCTACTTTCCCTTTCTTTACTCAGCACTCACTGCCTCCTAATGTATATAATTTACTTATCCATGATGTTTCTTATTTGCATGGGTTGCTCCTACACATGCTTGCGAAAATGTAAGCTCCCGAGAGCAGGGATTTTGTCTACTTCGTATTTATGTATGTATGTATTGGCTGCATTGGGTCTTCATTGCTGCCCACGGGCTTTCTCTAGTTGCGGAGAGCGGAGGCTACTCTTCGTTGCGGTGCGTGAGCTTCTCACAGCACAGGCTCAGTAGTTGTGGCACACGGACTTAGTTGCTCCGTGGCATGTGGGATCTTTCCGGACCAGGGATGATCGAACCCGTGTCCCCTGCATTGGCAGGCGGATTCTTAACCACTGCGCCACCAGGGAAGCCCCATCTACTTTGTTCTTTATGTATCCAAGCACCTAGAACAATGCCTGCCATGTAGTGTGTGCTCGACAGATGTGCTGAATGACTATGAGAAACACGTGAACAGTAAGTGGGTACTGAGATTAAACACTCACAGTGCTGACTAAGGCTGCGGCCACCAGGAGTCTCCCAGGTCTGCTGGGGAAAGGGTGGCCTCAGGAACATGTAGATTCGACACCTTCCTATTGATCAGAGACAGAGGCAGCATTAGAAGCATCCTACTTACAGTGTTCTGACAGCAAACAAGATGAGGTGAGAAGGACATCAGAGAATTTCAAGGCATTCTTGTCCTGGATTCAAGGAGAACCCAAGGCCGCCACTGGCTGCGCCTGAGCCCAGCTGAAGGCGGGGAGCCAAGCTCTGCTTATCAGCACATCCTGAAGGAGGGGTGGGAAGGGGGGGGTGCTCACAGCCTGGAAAGTTGAGGGAGGCTAGGAAAGCACAGCCATGATGCAGAAGATGCATCCAGAATCTCAGAGCCGCAAGGGACCTGGGAGATCACCTAGCACAGGCACCTCCCCTCACAGATACAAAAATGAGGCTCAGAGACGGACAATGACTTCCTCGAGGTCAAGAATTTGTGCCAGAGCAGGTTCTAAAACCCGAGTCTCCTGGCTGCTGGATCAACGCCCTTTTCATGGTAGGTAGCACTTACTCATTAAAATGTTTCTGTTGGTTTTGTTTTGTTTAACTGTCTTCCACAAATCAGCTCTCTCCTTGGTAGTAGGGACACAAGACACTGTGCAAAACAGATAAACACACAGGTAGCCATCAAATAACACCAAGTGCGTGGTGTTACCATGGAGGAAGTGCTGCCTGGTTGCCATGGGAACGTTGGGAAGGGGTCCCCAAGCCAGGCCTGGGGGGTGGTCAGAGAGGACTCCTCAGAAGAAAGGACATCTAAGTAGGAACCTGAACAATCAGTTGGGATCAGCCAGAGGGAAGGGGAGGGGTGGGAGAGGAAGCAGCACATACATGGCCTAAAGGGATAGGAAATGGGGACCTTCAGGGATCGGAAAGCAGTGAGAGCTGACACCCAGATGGAGGCAGGACCTTGTCATCCAAGGCTTTGGCAGCCATGCTAAGAAGTGTGAATTTTATTCTAAGAGCCATTGAACGGTTTTAAGTAAAGGGGTGACGTAATCAGAATTATAAAAAAAAAAAAACAGAAAGATTACTCTGAGTACAATTCAAAGATAGTTTTAGAGGGGTTGCCTCTGGAGTCTGGGAGATCAGTTGGATGGCTGATGTAGAAGTCCTGACAAGAGATAAGGTGACTTGAAAGAAGACAGAGGCGGGGTGGGGAGAGGGGTGTTTGCATGTGAGACCTTTTCAGGAGGTAGAGTTCACAGGACCTGGTGATCTGATGTGGATCATGAAGAAATGGGAAACCAGGATGACTTCCAAGGCTTCTAGACTGGGCAACTGTGCAGATGTTGGTGCCACCGGAGCAGAGACTGGTGTGGAGGGCAGAGGAAGGAAAAACTAGAAGAAAAGGACAGTAAGCCCAGAGATGCCAGGAGCATCTGTGGTGTGGATGTCTAGCAAGATGAAGAGTATGAACACCAAGCCCCTGGAATCCTTCCATCCAGAGCTGACCTTGCTGACCTGAACTCCAAGTTCCCCTTTGCGCCTCTGTCCGTGGTGCTGCTTATTCAGCCAGGCCGTACTTCACAGACTGTGACTTCTTCCCCAGGGGCTGACCCTCTGCTCTTCAAGGTCAAGGGGTCACCTCTGAGAGGGAGGATGTTAAGAACGACACCGAGAGTTGTTTCTAATTCCTGAAAAAGGCAGGCCTCTGCTTTTCATGCCACTTCAGAAGACAAAATTGACAGGCAGCACAGCATGTTACTTAACTTCTCTGTGCCTTGGTTCCCTTATCTGGTAAACAGGGTTAAAAATAAGTGCCTCTTCATGGAGTTGTGAAGGCTAAATGAGTTAATATTTGTTAAAGAGCTTAGAAGAGTGCCTGGCACATACTAAGTGCTACCTAATTGGTAAATTAGTAAAAATGAATGCGTAAGATGAAGATTTAGATGCCATCACAGGAAGCAAGATAGACTGAGTTGGGGGAGGTGCACTTCTGTAGGCAAAGGGGAACCAGGAGAAAGAAGGAGCATTCTGCAGTTTAGGATTTAAGCACTCTGGCACACTTCACTAGGAGAAAACCTGGGCTGAGTCAAATGAATAGATTCAACCAGCTTTAGCCTCAGATCCCGCCAAAACATAATTATTCTGGGTGTGGATCTTCTTTAAGAAGTAATGGTTACTTCAAAACACAGCAACTGCACCCCAAATGGCTTTGATGTATGTGGAATTTGACCAGCCTCCATTATATTAGGGGAGATAGTCCTGTTTTATGCATCAGGCTCTCTCTAAAGCACCGAAATTTACAGCACATTTGTTATGTGCCTCAGCAAAAGGTGTAAGAAAAAAGAATAACCTGCTCAATCAACACTGCTCAGCCAGGGAGCCCAGGAAGCTACTCACTCTGCCTGTGATTTGCCAAGCGCCAACAGGAAAAAAAAAAAAAAAAAAAAGCCCATCCCATCAGGGCACCCTGACATTGCATTTAGACAGGCTCATGTTCCTGCTTTGGGACCTAGCAAACAGCTAGGGGACACGGGTTTGATCCCTCGTCTGGAAAGACCCCACATGCCACGGAGCAACTAAGTCCATGTGCCACAACTACTGAGCCTGTGCTCTGAGAAGCTCACACACCGCAACAAAGAAGCACTTTTGTTACTTGCTGGTGAAAACAGTACAGCCCAAACACGAGGTCACTCATTTCCCCAGAGAGCATGGGCTCCATGCCTATCTGGTTCTCCTCTGTGCCTTGCTTCTGGAAAGGAGAGGAAAAAGATTTGTTCATGTGTCTGGTCCCCTCTTGCCTCCTCTCTTTCACTTCCCTCCCTTCCTGCATCTTCTCTTTCACTTCTATTTTTCATGACTCTTCCCTCCCAGCTGACCACCAAACACCTATGTCCAGGGAGGCCCGTGGCATCAGGGTCCTCAGATACAAAGGGGGCAGAAGCTCATTTTGCCTCAGCTTGGCGTCTGGTGTCTGTGAAATGCCAGGAAAAGTCTGATCCTGCCCAGCCAGACACCTCTGACCATGGTCCTGGACTCCAGTCCCATTCTCAGGGAGCCCATTCTCTGGGCTCAGGTGGAGCCCAGAGTCCAGAGAGCAATACTCTCTCTAGGGATGAATCCTAGTTGGTCCCCAAGGTCCCCCAGCACAGCTTTCCTAAGCTGCTTTTCTTAGATGTCAAGACCAGCCCCAGACAAAACTGTGATGTAGGCAAGATTTGTTCCTTCACTCATTCAACCAATGCTTTTGAGAATCTACTCAGTGCCAGACACTGGCCTAGGGCTGAAAATATCATGGTTCAACCTTCCTGCCCTCACAAAACACTAGAGAGTGCCATGGGGGGCAAACAGAGGGGCACCTAAGCTCCCCTGGGGATTGGAGGTCAGAGGAGGGTTCCCAGGAGAATACCATCTAACATAAAAGACAAAAAAGAGAAATAAAGACATGTCCAAGAATATTGAAGGCATCATTGTTCATGAGAGTCAAAAACTAAACATCCAAATGTCCACCAACCATAGAATCAGTAAGTGGTGGCATATTCGGACAATGGAACACAGCAATGAAAATGAACATTCAATGGATGAATCCCACAAAGAGAGTGTTGAACAAAAGAAAGCCAGATACAAAGACTCATGCTGCATGGTTCCGTGTTCATCCAGTTCCAAAACAGGCCCTGGGAGTCAGGACCGTGGTCAAAGCGACTAGTTGGGGGCCTGAGAAGGACAATGGGGTGCTGCTTCTCAATCCAGGTGCTGGGTAGAAGGGTATGTCTACTTTGTAAAAAGTCAAAGCTGTATACTTATGATTTCTTCACTTTTGGGGTATATTTGATAGACTTCGGTGAAAAAGTTTACATTAAAAAATTTTTAAGAGATAACCTGGCACAGCAGGGGTCCTGCTTGTCCTCAGTGCCCTTGGCTCCCCTCCTTTGCTCTCTCCCCATTATCACCCGACCTTATGCCCCTGCCACCCTGCAGTCACATGGGACACCATCAGATTAGTTAATTCACACTAAATTGTCCATGACTAACAGCAGTTACCCCTCCTGGGGATTTCTGCCTTAACTCAAAATAGTAACTACAACCAGACAGCAGAAGCTGGAGAGGTTAAAGTGATGGGGTGTGGGCACGGCCCTAATACACTTCAATGCACCCTATGCCACCGCTTAACCTGAAGCCCTATGACATGCTGAGCCTCTTGCCTCTTCCTGGAGAGTGAACAAAGGCGGCAAGGCAGCTGGCCTCCTGGGTCGCAGCGGGGAGGCAGCATTTGGGCATCTAGACCCTGAACTAGAACTCTCAGGGCAGGTCAGCCCCAAGGTAAGCCTAGGTGGAGCGACAGAAATGTAAAAATGCTCGGGGCAGAGGGGAGCTGGCGGAAGACGTGGGTGTGACCGTGCAAGGCTTGCCAGGGCATCTGCAGTTTTACAAACTGCCAAAGAACCAACAGGTCTTTGACCTATGCCTCCCAATTTACAAAGCTGATTTACTGTGCTTTGGACAGCTCTGTCATGTTTCCAAGAATTATGCAAATAGTTCTCCCATTCTGAGCAGGTGGGGAATTGCCAGGTTTGTAACTTCACAGGCAGATTACCTCTGAGAAAAATTCACAGCAGGCAGAGCAGGAACCAGACACATTGTAGGGACCATGATGTGAGGCTTTCGCAGGGATTCTTGGCCACATTGGCGGCCCCCTGCTGCCCTCCCATCTTCTCGGTCCCAGAGGGGAGAAGGGGGTAGGAAACTAATTCCTTGGCTACTCAAGGTCCCTTGGTCGCACTGGTCCATTTTCCCCTGGGCTTTGCTCCCGGCTGCTAAGGCTGAGCTCAAAGAGGCATGAGGGGTGGGGGGGTCCCCATTTCCCTTCCCCAGGGAGCCAGAGATGAGAGGTGACGCAGTCTGGCCACCTGCTCCACCCGCCTGGTGTCTCCACGAGCTGGGCAGGGAGCCTGGCAGGGAGGAGGGAGAGATAAACCCCTGGCAGTGGGTCTCAGGAGAGCTCCGGAGATGAACCTCTTTTCATTGTCCTGACTCTGCCCCCTCTCTCTTTTCAGTTCCCAACCCGCTGTCTCCAGATCAGTGGGTTTTCCAGATGTAGCAACAGGTCCTCCGCCTGACAGACTCAACCCTGAATGGTCCCCGGGGGGGACGAGGTGCCTCTGGGGAAAGGCAGGCTGGCAGGCTGGGAGAGCCTTGTGTCTGGAAAGGCTCTTTCCAGAAAAGCCAGGGCACGGCCCTGCAGACAGGCTGTGCAAAAGGCTAACCAGGGCGAGACCCTTTGGGAGGAGGAGGCTCTGTGTTAGAGGCGAGGCCCTTCCAGGCTGCCTCTGCTGCCAACGGCCAGAAGGAGGGGCTCTGGTTTGAATCCCAGCTCCACCCTCTATGAGCTGGGGGACCTCAGTATGGCCCCGGAACGTAGTAGGGGCTCAGGAAATGTTAATTGTCAAGTTCGATGACTAATATTCTAACCACCTTAGAGTGGCAAAGAGAGAGAGTGCCACCAAACACGGGGCACCAGGGTCCACTTCCTGCCCTTTATCAGGTGGCTCACAATGTCTCAGGCACCACGCCGGGCACTTTACATACATCATCACTCTTAATCCTCACACTAACTGAAAGGTGGGTCTCAAGAGCCCCCTTTTGGAGACGGGGTTCAGAAAGTTGCCACTGCTGCTCTGACATCACACAGCCCCCGAGTGGAAGCAGCAGGATTTGAACCTACGTTTGGCCACCTCCGAGGTCTGCACTGCAAACCACTGCACCATCCCACCCCGACCCGCACTTGCTCAGAGACCCTCGGCTGCAAAGCAAAGAAGTTTGCAGGGACCTTTTTGCATCTCCCATGAGTAGATGTTCTGTAACTGAGGCTCTTCGCTCCAAAAAATCTCCAAGCCCAGCCATGCTTTCTCTCTGCCTCTGCCGGGCTCCCCCAGCAAGCACCGAGGCACCAGCAGAGAGAAAACAGAGGTTCACATAGCGGCTCTCAAGGCCCACTCCCAGGGGCCATCTATTACTGACACAGCTCACCCTCTCTCACCTAGGGAATGTATCATTTTCATTTCCCTCTTGAAAAAGAGCTAAATCAGTATGGTTTTAATGCTGAGAATTTAACTTTATTAATAAACAATAAAAGGTAAAAGCTTCTCAGGTCCCTGATTGAACACCATCAGTGACAGGTGCAGCAGCCTAACTCCAGACCAAGTGTGATGTGCTGAGACCTTCTAAGCCAAAGAATTTTAACACAGATACATGCAAGCGCACACATATGCTCACGTGTACAGAGGTCATTCTGGAGAGAGGGGCCCCTGTCTGCAGGGAGCCCCCTTTGTCCCAGGAAACAGTTCTCTCTGCTCCTTATACAGAAGGGCTGAGAGTCCTATGAGGCCTGGCCCCGGAGTAACTGCCTCTCTGATTTAGAGAGCTGTAAAAGCTTGACTTGGACTCAAATATTTAAGCACTTTAAATATGCCGATAATGATAATTACCCTGCTGATGGCATTTCATCTTAAATGAAGCTCCACGGCAAGAAGACTCTGAAATCACTGTCACCCAACAGACAATGCTCTCGGTCGACTCTAATCCTCAACCATTGTGCTGGTGGCCCTGTGGGCAGCTGTCACCCAGGGAAAAAGGCCCTGAACTTAGAGCCGGATGACAGGGGTACCAGCATCTGATTGTGTCCCTGGGTGAACCAGGTGACTTCTAAGGCTCCTCATCTGTAAAATGAGGATGGCAGAGCCGGCCTGCCTCACAGGTTTGGTGTGAGGGTGAAGGAAACCATGTGTGACCTCCAAGGGGGTGACAGACAGGAACAATTAACAAGGCATCAGCATCAACTCCCCAGTAAACCCAGCAGATAAGCGCACTCCAGCGCCCCCATTCTCAGCCCACAGAATGAATGTGCCCAGGTCCCTCGGAGAAAGGCTTGTTCACCAAGAACACGGAGGCCTCTGGGGGCAGCTGGTGGTAGTGCAGGGGGCTTCAGGGGACGCTCGGGATTCATCAGTTCAGACAGTGCTTTCCCCCCAACCCCCAGGGCGACTTAAGTGCTATCCCCGAAAGAGCAAAGTTTTCAACAAGATAAACAGGCGGCAGGCAGCAGGGGGAGGGGAAGACTAGGAAAAGAGGGATGAGTCTTAGACCTTTATTTTTACAGCCCGGCGCTAACGTGGAGGTAGAACTGGCCAGCTAGTGAAGCCCCTGGGGATGAGCCCATAGTTCTAAGTGGACCCAGGATTCGAGGGGCGTGCTGTAGCTTGAGAATATGGGTGAAGCAAGGAGATGAGAAGGAGAGAAAGGGAGCAATTGGGCATTGAAGGCCCACTGTGAGCTGGGCCCTTGACATAGTCTATCTCAATTAGTCCTAATAAATCTCTGAGGTGTGTCCTGCCATTCCTGTTTTTCCGGATGAGGCTTGGGGGGGTTCAGGAGCTGTCCCGCCCGCTGCACAACAATATATGGTTGTGCTGGCCTGGAGCAGGGCCACCTGATTCCAAAGCCCCCGTCCTCATCCCACTCCCCATCAAGCCACACGGTCAGGGCTCCGGGCAGATGTGTCCTGAGTGCCTCCTACAAGCCCAGCTCGACCCTAGGAGCTCGGGGGTAAAGAGGACTATGAGACCAGACCCTTGTCTTCCAAGAGCTTTCAGCATAATTGGAGAGACAGGCCCGAGACTCGGGCAGTAATCATAACAATCAGCCCTCAATTAGGAGAAAATGAGGAGTCTGAGGAAAGAATCATCTTCAAACTCCCTATCATGACATCAGCCGGGAAGAACTCTCCTGACTTCACAGTCCTTAGAGACCTCTGCTCTCTCTCTCTCTCTCTCCTCTGATGACGGGGCGGCTGAACCTACCAGGCTCCTCACACCCCTCTGGATCCCTAAGAGGCGCCCACCCGGCCTGGAGGCCCGGCCCCGGATGCCACATCCACCCACGCTGTGCACTGGCGTCCAGGGGGTGGCAGCCATCTGCAGCCTGGCCAGAGCGCAGCCCACAGACGGCGGCAGTGGCATCACCGGGGAGCTTGTGAGAGACGAGGAAGCTCAGGCCCCACCTCAGACACCTCCTGAGTCAGACTCCGCCTTATGACAAGGTCTCCAAGTGACTCGTGTGTAGTTTGAAGTCTGAGAGGCACTCCGGAACCCCCATCCAGCCACATGGCCAACGTGATCAGAACTGGCAGGAATGATGGACAATGACCATGACAATGGAAGTAAACGTGACCGCTGACGCGGTCTGAGGGCTGTCTGCGAGCTGGACACTGTGCTAAGGGCTCCATGTGCGTCTCTATCAATTCCCACAAAAGCCCTCGGAAGCCAAAGCTGTGACCATTCCTGTCCTACACACAAGAGAGCTGAGGCTGAGAGGGGTCACCCAGCCTGCAAAGGGGACAAAGCTGGGACCCAGACCAGGACCATCCAACACTCTAGCCCATGCACGTCTTATTTAGTTGGTCAGAGTTCTTCTCCAAGAACCCACAGGTCACCTGGGCACACCTTCTCATTTTACAGAGGAAGCAACAACAGGTCCAGAGAGAAAAGGGGTGCTGCCAAGACCCCACAGCCAGGACTCCAGCCCCGCACCCTCTCAGCCCCCAGTGCTGTTGCACAGAAGTAGCTGGAGTAATTTTAAAGTCGGCAAAGCTAGTCAAATCATTAGCCCATTTTTGCTCAAAACGATATGGACTCATGGTCCCTAACAAAACCTCTCTCCCCAGAGGGTTTCTTCCTTACCTGAAGTTCTTGAGACATGGTCCCAGCCACCCAGAGCCCAGCCCAGCGCCCTTGGAAGAGGAGTCAGGAGCCAGCTTCTCTCCAGGGGCCACTTTTTCCTGGTGGCGCAGGGAAGGCTGGCGATGGCTACTGGCTCAGAAAAACGGGCAGGAGCGTGGCTTCCAAGCCAGGACCATATCCTCTTCCCGGCAGGCTCCCAGGAGCACAGGCAACCTTAAGAGATTCTGGTTCACTGGTCTTCCTCAAGCATGTTGCGATTTGTTTCAGGAACACTCAGAACGACACCACAGAGTGGTCAGGCAGTCTTCTGTCTGAGCTAAAGAGCAGGCCACCGGAGGCCTGGCTGGTCCGCTCCGGCACCCGGGCCACCTCTGCTGACCCCAGAGGCCGAGAGGTGCGAGATGCCCGGGGCCCGAAGGCCCGTAAAGGGCAGTGACGAGGAACGGCTGCAGCCTGCAGCGGGGCGGGGAGAGAGGCAACCCTCCCAGCCGCGTCACTCACAGGCTGAGCTCAGCAGGGCTCCTAGGCCGCGGCTGGGAAGGGACACTCCCTGCTCTGGGCCCACGGTGGGCCTGCCACCAGCACAAATGCCAGGCGCCTTTCATCTCTGCACTGGGCACTCGGCACCGAAGCATTGCCAGTCCAACTGCAAGTTCGATGATATTGGATTAACACTAGGACAGCCGGGACAGGCCCAATTAGCAGAGCGGCCTCTAGCCTGGTGCAGACAAAATGTCAGGCCCCAGAGGGGGGTGGGCAGATATTGCCTCTGAGGGCACGGCATCCCCGCTCTCCTAGCAAAAGGCCAGCTCCCCAGCCGCGCAGCACGGGGGACGCCGGGAGGAAAAGGTGGCTGGAGCTGTCAATACAAACAGCGGTGGCCTGGCAGGGAAACCTTCTGCCTCGGAGGACAACTGGAGGGAGCAGGAGGGAAGCTGGGCTTAATTCACACCTGCTGGAGGCGCTCTGGCCTTCTCTGCTTGGGGAGAGTCGATCGGCCAGAGGCCTGAGTACATAACCAGGTGCACACGTGGCCCAGAAGGGAGATGCAGGGAAGGTGAGAGGGCGTGAGGAGGGCAGCTGAGGAGCAGCTGCAAAGCGAAGAACGTAACACCGGCAATAGTAAGAATAACAAGGGCTACCATGTTTGGAAGGTGTATGTATTCTGGAGCAACTGGGCCCTATATAGTTTTTCTTTTATTTCATTTAATCCTCAAACAACCCTATAGAGGTAGATACTGCTACTGTCCCCACTTTTCATATGAAGAAACAAAAGCTCAGATAGGAAGGTGACTTGTCCAAGGCCACATAGATATTCAGTGGTATAGACAGGATTCAAACTCAGATCATCAACCACTGCCCTGCACCAGTTTTGTTCTCACCACGTGTTTCCCTTCACCTTCCCCACCTCTCCAAAGCTTCCCGATCCTCCAAGGCCCAGCTCTAGGCCACCTCCTCCATGTTGCCCTCCTTGACTGCACCAGGCTTTCCCAAGCTCACCCAAGTCTAAATGGCTATGCCACTCCCATCGGTGCCTGCATGCCTGCTTTTACTGCCCAGTTCAATGGCTATGTCATCTTCCTGACTAGTTTGTGAGCTCTAAGAGGGCAGGAGACATGTTCTTCATCCTCAGTGTTCTAGCATATCGTAAGGCTTACACAGCTTGCTTAATAAATATTTAAGAAAGAAGGAAGGGATGGAGGGAAGACTAGATCTTTCCCTGAAACCCTCTTTACTTCACATTTATTTTTCATGGTCTAGAAAAAACAGAAAGAACTGAGCATTGGGTTCTCACCCTCTCTGGAGAAGTCTTCCACCCCAAGAGCTGATGAGACGGCCAAGGCCTCAGGACCCACCCAGGTGCCTGCGGTGGCCTTCCTCAGGCCTCCTTGAAGGCAATCACCTCGCTCCTCCTCTTCCATCCACTGGTGAAACGGACCAGAACCCCTGAGAAGCAGCTGATGACCTTTATGTCATCCTGGGCTTCCGCCTTCACGAGCCCCTCTCTGCACGGCCACATGCTGTCAGGAGGACCCCTGGGAACACAGTTCCTGGCTTCAGAGAATCCGCAATCCCCGAAGGGTGCTCTTACCCAAAGGGGCATGTGGCTCAGAGAGGCCCCAGTGAACACCAAAGAAACCGATTTTCAAGAGTCAGATTCCTTATTTCTACCAGGAAAAGGCAGCTAAGAAGCAGTGGGTGGTTTTGGGGGTGGCCTTGTGCCATGGGCTGAAGATACATTTCTGGGGCAAAACTCAGAGCCTCCTCCAAGCAGGGAAGAGGTCAGCGCCCAGAGATGTCGGATGAAGGGCCGGGCGATGAGGACAGAGCCCGCTCAGCCTCCCTCCACCCGCCAGCCGGCCAAGCCTCTGAGTCTCTCCCCACACTTGAGCCATCTTTGCAGCACCCCTCCGTGGAGCGTGCCCTCATTCCTAGCGCTCCTTTAGCACCCCTACCACAGGCCCCCAAGGCTACATGCTGATAATAGCCCTTTGCGCTTTTCAAAGGACGCTCACGAACTTTGCCTCTGACCATCTCCATCGGGAGCACTCTCAGGCCCGTTTTACAGATAAGGAGACTGAGGCCCAGGGGAATTAAGCGGCACCGCAAATCGTTGGCAGCACACAAGCTCAGGAGTTGTCTTCGGAGCGTGCCTCGGCATGCATTCTTCAAGGAATGTGTTATGACCTGAAGAATGATTCCACGCTGAAACGGGGCAGTGTGCGGGCAGATGGCGACGGCTCTCCAGGGACCCTCTCTGCTCGGCCAGGCCCTCGTGCACAGCTCCAGCAGATGCCTCCAAGCTACAAGCTCATGCTGCCCGTGGCCCGGCAACCAAGGCCGCAGCAGCCGTGCTGACAGCTTTGCTTCAGCAGCGCCCGCCCCTGGGGACAGGTGGCCTTTCTCCCCAGGACGTGACTCGGCCTTCGGGAGCTGCCAGGCAGCCCCGGGCTGCACGTGGTGAATCATTAAAGGATGAACAAGGCCTCGGTTACACAAGGGAAGCAGGAGGTAGAGACGGGAGGGAGGAGGCTCGCGCTGCTGGTCCTGCAGGCCCCATTCCGTCTCCCAGGCTGGCTCAGGAGGCTCTGGGAGGCACGGGATGGAGTAGGGAAGGGGAGGGGAGAAGAGGGAATCCAGGACCGGAAGGGACTGGCGGAGCAGCACCCGCCCCACTGCAGAGAGGCCCTCGGAGACGCGGGGACAGCGACCGAGTTCATGCAGCCAGCGTCGGGCAGAGGCAGGATGAGAACCCAGGGTTAGGACTCCCCGCCTGGGCTCTCCCTGCACCATACTGTGCGGCTTCTCCTTCGGGGAACACCAGGCGAGTGAAGGCTCCCCTCAACATCCCGTTTGGGGACTCATGGTGAGTGTCGTAATTTCTTACGAATAAAGGACTGGATCAACTTGGGTTCCATGATATTCGTTCACCAACCAACCTCCGTGAATATTAGTGAAATACCTACTATGTGCTATCCCTGGGGATTCCACAGTGAAGTGAACACTGAACCACCCAAGCCCAGGTGCACCCCCGGTACCGACCCAGGGACTCCCATGGCAATTTCAGCATAGACAGGGCCAGGCTTCACCTCCACCCGGCCCGTTTCTCCCAGGTGCCACCGACCAGTGTGCCCTGGGCCTTGGGCGCTGGAGGAGACCCTCGAGCCTCCAGGTGTCAGGTGTCACATCAGGAACCGTCATGGTCACGCTTGCTGGGGCTGGTCTCTGTCAATCACGTCAGGCAGATGCCCCTTCAGAGCAGACCGCAAGGCAAACGTTCTAGTTTCTTCGGCCCTACGAAGTTCTGGCTATGTGACTCTACCATCCTTCTGATGAGCCCTGGACAAGTAGGAACGGGCGGGAAGTGCAGCAAGAGGGTTTCCAGACCATGCGGGTCCAAAGCAATGAACGGGCAGCAGCTTTGGAGTCCTTGAGATTTGATCCAAATGGGGGTTCAGACAGAGGGATGGACTTAGTGAGCTCTGGTGGTCTCTAGGGGCCCAGTGTTCCCTGGGGAAAGCCTGGATCAATGTGAGCTTGAGAAGTGAGCGCACCTAGAAGTAGTGTTAGTCTGGCCATGGGAAGACGGTAAGGTCATAGGATACAGGGTCCTGGAAGCACCATCCCGTGTGGCCTTGAAACAGCACAGCTGCCCCACTCCCACCCCAACTCACAGAAGAGATGTCACTCTCTCTTCCAAGGGCAAGGGAAACTCATTATCTTCCTTCCAAGAAAGTGTCTATGTCAAGTCAATGAAAGCAAGTAAAATGGCTTCAAGTTCTTCCCGGCGTCTAATCGGAGTACCTTAAACCCATTCTTCATTCCCTGGTCTCTGTTCCCCTGGTGGCAGCCTTGCTTCATCTGTCACCAGCACACAGGGGAGGGAACTGAAGTCCTCCTTTCGTGGGCTGTCAGTAGCCCTCTAGATCAATAACAGCTGTAACGACTCAAAGAGAAACACATCATGTTTTTATGTGATTCCCCAAATGAATTCTTTTTTTTAATTAATTAATTTGTTTATTTTTGGCTGCTTTGGGTCTTCATTGCTGCGCGCGGGATTTCTCTAGTTGTGGTGAGCGGGGGCTACTTTTCCTTGCAGTGAGCAGGCTTCTCATTGCAGTGGCTTCTCTTGTTGCGGAGCACGGGCTCTAGGCATGTGGGCTTCAGTAGTTGTGGTGCATGGGCTTCAATAGCTGTGGCTCGCGGGCTCTAGAGTGCAGGCTCAGTAGTTGTGGTGCACGGGCGTAGTTGCTCCGCGGCATGTGGGCTCTTCTCGAACCCGTGTACCCTGCACTGGCAGGCGGATTCTTAACCACTGCACCACCAGGGAAGCCCAATGAATTCTTTTTGAAAGCATCTTTTTTGGGGAGCACATTGAAATAATTAAAGTCTTCCATCAAATGATCCTGGAGATCTCTTGCTATGAAAAGCCTTTAAATTCATCCTCCTTAATGTAATTCTATCCCAGCAGATGAACTTGGCTTTTTGTATTTCTTCAAATACCGTGTCAGGGCCTTTAATCAGAGGTAGGATCTGAACGGAAGAGGGCTCGGGCAGTCCCTGTGCACTGGAGCCTGGGGCAGGGCAGCGGCGGCCACCACCCATACCTCCTCCCACCCCCCCACAGGCCGCTGTCTCCACCGCCGACGAATCGGTTCCACCTGGAGGTGCTGATTCACCCATCCATCCACCCACCCTCCCACCAAACACACCGTTTCTTCCATATCCCTGGCTCTCTGTTTGCAACAGGGGGATGAGAAGATAAGGAAACGCAAGCCAGATAGCACTTCTGTCCACTGAAACTCAGGCCAAAACGTGGCCTCTACCAGACAGGTGGAGCTGTGTCTGTTAAAGGGGGAGATAGAAAGACCTAGAGAGAAAGAGCAGCTGAAGAGCTGACCAATCAGCATCGCCAGTGTTAGTGATAAGAGGCAATGATACTGGAACTTCCCTGGCGGTCCAGTGGGTAAGAATCCGCCTTCTAACGCAGGGGATGCAGGTTCGATCCGTGGTCGGGGAACTAAGATCCCACATGCCTCGGGGCAACTAAGCGCGCGTGCCCCAACGAAAGACCCCACGTGCCGCAACTAAGACCCGATGCAGCCTAAATAAATAAATACAAATTTTAAAAAAAGAATACACCATTCACGTGTAATCTATTAAAAAAAAAAATAGGCAATGATACTGAATCCCTAACCTAAAATGAGGCACAGAGTCTGTTCATAATTTCCGCACTGCTTCTGCAGGTCAGGGCCCTTTCTCGCTCAGCTTCCCTGGCTCTTCTTCCCTCCCTGCCTTGGCTGACCACACTATGAAATTAAAATCTATTTTTTAAATATTTGTTTAAAGTTCAGCTTCATGACTGCTAGTCTTTAATTTTAATACGAGCACATCTCATCTTTTCCAGGTCTCCCTTCAATCCCCACCACTGCCAGTCCCCCTGGATAACACGAAGTGGTCTTCATTTAGGTGTGGCTTCCTGAGCTTTCTCTCTGGGGCAGCAGGTGGGGAGAGGGGCTGGACGGGGGCAGGGAGGTGGGAGCTGGTTCACAGTCCTGGAAGGAAGAAACAAGGGTCTGCACTGATGGATACGGAGGAAGGACTGAGCTGTGAGCAATTCCCAAGGCACCCCCAAAATGCAAACACTCTGGGGAGGGTAAGAGATCAAGGGTCCGTCAGTCTTAAATGATGTCCTGTGAAGGACTTCACCAAGGTTGCTTTCTCCCTCTGTGCCAGTTGGCTCCAGAGAGGGTTCCAAGAAGCTGGGGCGGCCAGCACTGTGAGATGGGCAGGACAAGCCCTCCAGAAGCACCTGTGGGCTCTTTAGCAGAGCCTTATAGGGTCTGTATCCTGGGTGTGAGGATGGGGATGGGGCAGCCGCCAAAGGCAAAGTCTGCTAGAGCCTGGCCTGGAGCCCAGCTTGGCACGTGGTTACAGGTGAGGGGCTGCAGTGGAGGCAACCACGCTGCCCAAAGATTTCTGTCCCATAGGGTCCCAGGTTGAAGGCCACAGAAAGGACTGAGCAGCCAGTTCTTGGGCTCTCTGTTGGTGATGCCCCCTGAGAACCATCAAGGGGGCCTCAGGAGCCACTGATGAAAGGCTGAAGCAGCACATTGAGATGTTTGGATTTCAGCATAATTATTGCGTTAACAATTTAATCATTTAAAAACACTATCTTGTGTTCCTCTAATGAAGAGAGAGGCTCTTTTCCATATTGTTTGTGCCATCTGTGAACAATTTTCACATTAGCCTCTTAGAATGGCAAAGCAGAAGACTGACAGTGATGTAGAGGGGCAGAGCAGGGGCAGGGAGGGGAGAGAACATGGGATGGGGGAAGAGAACGATCAAGCCCAGTGGGGAAGCAGGGTCCCAGGGCAGGATGGGGGCTGAAGTGTGAAGTGTGACCCTCTGTAAGCAGACCCAGTCCTGGGGCCATGGGAGAGCAAGTGGATGGAGATGTGGCCCTGCTTTGAGGGTACTTCACATTCAGATGGGAAGAAAGTTCCTAAATTTGTGGGGACGGTAAGGAAAGGCAGAAGAGCCCAGCACAGTGGTTTTCAAACTGTGGGTGGCAATCCATAAGTAGGTCCCTGGTATCAATTAAGTAGATTGCAATCAGTAAATTTTTTTAATGAAATAGAATAGAATGGACAATATCAAAGAAATATCATTCCCTACTGAAAGAAACCAGGGGTGACCTAAAGAAATTCCAGGTAAGGAGCAAGGAATACACAAGGTAAGCCTGCAACATCTTGTGCTAAAGAGCAAGGAAGTGCCCCTAGACTAGTGGGGTCTAATGAACAAGGGGCTGCCTTAAAGGGGCTCCCACTTGGCCAACAATGGGACAATTTGAGCTTCAAAAGGAATAATGATGGTAACTGATGGAAATTCACTGAGAGTGTAAAAATTCACCAGTCTGTAATTGTAGTAGATTATGGTGGCTCCCCTCAAACATAGGTCCCTGTCCTAATCCTTGGAACCTATGAATATTACCTTATATGGCAAATGGTGTGATTCAGTTAAAGATCTTGAGAGGAGGGCTTGTCCTGGACTATCAGGTGGGTCCTGAATGTAACCACATGTATCTCTATAAGATAGACACAGAGAGCAGAAGGGAGACAGAGGGGCAATGTGATGATGGAGGCAGACACTGGACTGATGCAGCCAAAAGCCAAGGATGGCCTGAAGCCACTGGAAGAGGCATGGAACAGATTCTCCCCTAGAGCCTTCGAGGTAACTCTGCTCTGTCAGCACCTCGATTTCAAACTTCTAGCCTCCATTCAGACAATACTACAAAGCTACAGTAATCAAAACAGCATGGTAATGGCACAAAAACAGACATATGGATCAATGAAACAGAATAGACAGCCCAGAAATAAACCCATACACCTACAGTCAATTAATCATCGACAAAGGAGGCAAGAATATACAGTGGAGAAAAGACAGTCTCTTCAGCAATTGGTGCTGGGA
This sequence comes from Balaenoptera acutorostrata, assembly GCF_949987535.1. Taxonomy (NCBI): domain Eukaryota; kingdom Metazoa; phylum Chordata; class Mammalia; order Artiodactyla; family Balaenopteridae; genus Balaenoptera; species Balaenoptera acutorostrata. Next base: position 100,518,040 of record NC_080072.1, on the reverse strand, counting down.
AAGCTGGACAGCTGCATGTAAATCAGTCAAGTTAGAACACACCTTCACACTATACACAAAAATAAACTCAAAATGGCTTAAAGACTTAAATATAAGACATGACTCCATAAAACTCTTGGAAGAGAACATAGGCAAAACATTCTCTGACGTAAATCCTACCAATGTTTTCTTAGGTCAGTCTCCCAAGGCAATAGAAGTAAAAGCAAAAATAAACAAATGGGACCTAATCAAACTTACAAGCTTTTGTACAGCAAAGGAAACCATAAACAAAACGAAAAGACAATGTATGAACTGGGATAAAATATTTGTAAATGATCCAACCGACAAGGGATTAATTTCCAAAATATACAAATAGCTCATACACCTCAACAAAAAAAAAACAAACAACCCAATCGAAAAATGGGCAGAAGACCTAAATAGACATTTCTCCAAAGAAGACATCCAGATGGCCAACAGGCACACAAAAAGGTGCTTAACATCACTAATTATTAGAGAAATGCAAATCAAAACTACAATGAGGGGGCTTCCCTGGTGGCACAGTGGTTGAGAATCTGCCTGCCAATGCAGGGGACACGGGTTCGAGCCCTGGTCTGGGAAGATCCCACATGCCGCGGAGCAACTGAGCCCGTGAGCCACAACTACCGAGCCTGCGCGTCTGGAGCCTGTGCTCCACAACAAGAGAGGCCGCGACAGTGAGAGGCCCGCGCACCGCGATGAAGAGTGGCCCCCGCTCACCGCAACTGGAGAAAGCCCTCGCACAGAAACGAAGACCCAACACAGCCAAAAATAAAATTAATTAATTAATTTAAAAAAACAAACAAACAAACAAGCATGAAAACTGAATACTACAGGAAGTTTCAAAAAAAACTTCCTTAAAAAAAAAAAAACAAAAAAACTACAATGAGGTATCACCTCACACCAGTGAGAATGGCCATCATTAAAAAATCTACACATAACAAATGCTGGAGAGGGTGTGGAGAAAAGGGAACCCTCCTACACTGTTGGTGGGAATGTAAATTGGTGCAGCCACTGTGGAAAACAGTATGGAGGTTCCTCAAAAAACTAAAAATGGAGTTGCCATATGATCCAGCAATCCCACTCCTGGGCATATATCCACAGAAAACAGTAATTCAAAAAGATACATGCACCCCTATGTTCATGGCAGCATTATTCACAATAGCCAAGACATGGAAACAACCTAAACATCCATCAAACGGATGAATGGATAAAGAAGATACAGTACATATATACAATGGAATACTACTTAGCCATAAAAAAGATGAAATAATGCCATTTGCAGCAACATGGATGGACCTAGAGATGATCATACTAAGTGAAGTAAGTCAGACAGAGAAAGACAAATAGCATATCATATCACTTACATGTGGAATCTAAAATATGACACAAATGAACTTATCTATGAAACAGAAACAGACTCACAGACGTAGAGAACAGGCCTGTGGTTGCCAAGGGGGAGGGGGTTGGGGGAGGGATAGATTGGGAGTTTGGGATTAGCAGATGCAAACTATTATATATAGAACAGATAAACAACAAGGTCCTATCCTACTGTATAGCACAGGGAACTATATTCAATATCCTGTAATAAACCATAATGGAAAAGAATATGAAAAAGAAAGCATATATATGTATAACTGAATCACTTTGCTGTACACCAGAAATTAACACATTGTAAATCAACTATACTTCAATAAAACAAATTAAAAAACAAACAAACAAACAAAAAAACTGGCCTCCAGAACTGTGACAGAACAAGCTTCTGCTGTCTTAAGCCCCCGAGTTTGTGGTCCTTTTTTACGGCAGCCAGAGGAAACTGATACAATAATGATACCCAAGAAAGAGAAAGCCAAAAGCAATGAAAACAGGAACTGTCAGAGCACAGAGCACATAGCATTTCAGTTTGTATACATACATCTCTGGGTAATCTGGGTTGGGCTCTGAAATGTATTTCTTGCTGTGCATCGTGGTCAAAAGATTGAAAAACTCTGGCCCAGTGCTTGAGCGCATGGGCTCTGGAATCAAGCAGCCCAGATAAGCAACTCACTTCTGCCCCCTTCAGACCATGTGGCCTGGGGCAAGTCACTCACCCTCTTGGAGCCTCCGGTCCTCATCTGTACAATGGGATTGCTGTGAGGAATACATGAAATAATGCACCTGCCATAGAACCTAACGTGCCCTGCATCCTCAAGAAATGTTAGCTGCTGCAGATTTGTTGTTATGGTTACTACTACTACTAAAAATAATAATAAAAGATATACATGAAGACAAGCACAAGCTCTACCCCATGCCCATGGAAACTATTACATAGGCTCTTTGTCCTGATGCTCCAGCTGAGAAGCCTCTAGGAATGGCAGAATCGGAGTGTGTCAGAACTGACCAAAATCATGCAATCAAGTCCCTCCACTTCAGAGAGGAGGAAACTGAGGCCCAAGAAGAACACTGACTTTGCCCAGGTTACGTAGTTAGTAAATGACCAAGATGGGGCTAGAACTCAGTCTCTGAATTCCCGATCAGAGGCAGAGGCACGCTATCCCCGACTCCCCTGAACCTTTCATTTGCCCCTCAGCAACTCCTGCTGGCCTCCTTCCAGCCCAAGCCTTCCTGTCACCACCAGGGTCCCAGGGGAGGCTCCTCATGTCCACCCCACAGGAAATCCCTTAGATGCAACGTCCATTGATTATCCAGGAGAGGGTTTCTGTGCCATTTGAGCTTTCTTTGCACCGAACAAGCTCACAATATCCTATGATTACCTGTTGAAATGATTCCCATATTTCTCCCTGACAGCTCCAAGTGCCTGATGCCCTGACCCTGTTCTAGCAGGAGGGCCTACAGGCCTCCACGCAGCCAGCTGATCAGAGACAAGAAAACAGGACAGTGAGAAAGGCTTCACTGGGGAGAGGGTTCCCAGGATCTCCTGCCAGCCCTCCAGACTCCCCGTAACCTGAAGCTTTCCTGCCCTCACCCAGGACTCAGAGCAATCGAGTTCCTTTCCCAGTGGACAGGGGCTTTGGGCTGGGCAGCGTATAGACTACTCCATGGCATTTCTCAGCCAAAGAGAATTCAGCTGACCTGGAGAAACAGGGGAAAGGTTAGAGGACTCCTTGTTCTCAGCACTGAGCCACCCAGCCCTGAAATAATGGCTGAGGATATACAGGTTTTAGGGTCAGGCAGACTTGGATTGGAATGAGAGCTTTTCCACTGACTGGCTGTGTGATTTTGGGCAAGTGACTAAGCTGTTCTCTGAGCCTCATCTGTGAAAAAGGGGTAATGATGTTGACCTCTTTGGACTGTTGTAAGGATTAAAAGAGATCATGTTTGTAAAGGACTTAGCACAACGCCTGACACATCATGTATGTCCCATAAATGGGGGCTGGGAGGAGTAGAAGACACAGTAGTGGTGGTGGCGGCAGTAAGCAGTAATAGTACCATAATATCTGGCACATGACTGGAGCTAAATAGATGTTTACTAAACAAACTAAAACAAGAAATTTTCCACTGGGCTGTGAACGTTGCATTAAAAGCTTTCCCCCATCTATGAACGTTTATTCCTTTTAATCACTTAGTCATCTAGCAATTATTTATCAAGCACTGCTATAAACTGAATGTTGGGATATGTTGGAATCCTGACCCCCAACGTGATGGTATTAGGAGGTGGGGGCCTTTGGGAGATGACTGGATCATGAGGGTGGAGCCCTCATGATGGGATTAGTTCCATAATAAAAGAGGCCCCAGAGAGCTCCCTTGCCCCTTCCACCATGTGGGGTTATACCAAAAAGATATACCAAATCTGCTGGTGCCTTGATCTTTGACGTCCTAGCCTTCAGAACTGAGAGAAATAAATTTCTGTTGTTTATAAGCCAGCCAATCTATGGTATTTTGTTAGAGCAGCCCAAACGGGCTAAGGTAAACCCTAGCACTGGGAATGCAATGGAGGGCAAGGCAGACAGAGCCCCGCTCTCACAGAGCTTATCGTGGTTCTAAACCTTAACCGTCTGGGAGGTAAAAGACTATCTTGAGAATCTGATTGAAAGTTTCAAACTCTTTCCCAGAAAAACACACGTGACTACATATACATAACATTTTGCTGACATTCAGGGGGCTCAGAGAAGGTTCTCATTGAGAATCTTGGTCCTAAGTGAACTTACTGCTCTAGCCACACTTACTCGCTACTGTTCCTGGACCCTCTTGGACCAATCCAGCAGAGGACAAGGAACCCAGAGCAAAAGCCCTGTATAAACTGTCTGCTACAGAGAGGGTCCTGGAATCACTTGCACAGGTAATCATAGCGTGTCATAGGCTCATTCAACACAAGGAGAACACAGTGGTTCATGGCCTGATGCAGAGGGGCATCTGATAAAATCTGAGCAGACCGATCCCATGTCTGAAAACTGCTTTCTTGAGGTCCTGACTTGGTTTCACATGCTGGCCTTAGGTTTTCTGACCACCTTGGGAGGGGTCTGGTGCCTTTTGCAGGCCCGTCTCTAATTCTTCTACTGCCGACTCGAGGTTCTGCCTCTCTTCCTGCACAGGGGCCAGAGCTGCCCACTGTTCTTGGGTGCTTGTTACAGATCCAGCCTGACTTCCCCCAGCTCTTCTATGCTGGCCAGGGACATGATCCTGCCGTCACACCTTTCCTTGTGCAGTTTCCCTAGAGAGGAACCCACTTTCACCCTCACCCTCACTCTTACCCAGTAAATCCTCTGGGGAATTTCCAACCATATCCCAGTCCGTGGTACTCCCTCCTCTTCTGCATTTATCTTCCACAGATGCTGGGAACATCTGACCATGGCCGGTCTCTGCCCATAGGATCTAAGCCCCTTGAGGAAAGGGTGTCTGTCTGATTCATCTGTGAATCCCCTGGAGCTGAGCACAGAGCCTGGCACATAGTAGGTGCTTGAGCGATGCTGTTTTCTTCTTTGGGAAAACAGAGACTACGGCCAGAGAGGGCTGGGGCAAGGGCAGCCTGGGAGGCTGGTGAAGAGGGGGGGCACAATAGCTGAGCCCAGCGCCCTCAGGCTGAGGCAATATAGGGCTGTCCTCCTAATCCATCCACCCTGGCGGAACAGCTTAGGGCCAAATCCTCTGGACCAAAGTAGCCAGCTTCCATCTGGTGAGAGAGAGACCTAAGCATGGCTCCTTGGGGGACATCTCTGTCACAGCCAATTTGAAAGAACAATCCAACAGGCTCTTCCTCAAGACCCCCTTATGAAAGCTCTGTTCTCCATTGCCGTCTTTATGACTGAGCTCCAGCTAAGCTGTTCCTAGGGATCCCTTAGTGACGGGGTTATTGGCCCAGAAGCCCAGCAGGTACAATCCATCACGGCATGGTCCATTCCACCGGCCCCTCTGCTCCTGGGGCTGGGCCAGACGCCAGCGGCTCAACTCCGGCTGTGTTCCCAGCCCTCTCTCCCACCCACCACACACAGATCTCCCCGTTCTTCCCTCTGCCCCTTATTCCCACAGAGATCCAAGGCCAGCCATGTTTTCAAGTTCCTAGGACAGGCAGGGTCCAAGGTCTCTGGGACTGTTCTAAGGATCCTGGGTGCTTGAACTGTCAGCTGGCAGACAGCTGGGACCCAAGGGAGACCAGCCTCTGAAATCAGCCGTTAACCCTCTGCCCTCTCTGTAACCCAATTCCATCCTGCCTCTCCCTGACCCCTGGGATTTGGGGATTGGAAGGGACACTAGGTTCCATCCTCAGCACATGAGGAAACTAAGGCCCAGAAAAAAGAAGTACAAGGACACACAGCAATTAGCGGAACTTAAATCAAGATCTCCTATTCCTACTCTGGGCTCTTCGGCCATGCGATTAAAATGAAAGTGAGCACCCAGCTAAACAGGACCCTGGGGTCCCCTGCCCACAAGCCATGATCACGAAGCCAGACGGCAAAGTCACTGTTCCAGGCCCTGTGGGCAGGGAGAGCGCCAGCCAGGCCCAACAGGTGGAACGTGTTCCTGAAGGCCTCCGGGAGCTCCGTGGGACAAAGAGAGTGACAAGCAGGTGCTGGCACAACTGGGCTTCCTGGAATCGAGGGGGGAGTTGGGCCCGGGCAGTTGTCAGGCCCTGCCAGGCAGAGACAAATTCATCAAAGGGCCAGAGGCTGGGATGTCCTTCAGAACTTGATTTAAAGGCAATTCCCACCCACCCAGGCCCAGGTCCCCCTCAATCCGTAATCCAGTTATGGAGTTATTTACGGACATTTAGACAGAGTCGATCTCATTCGGGTATCTCTACACAGAGGAGGCCCACAGGACTAGCCCACCCAACCTGTCAGCAGTTTGGGAAATGCCAGTTGGCATAAGCAAGCGCCCAGATCCTGAGATGAGGCAGAAGAGAGTGAAGGAACCTGGTCAGAGTTCCAAACTTGCCTCCTACCAGCTGTGTGAACTGCGGCGAATCACTTAGCCACTCTTTGCCTCCGTTGCCTCAACTGAAAAATAATTTCCATTTTTTTACCCTATTTTTTAAAAAACTTATCCTATTTCATGGGATACAGAGAGAAGCAAGATGAGGCGAGCAGGAAAAGCACTGAGTACGGTGCCCGGCATCTTGGAAACCCTCCATAAATGATGATTTGTTTGTAGTTTTCATAAATCAGATCACTGCCGGGCTCTTCAGGAAATAAAAATTGTAGAAATGTTCCTAACCCTTGAGGGCAGCTGGCATCTCCGTGTGAGTGGGTTATGGCTCCAGGAGCTGCCCGTACCCAGTGGGCCAAGCACGGGTCTGGTCTGCAGGGCAGTTCAGGGCGGCCAGGAGAAGCCATGGGGCCCTGCCCACCTCCCCTCACACTCTCCGACTTGAGGGCTTCCAGCCTCGGGCACATGCAGCTCACCTGAGAACTTTCTGGTCCCTGGAGCCCACGCAGCCCACGCACACAGGCAGGCCCCAAGTGTCACATACTTCGGTCAGCGGCCAACAGGATACCTTGCCCTCGGATGCTCTGCACTCCCTCCATGGTCCCCAGTGGGGCTGGGTGCCGGTTGCCCATAGTGACAACCTACTTTATTGTCTTCTTTCCCTTTGCTGTCTCGCTTCTCAGGCAAATGAGTATTTCCTGAGATCCCCTTCCAAGTAACTTGCACTTACATCTTCATCCCAGGTTGGCTTCTGGGGGAGCGAGGCTGGCCAAACACAGGGTACAGGCCAGCCACTGCACCAGGCGCCTGCTCTCACCACCAGCAGAGGGAAGGAGGAAGGAAGGAAGAAGGAAGCTAGCAAGGATGTGGGCGGAGCCTACTTAGGAGGAGGAGGAGGGAACAGAGGGGAGGGCGCACTGACTGATAACTTAAGACCAAAACCCAACTCCTAGGAGAAAACAGATTGTCAGCCACTGAGTCAAAGCAGAACAGAGTGTCTCTGAGTTCACAGATTCCCCAATTCTGGGCTACAGCAGGGCTGGCAACTTTGCCAGAAGGATTCATCAGGCCAATTTTTAAATGTTACAAGCATCCTGAGACATTGAGGAGGGCATCATGCAGAAAGCTCATCCTGCACCAGGCTCTTATTCAAAGCTTCCCTTGGACCACACAGACGTACATTCAGAACTGAGGTGCTTCTCGGCCCCAGAGCCCGGGGTCACCTTCTAACCAAGGAGAGAATCACAGAATCTCTGGGATAGACAGATGTGGAGGGCATCTCCTCCAAGTCCCATCTGATACATTAATGTCTACCCATCACTTCTACAGCACCCTCAAGGGGAGCATAAACAATGCATGTACGTGCACAGACAAACATACAAACCTGTGTGCACACACATGTACATACACACATTCATTCATTCTCTCTCTCTCGGTTGCCCTGCCCTCCTGGTCAATTCGCCCAATGCGAATCAGCCCTACACAGATTAAGAGGATTATTGCTTATCGAGAGCTTTATATCTCCAAAGCTCTTACCAACACCAGCTAGTTAAACAGACACAGCCCCCTTTCCCTCCGCTGTAGTGTATACAAAGTGTAGGCCATGAATTGACAAGACCTGGGATCTAGTCCCAGGTGGGGAACATGTCACCTTGCACAAAAGACAGAGGAGTCATTATTATGATATCCCACGCAAGAGATGGAGAAGCAGAGGGTATAAGGAACTTGCTGGAGGTCAGTCAGCTAAGAAGTGGCTGAGCTCGGCTATAAACTTAGGTTTCTGCAACTCCAGAACCCACGTTCCCTTAGTCACGCCTACGTACATACAGGTGTTAGTCATCACCCTCGTCATTGTCACCCTCCAAGATGACATGCGGAGACCGACACTTCCAGCCTCGAACGACTGTTTATCCTGCACCCCCAGCGCTCACAAATAGAGCTCTACTGACCAGGCGGGTAGCTGGTTTGAATGGTTTTCTTCTCACACAGACACTCAAGTTAACGTCATGTGCTCAGAACTCCTCTCCCCTCCCCGGACTCCAAGTCACTTCTCTTTCCCCTGGGTTCCCTGCCCCTGCCCTCCAGAGCCTCGAGTTCAGGACTCCAAGTGTGGGGAAAGCTCAGAGCTGCCGGGGCCTCTGCCTGGCCCAGAACCAGAGCTGAGACCCTCTCCCTTGCTTTCCCGGATATCACAGGGAAGGCCCCAAAGCCAGTGACCATCCACCACAAGGCAACCCAATTAACCGAGCTGTTCATGAGGGCTACATTTACAACTTCTATTGTTCAGATCGAATAATTCTCTTTAACTGAGATCTTTGCCTTCATTAAGGTAATCAGTGCCTGGGAGGAAATGATCAGAAAACCTCTCAGGATTTCCACCCATCATATGGAATCCCACATGCCATATGTTTCATCACTGGGATGCAGGTTTAGTCAATTCTTTCAAACACTGTCACTCTTTTTTTTTTTTTTTTTAGAATTTCACATTTATTTATTTATTTATTTATTTATTTTTGGCTGTGTTGGGTCTTCGTTTCTGTGCGAGGGCTTTCTCTAGTTGCGGCAAGCGGGGACCACTCTTCATCGCGGTGCGCGGGCCTCTCACTGTCGCGGCCTCTCTTGTTGCGGGGCACAGGCTCCAGACGCGCAGGCTCAGTAGCTGTGGCTCACGGGCTCAGTTGCTCCGCGGCATGTGGGATCTTCCCAGACCAGGGCTCGAACCCGTGTGCCCTGCACCGGCAGGCAGATTCTCAACCACTGCGCCACCAGGGAAGCCCAAACACTGTCACTCTTTAACAAGGCTAATATGACTTTTTTTTTCTTTTTTTGGCTTCGAAAGTCTTAATAGGATAGAAAATTTGAGGAAATCAATCAGTAATTAATTACCCATTAAATGTGATTTACCCAGTACTGTGAGGACACAGAAATATTTAATAAGATCCTTGCTTTCTGGGAGCTTAGAACTCTGGATAAGCAGAAAAACTAGCACACCAAGTAATGAGGTAACAGCTGAGTAGGCTCCTGAACTAGAAATAGAGTTAGAAATCATTCATGCCTTCATTCACTAATATACCATGTAGACCCCAGGAGTAGCAGAATCTATACAGGTGGACATTGTGGTAGTTCCTAGGGGCAAGAGGTGTCCAGTAGGGAGAGCCATGGGGTATACCCTCAAAGAACTCGGAGAAAATAGGTTATGGAAGCAAGCGACTACAGGACAAGGTAAAATGACAAATATGTCCTAAAAAGAATGAACTAAGTATTCAGAAAAGACGGAATCAGCAGGACGCGAGTTGCAGTTGGCCCTGTAAGGAGGGAAGCTGGGTCACAGGCTCCCCATCACTAGGAGGGGATGCCCTAAATACCAAAGTACAGTGTTCCCTGCACAGCATGAAAGAACTTATGATTAATCTTGGAAAATGAGAAGATATGTCCATACCCACTGGCTTCATTCTACGCTGTGCTTACCAGGCCTGGAGTCAGGTCATTCATTCATTCAGTGACCATTTACCAAAGGCGGATGCTGAGGATACCAGGGAGAATGAGACACAGTCCCTGCTCACTGAGCTTACAGTCAGATAGTGGAGAAAGACAAATTCTAGGGACAATACAGACGGATAAGTGCTTGTACTGCACACAGGGGGGTGTGGAATCCAGACTGGGGTGGCGGGTGACGAGGCAATAGGCCCAGAGCAGGTGATGACTAAGCAGAATCCCGAAGGACAGGTAGGAGATAGGAGCGCAGGCTGCAGCCAATGATGATGGTAACAGTAACGAGAATTCTCGTACACCATCATTACCATCATTTTCTGAGTGCTTACCTTGTTTTGTGACAGAAACTGTACTTGGCATTTCTCTCTCATACACACACACACACACACACACACACACACACACACACACGCACACATCAACTCAAATCATTTTTGAGTATGTGTGTTTAGGATGTGAGTGATCCTTAACAGTTGCACTACATGTTCAGTGTTATTATTCCTGTTTGATAAATGGGTTGACTGAGACCCAGAAAGGTGAAATGACTTTCTCATGGCCACAGAGCAAGTGCCAGAGCTGGGATTGGAATCTGTCTGCATTCTACCCATTATTCCAGACTTCAGAACTATGGGGTTGAGTGTGTAACTGAATTCCTCCTTGGCCTCTTGGACCACTGAACCATCCACAGGTCCATGCAGTCAGAGGAATGACCCCATCACCGGGCCTTGGGCCCCCAGTCTCACACTCCAGTCCCTAGTCCCTGAGGAGGGAGCAACCCCGGAGGGCTGGCCCCTCTGATTCTGCCTCAAGCTGTGAGCCCAAACCAAAGTCTCTCCCCCTCACTTCCAACTGGAAACTGTAAGACGTGGCCTAAAGGTTCTTTCAAGACTCCCTGCTCTGACAGTCTCAGACTCTGGTTCTAAAAGGACTGATGGAGCAAACAAGGTGGAACAAGAGACAAGTCGGAGTTTCCCACCAACACGCTTCACTTGGGCCCGGCCAAGTGACTTAGCAAGGATGCCCAGTCCAGCAGAGCAGACCTCCCCAGAGCAGGGGTGCTAATCCCTGAGCTCCTGAAGCCCAGGACGCTGTGGGGGACTCCTCTCTTCCACGTTCTTCCCGCATTTCACCCCCTCTGAAGTGGGTGGCATCTAGAGATAGCCACCCTATCCTGAAGCTCCCTCGAAAACTGAAGAGTCAGCTCCTTGGGCCACGACGGACATGCCACCTTGTCTTCTGGGTGCGCTGCTCCTGAGGGATGGTGTCCTCCATCCCGTGCCCCCGCTGGCCCCAAGTCCCCTGCCTGCCGTGCTCCTGCCCTCCACTCAGGTGAGAAAGCTCACTGGCAGGAACCATGATGCCAGAAAGCTGTCCCTCCACCAACCCCACGTTTTCTGAGGCTTCAGGGGCCGGGAACCAGGAGTCTGCACACAAGAATAAACAATCTCATCTCCGAGTGTATGTTTTGTCTTCATTATGCCACCGCGAAGGTGTTAATATACAACTTACAACATATTAATCACCCCTCTAACTTCCAAATGCTAAATGCATCATTAACATTCATGTTTTCTTCAATTACTTGGCTGTTCTGAGGGAGGAGAGTGAGTCAGCTCTTCAATAAATCCATCTCCTGTGGACGGCTCAGGGATCACAAAAGGCAGCCCGGGGCCTCCACCCTTACTGTGGAGAGGGGAAATTCCTGCTCCCAGCCTTCATCACTGTTACCTGGCCCAAATGCAGGCTAGCCATAAAAAAGCAATTGAAGCTGAGAAATGAAGGGGAGAAAACAAAAGAGGGAGGAGAAGGCAGGTGGGAGGGAAGAGGGCAGGACACGGGGAGGAATCATATCAGCACCCAAGGATCATAGAGACCAATTAGTCTAAACCACCTCATTTTATAAATGAGAGGACTGCGGCTCAGAGAGGGTGAGTGACTTGCCCAAGATCACACAGTGCATTAGTGGAGAGAACAGAGGAAAAAGGGGAGAGGAAAACAGTACAGAAGAAGAAAGAGTGATAGAAGGAAAAGCTGGCAGAAAACTGGTCAGTAAAGATAGAAAGAGGGCGAGAAAGAAGAAGCAGAGAGGAGGGGACAAAAGATGTGTTACAAAGAGGAAAATCTGTAACAGATGCAAGTGCAGAGTTGCCTTCAACTTCAACCCCAGCTGCTCAGCTCCCAGGTCCCTGAGGCAGGAGAGGGTTGAGCTATGGGTGTAACATTTTGGATAGCGGACGAACAGACCGGAGGTAAAGGGGAGGGAGGAACCGGGAAGCACTGGGGTTGGGTCTCTGCCCCAGGCCTCCAAAATTTAGCCAAACTAAATACACACCTAATTAAAATGACGTTATCCCATAGTGGCGCTATCCAAACTTCACTTGGAATTTGTTACAGACACTGGTGGATATAAAGTCAATTTGCTACTGTATTTCAGCAAAGCAGATTCAATCACCTCCCTGCAGCCAATGGACTGTAGACCAGTCCTGAATTGAAGAGGAAAGAGCAAAAAAGGCTCCTGCTGGCCGGTCACTTTTTTGTCCACAGGCTGCCCCCCAGCCAGGCCTGTCCACCTTGAGGTGGAAGCATCCAAGGTCAGCACACACTGGGGCTTCCAGAAGGGTGAGCTGGGGGGCTCAAAGTCCAGCGAGCGGAGAAGCGGGGCCAGCTCTGGGGGCCACCGTCCTGGGCCCTCCAAACACACAGGCCCTGATGGTTGTTCTGACCATAGCTGAAAACCCACACAGGTCAGCACTACCTGTGCAGTGCTCTGAAACGACCAGCTGTTTGAGTCTCATGACTCAGGAGGTGGGCATGGTGGGCTGCCCCACACTGAGGGGAAAGCCTCAGAAGGATTAGGAGCACGGCCAAGGTCACCCTCTCAGCAGGGGGGTCGGCAGAGACCATGTGTGTTAGTGATGACAGCATTCAGCCCTGGAACACGTAGACTCACTCACGATACGGCCGCGTCTACAGACTCCCAGCAGAATGCGACCGGCGGGGCGGGCCCTGAGAGCCACTGCAGATGTGCGCCCGAGCCGCGCAATTTTGAGCTTTACCAAGTCTCCCCTGCAAGCTGCCGCCCATCTGTCTCTTCCTTTCTATGCCCACTGCTATATTCCAGGCCGGGACCTGGGATGCCTGCAGCAGCCCCCTTGCTGCCTCTCCTCTCTCTGATCTTGCACACCAGTTCCAGAATAATCTCCTAAAATGCCACGTTGACCTTGACACTTCCTTGCTCATAAAGCTCACACAGCTGCCTCTGCTCTCTAGCTTCTGCTCCCACCACTCAACTGAAAATGCTCCCCAGATACCCATGACCTCCTCATTGCCCAACGGACACTGTTTCGTCCTCACCTTCCTGGACCACTCTCTCGGTGCACCTGTCATCTCCAACCCCTTCCTTCCTGGAAACTGCCTCCCCGGGTTTCTGTGGTCTCAACTGCTTTTGTCTGTTCTTCTACCTCTGGTTACTCCTGAGTTGACTTTGAGCTTTCTTCCTTAGCTTGCTCCATAAATTCTCGTGTTTCCCAGCTCTTTCGTCCGTCATCTGTTCTTCTAACCCCTTATGCGACTACAAGTGACTTAATCTGAGCCCATGGCGTAGGCTCCATCTCTACCCAAATGAAGCTAGATTCTGTGTCTGGAGCCCACACCCCTCTCCTGAATTCCAGATCCCATCAATCAGCTACTTGCTGGATGTTTCCATGTGGCACCCCAAACTCAACATGTCCAAACTCAACACGTCGTCCCCCTTTCTGCCCCAGATGACTACTCCTCCCAAATTCTCTCTTTCTGAATGGCATCACCACCTGACCAGTTGTCATCCTTGACTTCCCCCTCTCTCTTACCCACCGTATAGATGCCAACAGTGCCCCTGCCCGTATCCCCTTGGCAAGCACCATTCCTGTAGGGCAAGCACCTGTGACTCCCGGGCTGAGGACTTTCTCCTGCAGACCACATTGCTGGGTAATCAAGCATGGATGCAACCCTTAGCCAATGACATACGGGACCCGGATGGTGATACCCCAGCTCCCTGGCCCTTCAGGTGGGACACCCTGAAGCCGTGTTCCCCACTGTCTCTGCAAGCCCCCAGCACGACTGAGCCCCGTGTGCCCACAGCACTAACCTGTCCTTTAAGATCCTTGCACTGAATTCCTTTCCTTCCCTGTCTTATTTTGCCATTGGTGTTTCCTGTGATCACCCCTCAAATAAACCTCTTACAACCTAAATCCTGTTCTCAGGGTCTACTTTTGGGGGAATCCAGCCTAAGTGCCCACCAATCCTGGATCAGTTACACTGTTGAGTTCACATCCTAAATGTCTCCTGAAGCGGCGTCCTCCTCCTCCTCCACCTGGATCCAGCCCTCATCATCCTCCCCTGGGTTACAGAACCAGCCAGGTGATTGGCTTCCTCGACCCTCCTCTTGTCCTGCTCCAAACCATCCCCAATTACACACTTGATCACGGCATTCCCTGCATTAAAACCCTTCAGTGGACCTCCACTGTCTATAAGATACAGCCAAATCCTTTTATCCTCATGGCTTCAAAGGCCCTCCGTGATCTGCCCTCATCTCCTGTCCACACTCAAGCCCATCAGGCTCCTCCCTGAACCCTACACTCCCAGCCACACTGAGTAGCTCCCAGGTCCTCCAAGGCATGCTCCACAATGTCCTTGTCCTGCCTCTGCTTTCTGCACACTTACTCTTAGCCAAAAACTAAATGCAAGGATCCCTCATGCTATGAAGTCTTTCTCTCTGCCCCATCCCCTCCCCATCCCCCCATGGGAGAACCCCATGCTTTCCTCTCCATGCTCACGGTTCCTCTGACGTGTTTCTGCTTGGACACCTATGGCACTCTGGTGCCCTGAATGCCACATGCACCTTCCTCTTTGAAGGTGAGGCAATAGTTTATCATCTTAAAATCTCGGGGGTTTAGCTCAGTGCCTGCCACTTAGTAGGGGCTCATGAAATGTCAGTTGAAAGCATGAGAGCTAGAACGGATGGAAAGAATGAACATATTCACAGCCTCTTCCCCTCAGGCTCTGCCACTGGCTTGGCCACTGTCTGACATGGGATCTGGAGACGTCTGGCAGAGACCTTCCACAAATGTTTACGATGCTAAGCAAATAACTCTCCCCGGGGATGATACATGCGGCCTTTCTGCCCCGGGTGTACAATGTTCTGTGCCAAGTGGCTGTCAGTGGGGACGCTCAAGTGAGACACTGAGGAATGTGGGACTGCAGTGGAGGGGTGGGGTGAGGGAATATAATAAAACACTGTACGCGGACAAATCTGGGCCCCATGCCGTGAAAAATGTGAGTCTGTCCTTGACTTCCGTGGCAAATGAGGCATGAAAACATATCAAAATGTGATATTCAATATATGGATGTATTTAATATTTTAAGAGACTGGAAAGCGGTTACCGGAGGTTTGAATGATAAATCAACATCAAGCATGTGAACTTTTTCAAGTGTCTGCACCTGGTACGTACCATTCCCAGGAAGAAAGGAGGGAAGAAACAGAGAAACAGAGGACAAGAACGAAGGGCCTAGAGACTCTGAAAGGCAAGATCCAGAGACCACCCCCCCCGGCCCCCTGCCACCAACACATCTCTTTCAAACCTCCCCCAAGTTTGCACATTGAGTCCCGGCTGCCTGCATGCACCTTGCCCACCTAGAGAACTTCATTCATCCTGCAAAATCCAGTGCTTCCTTTGGAATTCTGTCTAAGCAGCTTCCCTGGCCCTTGTACCCTCTGGCCCCAGACCCACAGAAAGCAGGACACGCGTTGTCTGTGCTCAGCCTGGCCTGGCGTTCTAGATGCTGAAGTGTTGGTGGTTTAACACAGTTGCCTCCCAACCACACTGTAAGTTCTCTGAGGACCGAGACGAGGTCCCCCTCACTTCAATATCCTCCAGAGCCTGGACCATCCCTGACACAGAGTAGATGCTCAGTTCACATGGCACTTGAACCGAAAGAGAGGAAGGTCCAGCATCAAGAACTGTGGCCAGGAGACAGCTCTGGGGAACCTGCCGTGGCCCAGATGCTAAGCTAAGGAACTTGGTTTTCATGTTGCTCTTTCACATAAACGTCACCAAGACCCTGGGCTCGAAGTAGTGTTTGTCCCATTTAACTGACGAGGAAAGTGAGGCTCAGAGAGGTTTTGTCACCTGTGCTGAACACTATTCTGTGCGCTCCTAGAGGACAGGAGACCCATCTGCCTCCTGATGCAAGCCCACAGCAATGCCCGGCGGGTGCTAAGTCTTAGAACCTTTGTTACATGAGTGTTGATTCCTAGCTTCCCTTGAATATTCATTTTGATGTTGAATAACATGCTCATGTATCCCAGGTCCCCCGACTTGGTTGGTCATCAGTATCACCTGGGAGTTTTAAAAATTTCAGAGTTCTGGGCCCCTCTCCTGGCCATTCCAATTAAGTCCAGGGTAGGGACTGACCATAAATATTATTTTTTCTTATTAAAGCTCCCTGGCTGATTCTGACAATGAGGCAGATTTGGGGACCACCAATGTGGTCCTCATCTCAGAACCTCTCATCTGCATCTTGCCCACGTTCTCTCCAGCTCGGACGTTAGGGCTCACGGGGTCCAGCTCCCCCTTCCTGGGACAGGAGTTCTTTTTGTTTATTACCACCCCTCCCCACCCCCCAGTTCTTTTCCTTGTGAAATCCTCCCATGTCCTCATTTGTCTTTAGGTCACAGCTCCCTCTGCTTGGGGATGACCGTGAGCCTCTCCTGCCCCAGGTCTGGGCATAAACTTGTCCGGGCTTAACCCAGCCGCACTCTGAAACCCACCTCAGCAGGACAGTCGGCTCTCCCCAGATGGTAACTCCCCTTCCTGACCAAGATCAAAGTTACCCTTATCTAGTTCATCTCTTCCTGAGACATGAAAAGAAGGGAAATATTCAAGGGGCACCACCGGCTCAGCCAGGGGTTCTCGACCTCAGCACTAGTGGCACTGGGGCTGGAAAATTCCCTGTTGCTGCCCTGTGCACTGCAGGATGTGTAGCATCACCCCTGACCTCTGCCCACTCCATGCCAGCAGCACCTCCTCCACTTGTGACAACCAAAAACGTCTCCAGACATGACCAAATGTCCCCTGGGAAGCAAAGTGCCCCCAGTTGAGAACCAAGGAGTTAAGCCATGAAGGAACATTGAACTTGAAGGCAAAGGACTTGTCTTTGAATCCCAGCTTCTGGCCCTTCCCTCCCTGCGTGCATGTCTTTATCTTTGAGATGGGTCAACGACATCTCCATGCTGGGTTGTTGCAGGAAGTAAGTGAGATTGAATTAAATAAACTGAGCTGGGAGAATATGCCTAAAACAAACTGGAGAGACTTTTCGAGAAAGGGTTGAAAGCAAATACCACGACCAGCAGTGCGCAGGTAAACTGGCTCTCAAACAAGAAACATCCATCTAGATAAAAAGCTCTGATTTGCAGTGTTTGCTGATTTCTACGGTGTGACTATGCCCAATATAGCCAATTTCAAGCCACCAACCTGATGTTACTGAACGTGGAGTTGGGGACAAATGTGCAGACTCCCCCTCTCTATTGGCCAGCCAAGCCTATGAAATAAGTGTGACCCAGGCAGGCAGGAGGCTGTTGGGAAAGGTGGGCCTGTAGCCTCACCAGTAAATGCCCACCCTGCCCAAAGACGTCCAAAGTCATTTCAGAGCGACAACTTCTTTGGACAAACAAAGCCCGTCCGCCCGCAGGACGCAGCCCGCCCATCTGTGACCTCAGCTCTGGCGATTCCCCATCGGAAAGCACTCCTCAGCCCTCTTCCTCCTTCTCTCTGCCTTCCAGCCTCTGCTGTCAGAGCTGGCACTGAACACAATGAACACTGAACAGGATACTAATATTGTTAGTATTAACAAGATACTAGTGAAAACGTAGTCAGGAAAATCAGGTAAGACAGAGCCCCTCACACCCAGTCAGGCCTTCAACAGGGACAATGGCATTGGGTTCAGACAGTTCTGTGTTCAAGTCTCCTTCTGCCAAGGTAGAAGCACACTCCTTCATGTCTCTGGGTCTTTATTTTCTCATCTGCAAAATGGGCTACCAATGCCTGCCCTCCCTCCCCAAGGGCTGTGATGATGCCAGCCTGAGAGAAAGTCTACAAGATGCCAAGCTAGCTCCTCACTCCCTCTTCAGGCAGGTGCCAGTAGGACCGTCCACCCACTCCTCGAAAGGACCTAGCAGTCCCTAAAGGGGGCTGCCGGGCCTGCAAGGAACCTGTAGGGTGGTAATCAATTCCTATCAGGTTCTATTTTACCTACTAAATGGAGACTGGCCCCAGGAAGCAAAAATTCCCATCAGCTGAGAATAGCAAAAGGATGTTGTCAGTATCCTCATCATGTCAGAGAAAACAGACATGGGGGATCCAGGGCTTGTCAAAGGCAACAAAGAAATATGAGGGGCCCATCTGAGTGGAGCTGGTCCCCAGGGGCTCCCGATCAATACTGAAAGTGAAGCAATCTGGAAATCTAAGGAGCCGTGGGTTGAAAGGGAAGGATGAGAGCAAACAGAGGACAGCCCCAGGGTACCTGGCTGGTGACTGACCTGGTGTCAGGAACCCTGGCAAAATCAAGGGCCAGGATCAAGGGCCTAGAAGATGAGAGTTCCCTTTCAGTCCTACAGGCCTGCCAAAGTTGGGGGACACACCAAGCCCAGCCCGGGCTCCTCACTTAAAGAGACTGGCAAGTCCTGAGCTCCATTGTTCCAGAAAAAACAAAATACAGAAACTCGCTCCGGCTGTTTATCATGTTTGCTGCTCTTTTTCCTTCTCATTAACTCTGGCTTCAGATTTGCTCCCATTCAGCTCTTAGTCAGTTTCACCCCAAACTCACAGTCGCTTTTTACTTTCACTTCCTGCACATGTCCAGCCTGTTTATTCCTTATTTATTTTGCTCATCTCAGCCCCTTTACTTCTGGGAGTGATTCCAGCTACAAAAAAAAAAAAAACAGAAAACAAAAAAACAAAAACCAAACCAAACCAAAAAAAAAAAAAAAAACCCCCCAAAAAAAACCACCCCACCACATACAATCAATTAAGAGACAAGCTGCTTGCAAATCGCCAGGAAGTGAGAAAAGGCCTCCCCTCCTCGCTATCGGCCCCCTCCCCTTAAACGTGGGGATTTGATCTTTAAACCAAAGCCACTAATGTGCTGTGTGATTTGAATCAAGTCACTTGCCCACTCTGGGCCCAAGGTTCCTCTTGTCCACGGTGAAGAAGCTACACTAGTTCTCCCGAGTCCTTAATCTTTTTTAGGGTCACCGACCTCTTTAAGAATGTGAAGAAAGCTGCAGGTTTAGCCCTCCATTTCACTTTCTATACATACACGAATGTGGCCTGTAACGGCGGGGGCTCCTGGAACCCGTGACCACTCTCGTGAGAGGGGTTCCTGGGCCCCCGAACGGGATCTCCTGCAGCCCAGACAGGAGGAGCAAAATGGAGACCGACATCTCTCCCCAGCCCTCTGTTCAAGGAACAGACGAGGGCCAGGCGGGCCTTCCTGGGAGCCCCTGAGAGTGGAAAACCAGTTTCCCTGGCTTAGCCTGAGGCGCTACTTCTGGAAGGCTGCCATTCAGGCAACCAAAGCTGATGTGACATTTGTTTAATTTTCAGGAAAACTCTTTACTTGTTTTTTTAAAGACAGAGAGGGGAAAAAGCCACCCTCATAAAACCTTTCACTCTCTTGCTCTAATAGGACACGTAAAGGCCGACAATGCACAAGAAGTCAGTCACGCTGAGCAGCCCGCAGGCCGTGTGGAGAGGGTGCCGGGGCACCCCCAGGGTGAGAAGGGCAGCCTCCGGAGCCTCTTCTTCCAGGGGCAGAGGATGCAGCCTTCGGTGTGGAGCTTTCAGGCGCCCACACTGGGGTCTCACCTCCCCCTTCTCCCCCTCCCACCTTGGCAACTGGAGCAACCAGTTCACTTCCAGCTGAACCAGAGCTGCCAGAACCACACCCCTGGAACCTTCCGCCAGGGGCTTCAGCCGCCTGCACAATGGTCGAGGGGCAAGCTCCCTTCTGGAGCATTTCTCCTGTGCCAGGCCCTATGCTAGGTATTCAAGCCAATGCAGGAAGCAATAAGACCAAAACCAGCCGATAATTTGAACCAGTCTTAGCTGCAAGAGACACCAAAGGCCTTTCACATTTGGGTCCCAGGACTTGGGGCCTGGCTGTGTTCGACTCACTCCCAGAGTGATTCACCTGACAAGGCCGAGTTGGGGAAAGGCCCACAGTGTTTACACCTCCTACGCCCCTGTTCTCTCCCTGTTGGAAGGTTTCAGGGAAACCTTGAACTGAGACCTGAGGGCCTAATAGTACCCAAGGCAGGCTGCCTTGAAACTGATTCCCCAAAACCTCTGATTATAGCAGTTTCTACTCAGAAAAACAGGTCACCATGGCCTTGGAAGCACAGGAGAGAGGCTGGGGGTGCTGGGAAAATAGAATCTGAGATAAAGCTGTCAAGGTATACAGAGACTCTGTCACTGCTCGGGTTCTTCTGAACCTGTCCCTCCTCCAAAGAGCCTAAAATTCTCTGGTGTGCATTTCCCAGATCATGGGGGGGAAACCATGTAAAGTTCAGATGGAGAAACTATGGCGCACGCTGTGAGCCCTAGAGAAGGGTGAGGCAGGGGACACAGAGCTGCCCCTCCTCCATCCTGCAGCTACAAGCCACGGGGCCAGGACGGTCCCTACCACCACTCCCAGGCAATCCGAAGCAGCTGGTCCAAAGAAATAAAAATAATGAAAGATAATGGCCAGTTATGAGAATGTGGATAAATTACCAAAGGGAGGTTTTGTTTTCTCATTCTCTGCATGTTAAAAGCAAAACAACAACAAAATGAAACATCTGTCTGGAAACAGCCTTGGTGATATCCTGTCCAGATGTAGAGGATCAATAAGTCCCCTCTCCAACCCTCAGCTGACAGGACCAGGATTGTGAAATGGCCTTCTGAAGAACACTACCCTTTGTGGTAGAACAAAATGACCGCAAAAGCTTCCCATCTCTGATTGCGACCCGTTGTACTGCAGCTTCCCAGCTGCTCCCACCAAGAGCTGAAGTCTATTCTCCACCCCTTGCATCTGGGCTTGAACACGTGGCTTCCTTGGCCAATTGGATGTTAGCAGGCATAAAGTAACAGAGGCTCTAAAAGTGCTTGTACGTTGGGGCTTCCCTCCTCTGCTGCAAAGAACCTTCCACCACCACGTGAATGAGTAAAGACAGACAGGATTCAAACCAGCAGAGTTATTTTCAAAGACAAAGGATGGACATCCATGGCTACATCTATGTCTACAGCTACATCTAGATATGAAACGCACGGAAGATGGGCCAGGCTGGGGCTAGCCTCCTGGAGGATGAGACCGTCTGGCTCTGGCCCCGGCTGATATTGACGCAGGCCATCCCAGACTTTCCAGTCCTAGTCAAGCCAGCCCAGACCCTAGGAGCCATTTAGCTAACACAGAGCGGCAAAAAAACAATAAAGTCTGTTGTTTTAAGCCACTAAGTTTGGGGGAGGTTTGTTACACAGCAGAAGCTACACATTACACTCTCCCTGCCATTCACTCTCAAGGAAAAGAACTGGCTGGGCCCTCAGGGGTTGGGCTGACTGGACACAGCAGGCCAGGAAAGCATCCCGGGCCAATGGGAAAAAGACCACCCAGCACCAGAAGCCTGAATTCAAACCACCGTTCTGCTACCTGCTAGCTGTGCGTGACCTTGACAAGATGCTGCAGGAGTCTGTGAGCCTCAGCTTCCCCATCTGCACAATGGGGACAGCAAGCCACTGCGTGAGGTCGTTGTGGGAAGGAAATGAGAGAACGTCTGGGAAAACCGCTACTCAAAAAGTGTTTGTCTCGCTTTGACTCAGCCAGACTAGATGGTCATGGTGTCTTCCGCCTTAAGTGCAGATGAGCGGACAGTACAGGAAGGATGCCCAGAGGGACCCACTCTCCCTGACTCCAGACCTGCTCAAACAGGAGGACCTCGCAAGGGCATGAGGGAAAGTCTGTTGCTAAAACAGCCGCTCAGATCTGTCGCTGAGGCACTTGGTTTTTAATCTCTGAGAAAGAGACGCTTCATCCAACATTCACCGCATCAGCAACTCCATAAGTAAAATGCAGAAAACACAATGTCTTTATTCATTCCATCAAGCGGTAATTAGGGCCCGGAACAGGAATCTTCCACCAGCAGGCACTCTGGCTCCTAAAAGCCAGGCAGGTTTCTAATTGGGCTGGAGGATGGACTTTGGGGGGAATCTCAGAGTCTGCTGAAGAAGGCCTCATCCAGAGCCGCAATTTCTCTTTTCCATTCACAGCCTTAGAGAAAAAATTAGAACGCTGAGCTGTATTAGGAAATGAGACAAAGTGGGAGCCGCTAGGCAAAACACACACAGCCCACAACCTGGAGGACCCCTGCAGGTCCCTTAAGGTAAACATGCTGGCAAAGCGCTCGGCTCAGGCAGCCAAGTAAGATGGAGAGGCAATTTTATTTTTGTTGTTTAAAAAGAAGCAGCTAAGGAAACTACCTTTATGTTACACTGAGACTCTGCTGCCTGCCGCTGGACTCAGCTGAAGAGCCAGGGCTCGGGCAGGGAGCAGGGGCAGGTCAGCACCTGTTGGGTAGAGCAGCCAAGAAGGGGAAGAGGAAGGAAAGGGAATGGGCAGTTCTTGGGCTCCCGTGGTGGCAGGTCCTGGGAGAGGTGCTGGGCCCACATGGTCCCACTGAGTCCCCCTGAGAGCCTGGCAAGGGAAGCATCATCAGCCCAGTGGGAAGGGATGTGACCCCAGTCACCCAGCAGGTAGGGAGCAGAACCAGATTGGAGCCCAGGAGGAGAGGGGTCAACCATCAAGGTGAGTGGAGACACTTCTGACAACCAGGGCTCCCCGGGAACGAGGCTTTCTGAGGCCGGCCTGGCAAGAGGCTGGGGTGTTCCCAGTTCAGTGAGCAGCCGCGGACTAAGCCAGGGGTCCTGAGGGCCCCTGGTATTTACACACAAAGAAGCACCAGGTAAGGCGAGAACTGGGTGGGATACAAGTTTAGCTGCTGAAGCCCGTTCTCAGACCATAGCTCACCTTCCCTGCATATATACACCCTCCCTTACCTCGCCAATCTGGCCCCTTCTTCCATATATGTTATAGATACAGATATATAGTTATAGACACAACATCGATCTCCATCCTTCCTCTTTGGAAATAAATTTGCTGGTGTGAACCCCACTCTGCTTTCCTCCAACTTCCTCCCTGAAGCTCTCCCCAATACCCTATATCCTACTTCCCAGGCAGAATGTTTGTTCCTTCATGTGTGTTCACATAGCCTCTTTTCCCACACTCATTCCATTGTATTATATTTACTGGTTAATAGGCCTCTCTCCCTTCCTAGAGTATGAGAATAGAGGCAATTTCTTATTCATCTTTGTATCCCCAACAGTTAGCACAATGGTTGACACACAGTGGGCATTCAAAAATATCAGTCAAAGGAATCAATTAAACAACTAATTTTTGATCACCTGCTATGAGCTGGGTGTTCAGGATACAATGATTTTCAAAAGTGATAAAGAAGGCATTCCCTCAAGGAACTCAGAGTCCAGGCGAGTCAGACAAGTGGGGACCCACAGTACAGGCTGGTAAGTGCTTTGGTGGGTGACTGGGGTCCTAAAGGTACATGGTCTGGGGAGGGAAGCTTCAGGAAGAGGAAGCATCTCAGCCAGGACCTATGGAAGCATGGGAGGTGCCTGGGTGAAGAAGAAAGAGCTGTTCCAGGCAGATTGAGCTGCATATGCAAAGGCCAGAGGTGAGAGAGACTAAGGAACATTCTAGAAACTATAATACCATAGGTCAGAACAGCTGGAGTACAAAGTGTAGATGTCACTGAGTAGCAGAGGAGATGGGAAGGAAGAAGAGCATGGATCAGATTGTTCCTCCATTCATGCAATCAGTCGGCAAACAGGAGGTGAGCACCTTCTCCCCGTGATGCACTGCATTACGTGATCGGGCCAAGGTGATGAACAAGATATACAGTCTCTGCCCTTATGGAGCTTACAGGAGGGGAGGAAAAAGTGCACATAAGAAATAATTTCAAAAGGTGCTAAGGGCTATGAATGAAACTAATAGGAAGTAGAGACAAAGAAATGATAGGGGCAGGAAAACCTCTATGTGAGAGCAATCTGAGCCTGAAGGATGGACAAGCACCGGCCACGTGAAAAGCAGGTGGAGATGCTCCAAACAGAGGGAACTGAATGTGCAAACCTTCTGTGGCAGGAAAGAGCCTGGTGTGTCCACAGGCTGAAAGGCCAATGAGGAAGGGACACAGCGAGTGAGAGAAAAGTTATCAGTTAGGATGGGTTCGGCTACAAGCAACAGAAAACCTTCTTAATGGTGACTGGAACCGTAAAGACGTGTATTATCCCACTGAAGACGAGGCTGTCAATTACAGGGTGGATTCTGCTGCTCAACCGCATCTACAAGGACCTGCCCCTCCTCTCTGCCATCCTCAGTGTGTGGCAGCATCCTCTCCCATCATGGTGCCCAAGCACCAACCACATCCTCGCCAACCAACATCGGAAAAGCAGGAAGGGTGCCTTATCTCCCCCTCGTGCCTAATTCTCTCATGAGGGCAGTGCATCTTTCCTAGAAGTCACCAGGATACATTCTTATCTTTTTTTCTTTTAATAAATTTATTTATTTATTTTTGGCTGCGTTGGGTGTTCGTTGCTGTATGCGGGCTTTCTCTAGTTGCGGCGAGCAGGGGCTACTCTTCATTGCAGTGCACGGGCTTCTCACTGCAGTGGCTTCTCTTATTGCAGAGCACGGGCTCTGGGCGTGTGGGCTTCAGTAGCTGTGGCACGCGGGCTCAGTAGTTGTGGAGCATGGGCTTAGTTGCTCTGCAGCATGTAGGATCTTTCCGAACCAGGGCTCGAACCCATGTCCCCTGCATTGGCAGGTGGATTCTTAACCACTGCGCCACCAGGGAAGTCCACAGTCTTATCTTGAGTCCCATGGCGCAGAACCAATCACATACCCACCCTTAAACCGACTGCTATCAATGGAGTCATGGCATTACCATGATTAGCTTAGATTAAATATGGTCACATCCTGTGCAAGGGAGAAGGGCTCACCTTCCCTGAAAAAGTTACCACGTTTTTCGTGGAAAATTCCCCTTTCTGAACAAAATTGGGGTTCTATTACAATGGAAGATGGGAGGAAATGGCTGTTAGGAGGGCAACCGGTCAAGAGGGAGCAAGATGAGGATGGGGAATTAGATAGGTGGGCCAGATCACAGAGAGCCTGATAAGGCACAGCAAGGAGTCAGGATTTTGTTCTAAGGATAACGAATAACCACTGCAGGGTTTAAGCAGAGGAATAACATGCAACAATTTATGTTTTTGAAATGCTGTGCTGTGTGAAGAACTGGGAGCAAAAGTGGTAGTCAAGAGACCAGTTAGGAGGCTATGGTCCTAGGTCAGGAAGGAGATGATGGTGGCCTGGACTGAAGGGTGGCAGGGCAGATGGAGAGAAGGGTGGCAGGGCAGATGGAGAGAAGGGTGTACATCTGAGACACATGTTGGACGTAAACCGGCACAACTTGGTGGGATATGGGATGTAGAAGGTGAGAGAAAGGAGAAATCAGGGAGGACTCCCACATTTCTGGCCTTGCAAATTGGAGGACATGGGTGCCATTTACTGAGATGGGGGACGATGTAGGGAGAAACAGATCTGAGAAAAGAAATCAAGAGTTTGGTTTCTTCTTACGTGTTTGGGATATCTGTAGAACATTCAAATGAAAAATTCAAGTAGATAGAATTGCAGGACCTGAGCTCAAGAGAGGAATTTGGAAGTTATCACTATATAGATGGTATTTAAGCTTGGTAACAGGTGAGTGCACCTAGCGAGGGTGTACAGATGGAGAAACAGGCCAAGGGTCAAGACGTGGACATCCGATATTTAGAAAAGAGAAAAGGAGGAATAAACGGAAAGGGGGGTGTGGGGATCCAGAGACGCACAGCCTTCGGAGCCTAGAGAAAGTGTTTCCGAGAAGGAGAGGGTGTGGAATGCTGCTGAGAAGCCAAGATGAGGACAGCAAAGTGGACGTGGGAGTGGGCGACACGGAAGCTACCGGCGACCTCCAGGAGCTGTGAAGTGGGGGTGGTGGGGACGGACGCCAGATTGAAGTGGGCGGGAGGGTGACCGGGAGGTGGAGAGTGGAGGCGGTGTGTGCCGACAGTACTTCTGAGTTGTTTGGCTGTGAAAGGGAGCAGAGATGGAGCTGAAAGAGAAGGTACAATCGCAGGCAGCTTGTAGCTTTTTCAAAGATGACAGATAAGAGAACAGGTCCGGACACTGCTGTAAAGATCCCAGGTGAGGTCTTTGAGAAGGTGAGAGAGGCTGGGAGCCAGAGCACAGGTGGAAGGACCGGGCCTCGGAGTTTCAGGAGGGACGAATCCGAGCACAGCTGCAGTGGGCTCGCAGACTTAGGGGCTGGAAGGATGAGGGGGCTGCAGTCTGAGGCCTCCGTCTCCTCCGACACGTCCGTGAAGCCTGAAGTGAGATGCTGAGCTCAGACTGAGGTGTGGGAGGGGAGGTGGGAGATCTAAAGGAAGAGAAGGGAAGAAATAGGAGCCCTGCAGAGTGAAAAGGCAGTCTACTAGAGAAACATCAGACAAAAAATCTTAAAAGGCCATTGTCTTGAACTCCGATTTTCAGTTAGGCAATCTCCACCCAGCCTAAGGGAACACAGGGCTGAGCAGAACCGGGTTCAATTGGGAAAACGGTACAGAAAGCTTAGTTCCTGTTGTCAGGGCTCATCATTAAAGAGAAACAGGTACATTTCTATAGGGGTCTCTGGCGAGCATCTCTGAAAGGGTGAGTGCGGTCCTGTTTTGGTGAGTCAGCCCGCATTTCCCTACCAGCTTATATACAATTTCCGGGATGCTTCATCTTCATTTCTGAAGGATCTGTAATTGGCACTGGTTCTTAAGCGTGAACATAAAGATTTCCTGTCCCTAAAGTCCCTCTGTCTAGTACTTAATGGCCTGTAAACTACTTAAATAAACCAAAGGAGCTCCAATTTTAAGGGACCTAGCAGCAAATCCTTCTGTCAAGTGACTTTTTGTAATGCAAATAGCCTGGGCCTAGAGGTTTTCCTAAAGAGAGGGCCACTTGCATTCTGAGCTTTGTGGCCAAGAGCAAGCACAGGTGGTTTGTACTGACATGTTTTATTTCCTAGGACACTGACACACATCTGCTCAAATTAATTACTCTTCCAAGATCTCTCCCCTGACTCATTTGAAGGGAACAAGAGCTCCTGGGCTGATGCGAATACAGAAGGGAGGGGGGATGCTAGCAGAGCAGGCCTAGAACAGACAGTCTGCAACGTCTCACGATGGAAGCAACAGCACGTCACTTACAACCGAAATGTTTGTCTGTGAGCATCAATCCAGAGGCAAACAAATACCAGAGCCACCTGGGACAAAGACAGAGAGAGAAGAAAGCTATTGTGACAGTCCTGACCAGGGGAACTCCAATAAGAAGGAGGGGGGAGAGGTAGGGAGAGGGAAGGAGGCAGAAGGAAGCTGGGGTGCACGCTGAGGGCATCTGCAGGGAACCCTGCCAACACGCTTTTCAGTTAAACTCCTGCCGTGATTAGCACTATGGCTACAATGAGCAGATATCAAGAGGTAGGGCATGAAAAGGTAATCAAGTTACACAGAGAGAAGGTGGCCATGGATGGATGATGCCCCCCAAGGCACCAGCTCCCCTGCTGACCAGTGGCACAGCCAGGCCCAGGCCCACCTGCCAGAGTCAAAGCCCGGCTTTGGGAGGACGAGAGGAGGGGAGACAGATGTGGCCAATCTCCCAGTATGGTGACTGGCCTCAGTTTACCCCTCCAGCCGAGAAGGAAGCAGGTTAAGAAGCCAGATCTCCTGTGATTTAACCACTGAACAATAACCGTCACAACTGTGTCTCTTGGCCTTAGGTTAGGGTCAGCCCAGAGGAACCCAGGGAAGGGAGGGAGCTGAGGATTAGTTAAGTCACATCATCCCTAACCTCTCGACATCTTCATTTAACCCACCTTTAAAAGAGAGATAGTGATACCCAACCCAGGAGTTGCTGGGAGAATCCACAACGTGGGTAAATCACTTAGCGCGGTGCCTGGCATCAGTAAGTACTCCACAAATGAAAGGCTACGTGGGGCCTGGCGGAAAGGACCCTGTGGCAGAGGCTGCCTCCAAAGTGCCATCAGATCCCACTGACATGGGTCACTGAGTCGTGCCTGTATCACCATATGGTCAGCCTTGGGGTTCCCAGGAAGTGGCCTGAGTCTAGATCAGGAGGTGAGTAAAGCATATTCACGCATCCCCTGACTCACTGTACAACTGAATCGAGTGCCAGTTACATGTTAGGCACTGTGCACAGCCTAGAAATACAGCATGAGGGAGGCAGCAGGCCAGCAGAAGGGAGCACCTGGACGTCAGGGAGCGGGGACGCATCACTAAAGGTTCACCTGGAGCCGCCGACCCCAGGCCACCAGGCTAATCTGCATGGTCAAGGGTTCCTTCTGGGTAGGAAAGCAGAGCCTGCCCGATTTCATTCTATTTCTCTGGGGAAGACAAAGCCGGAGGCTATGAGGAAATGTGCTGCCCAAGCAGGATGAACTGAGAAACCAGGGTGTGGGTAGCGGCCTCCTAGTGCCAGCTGAAAGGAAGCAGAGGCAGGGGTAAGTGACAGGTGCTGGGGAGGGGCTGAAACACTCAGGAGAAAGAAGAAAAAGCTAATGGGAATTAATCCTTCATGGATAAAAAAGGCATTGAGACCTCCCAGACCCAGACCTTGACCTTCGAGACAGGTTACTTCCTTGAATCAGCAGGATACATCAGTTAAAAAGAGCAGCGTCCACAGCTGACTCTGCCCCTCCTTTGCCATGTGACCCTGCAACCCTTACCTCCCTCTCTGGCCTCAGGGGTTTGGGTAGAATAACCTTTGAGGGCCCTTCCTGCTCTGGTCTCTAGAAGTGATGGAGAGAGAAGCCTTTACGTGTGAAAATGCCAGCAGACCAAGCAGGGTTGTGTGTGCCGCCCTCCGGCCTTTTTGGCCATCAATACCTTTTAAATATATATTAAAAGAAACAAAAACACTCCGCCCTGCTGAAGATGGTTGTTATTGTGGATGAGGGGCAGGGCGGGCAGGGGGGGTGGAAGGCTAGTGACACGCCCTGGGGGACCCTCTGTGGGGAAGGTCATGTTTTGTTTTCTGAGGTCCCCCTGTGAGCCAGGGAGTGCAAACAGGGAGTGCTCCCAAAGCAAACTGTATTAGGCTCAATGCCTTTGTGCACTTTTCAAACCTTCTGAGCCCCGTCCTTCTGCAGCGGCTGCATCTAATTCTAAAGCTTGACTGGCAGCATGAGACACAGATAGCCAGCACCGAGGAAGCTCCTGGGCTGAGCCAAGAGGAGTTCCTGAGACTTTACCTTGGACCAAAAGCTTGCTCTCCAATCTGCCGAGCCCTCCTAGAAAGGTCTTTACGATTTAGATGGTGCCCAAGGTAGGATTTTGACCTCTGCTAGGAAGAGGCCAGGCACTGCACACCTACAGCCTGTAGACTGTTTCGATAAGCCTGGGCAATGAGTTAAATTTAGGTCAGTGTTTCTCCAAGTGTGGTCCCCAGACCAGCAGTATCAGCATCACCCAGGAACTTGCTAGAAATGCAAATTCTTGGGCCCCTACTGAATCGGAAATGCTGGGGAGTGGGACCCAGCAATCTGTGTTCTCACAAGCCCTCCAGGTGATATCGGTACCTGGTAAAGTTTGAGAACCACTGAGATAGTATAATAGGTAGGGGTCATTCTTGGGCCCAACACAAGCTGTTTTAACAACTACTGTCTTTAGGGACTTCCCTGGTGGTCCAGTGGCTAAGACTCCATGCTCCCAATGCAGGGGGCTTGGGTTCAATCCCTGGTTGGGGAATTAGATCCCACATGCCACAACTAAGAGTTCGTGTGCCGCAACTAAAGATCCCGCATGCCGCAACGAAGATCCCACACGCAGTGGCGAAGATCCTGCGTGCCGCAACTAAGACCCGGCGCGGCCAAGTAAATAAATAAATAAATAAATATTTTTTTTTAAAAAAAACAAAAACTACTGCCTTCAGCTTGGCCTACTTGGTGCCTTTATGTTACCAGCCAGCTGGGCCTCACACTGCATCTGACTTTTTTGACCCTTGGCAGAGAAGGTAGTTCCATTCCAAGCAAAAGTTCCTGATGACCAAGTGTCACCGATAGGTGAATGGATAAACAAAATGTGGTATATACATATATACGTACATCCACATACAATGAAGTATTATTCAGACTTAAGAAGGAAGGAGCAACAAATAATCCTAAAATTGATATGGACCCACAAAAGACCCAGAATTGCTAGAGCATTCCTGAGGGGAAAAAACAGCTGGAGGCACAACCCTCCCAGACTTCAGACAATACTACAAAGCTACAGTAATCAAAACAGCATGATACTGGCACAAAAACAGACATATGGATCAATGGAACAGAATAGACAGCCCAGAAATAAACCCATACACCTACAGTCAATTAATCATCGACAAAGGAGGCAAGAATATACAATGGAGAAAAGACAGTCTCTTCAGCAAGTGGTGCTGGGAAAGCTGGACAGCTGCATGTAAATCAGTCAAGTTAGAACACACCTTCACACTATACACAAAAATAAACTCAAAATGGCTTAAAGACTTAAATATAAGACATGACTCCATAAAACTCCTGGAAGAGAACATCGGCAAAACATTCTCCGACATAAATCCTACCAATGTTTTCTTAGGTCAGTCTCCCAAGGCAATAGAAGCAAAAGCAAAAATAAATAAATGGGACCTAATTAACCTTATAAGCTTTTGCACAGCAAAAGAAACCATAAACAAAACAAAAAGACAACCAAGGGACTGAGAGAAAATATTTGTAAATGATGCAACCAACAAGGGATTAATTTCCAAAATATACAAACAGCTGATACAGCTCAATAACAACAATAACAACAACAAAAACACAAATAACCCAATCAAAAAATGGGCAGAAGACCTAAATAGAAATTTCTCTAAAGAAGACATCCAGATGGCCAATAGGCACATGAAAAGATGTTCAACATTGTTAATTATTAGAGAAATGCAAATCAAAACTACAATGAGGTATCACCTCACACCAGTCAGAATGGCCATCATCAAAAAGTCTACAAATAATAAATGCTGGAGAGGGTGTGGAGAAAAGGGAACCCTCTTGCACTGCTGGTGGGAATGTAAATTGATACAGCCACTATGGAGAACAGTATGGAGGTTCCTCAAAAAACTAAAAATGGAGTTGCCATATGATCCAGCAATCCCACTCCTGGGCATATACCCAGAGAAAACTATAATTTGAAAAAATACATGCACCCCAATGTTCACAGCAGCACTATTTACAATAGCCAAGACATGAAAGGAAACTAAATGTCCACTGACAGGTGAATGGATAAAGCATATGTGCCTGCCCCCCCAACACACACACAATGGAATACTACTCAGCCATAAAACAGAATGAAATAATGCCATTTGCAGCAACATGGATGGACCTAGAGAACATCATACTGAGTGAAGTAAGTCAGACAAAGACAAATATCTTATGACATCACTTATATGTGGAATCTAAAAAGTGATACAAATGAACTTATTTATGAAACAGAAACAGACTCTCAGACATAGAAAACAAACTTATGGTTACCAAAGGGGAAAGTGCGGGAGGATAAATAAGGAGTTTGGGATTAGCAGATACAAATTACTATACATAAAATAGATAAACAACAAGGTCCTACTCTGTAGCACAGTGAACTATATTCAATATCTTATAATAAACTATAATGGAAAAGAATCTGAAAAAGAATATATTTATATACATAGATACAAATACGTATATATTATATTTATATATAAATGAATCACTTTGCTGTACACCAGAAACTAACACACATTGTAAATTAACTATACTTCAATAAAAAATAAAAATAAAAAATAAACTATATGGGGAGGCTAAAATATAAATCAATAAAATTTTAAAATAAAGTTGAAAAAGAAGATGGAAGGAGCTTAAGACATTATGCTAAGTGAAATAAGCCAGACACAAAAGGACAAATATTGTATGATTACACTTACATGAGGCAGTTAGAGTAGTCATATTCATAGAGACAGAAAGCAAAAATAGTCCCCAAGGGGCTGGGGGTGGAGGGTATGGGGAGTTAATATTTAATGGATACAGAGTTTCCATTTGGGAAGTTGCAAATGTTCCAGAGATGGATGGTGGTGATGGTTGCACAGCATGTGAATACATTTAACGCTATTGAACAGCACACTTAAAAATGGTTAAAATGGAAAATGCTAAATTTTATGATATGCATAGTTTACTGCAATTTAAAAAACAAAAAACAAAGCTCCTTGTGAGAGTTTGCCGATGCCACAGCTTCTCTGAATCATCTGCTCATAAAAGGCTCCCCCTTATTTCCAGAATGAATTCCTAACTTTCTTTTTCATCTTGCAAGACTGAAACTCTATACTCATTAAGCAATTCCCTTTTGCCCCCTCTCCCCAGGCCCTGGCAACCATCATTCTACTTTCTAAATCTATGAACTTGACTGTAAACCTCATATAAGTGGAATCATACAATATTTATCCTTTGGTGACTGGCTTATTTCACTTAGCATAATGTCCTCAAGGTTCATTCATGCTGTAGCATATGACAGGATTTCCTTCTTTTCTAAGGTTGAAGAGTATTCCACTGTATGTATATATATACATAAACCACATTTTGTTCATCCATTCATCCATCAATAGACATTTGGGTTGCTTCCATCTCTTGGCTATTATGAACGGTGCTGCTGTGAACATGGGTGTGCAAATATCTCTTCAGACCCTGCTTTCAATTCTTTTTTGGATATATACCTAGAAGTGGGATTTCTGGATCATATGGCAGTTCTATTTTTAATTTTTTGAAGAACTGCTATACAGTTTTCCACAGTGGCTGTACCATTTTACATTCCCACCACCAGTGAACAAGGGTTCCAAATTCACATCCCTGCCAACACTTGTTGTTTCTATTTTTTGACAGTAGCCATCCTAATGGATGTGAGGTGGTATCTCACTGTGGCTTTGATTTGCATTTCTCTGACGATTAATGATATCAAGCATCTTTTCAGACACTTACTGGCCCTTTGTACATCTTTGGAGGAATGTCTATTGCCCATTTCTTAATCAGGTTATTTGATTTTTTGTTGTTGAGTTGTATAGTCCCAATTTTCTTAATGTGAAACCCACCGCCCTTCCAGACTCGGCCCAGCCAACCTTTCCACTCTAATCTCTGACCACCCCCTACGCTAGCCAGTGATTCTCAGTGGGAGTGACTTTGCACCCAGATGTTTGGCAAGTCTAGAGACATGTTTGGTTGTCACAACCTGGGGACTGGAAGAGATGTTACTGGTACCTAGTGGGTAGAGACCAGGCATGCTGTTAAACATCCTACAATGCCAGGACAGTCCCCGCAGGAAAGAATTACCTGGCCCGAAATGTTAAGGACCCTACACTGTTCCCTGACACCACACTCTTCCACTCATTATTCCAAAAACCTTACCCTTGGCTTACACCCCTGACCTCCTGGAATGCCTCCCAGGCCCCGACGCCTGACTGAATCCTCCTGCAAACCCCACTGCTGCTGTAAGGCTTTCCCAACCAGTCTCATTCATAGTAACTCCCTGACTCCGAGAACCTAAAGATTAGCCAGTAAATACCTTGTATTATGCCTACTGCCTCCACCTCCCAGAATCCCAATCCTCCTCTGCTTGCACACAGTGGGTACCAGATACACGCTCGTTCGTTAGTTGCCAGGCAGCAAGAAAGGGAGTTGACTGGCAGGGTACTCACCTCACTGTAATACTCCAACACCAACAACACTCTACTCCAAGAAGCTTCTGCCGCAGCTGACCCCAAATCCAGGCACCGAGAAACCCGAGGACGGGAAGCATGCCAAGAGCGCCCGCCTAAGCTATCTCCTCCCCCTGGATTCGGTGTCCTCGAGAGCAGGCCAAGTCCGGCCACGCATCAGCAGAGACAGGCGCTCTGGACATCTGTGGTTTGCTCACCTCCGGCCGCCCGCCCTCCTGGGTCCGCCAGAGCTCACAATCCAGACCCATACACGGAATCCAGGAATACGGTTTGGCAAATCCTGGCAGCCAAGCAACTGACAGCGGTTTTCACCCTGAGCCCTGCAGGGCTGGAACAATTATGCGTATCAGTTTGGAATGAGAAAGGTCTCTTAATAATGCGGCCAGTGGCTCCGCTGCGGCAACCTTGTCCAACAAGGCCCCGCTCCTCTCACTCAATTCGAAAGGCAGCTCAGCAGCCTCCCTCCCTATGAAGACTTTCCCAGTACCTGGAGAGGTAATCCAGCAGGCCCGAGACACCACAACATGAGGCATATCCGCCCATCCGAGCCTGGGCCCGGCCAGCCCCAGGAAAAGACACTTTCCTCTACCCTTCTCGTTTCCTCTGGTTGGTCTAAGAATCAAATTGACATGAGACATGAACAGGAGAAAAATCAAATCAAAGTTTAATAACATGTATACATGGGAGAGACCCAGAAAAACTGAGTGACTCACCAAAATGGCTGAAACCCTCACCTTAAATACCGTCTTCAGCTAAAGACAAAAGAGGATGTTGCGGGTAGTGGTTTGGGACTTCAAAGGGGAGGAAGGGAATTCACATCGACAGGGCAAAGCAAATGTTTGGTAAATGTTTGGCAGAGACAGTAGGACACAGAGAGGAATTTTAAGAAACAGACTTTGCTGGGTTCCCCCCTGTCTACACTATAGTTTATACTATAGTGATCTATACGGATAGCTCCTGTCCCAGAACAGGTCCTCTATCTACATTTTGTCAGGCAGTTGGGGGGAAGGTCCGAGATGTTTCCTGAGTCTCTTGGGCCTTAAAAATATTCAGCCTAAATGAATCCTCGTGCCAAAGAGACACTTTGGGGTGGCAAATTTGCTCCCTGACACTAGCAAACAGGGTCTAGGATGAATGGGCTGGGCCTGAAGAGCTCTTGACTTGCTTGCTACACAAGTTCCCGGCCCAAGCACCGTAGCACACCCATTCCTAACTAGAACCCCCTTCTGGAGCGATCCAGATAATAATAACTACGTATGTCTGATACTGCGCTAGGCAATTCACATCTGCCATCTCATTGGGTATCATTATCCCTATTTTGGGTGTCAGAGACTTGAAGTAATTTCTCCCAGGTGACACAGGCAATAAATGGCAGAGAGCTAGGATTCAAAC
This sequence comes from Balaenoptera acutorostrata, assembly GCF_949987535.1. NCBI lineage: Eukaryota > Metazoa > Chordata > Mammalia > Artiodactyla > Balaenopteridae > Balaenoptera > Balaenoptera acutorostrata. Next base: position 100,482,799 of record NC_080072.1, on the reverse strand, counting down.
CTTGAGCCATCTGATCCAAAGCCCAGGTTCTCCTCCCCTTAGAGTCTTATAATACAAATCACAAGCGACATTCTAAGAACCCTTTTTCCATGTCAAAACGGCTGCATGGTGGTTTCCTTCCAGCCACCCCTGCCTGGCCCGCGCTGCCTTCCCCGGGGGCCTCTCACCCCTGATTGCCAGTGTCGTTACATTAGGCTTCTTTTCAGTCCAATTCCCATTATATCATCTCAGCCTGGCATTATAAAGCAGCCCCACCATAAACATCAGCTTGATTACAAGCAGAGACTGTTGCCTCCAATAAATAAGCATGCATAATGTATACAGAGGCAGAAAGAGACACCTCTATATTTTCAGTTTTGTAAAGACAAATCACCTCAATTGTTTAATCAATGAAAATGCCTCTCTAACTCCTACTGTTATTACGAAGCAATTTCAGAGAGTGAGAAAGGAGCATCACATCTGTATTCCTGTCAGGACAGACAGGGTCTGATTAGGCCGACGGATGAAAGCTCAGACCTGATGCCAGTCCACTGAAGGCTTGTGTCTGGACCCCCATCACCCCCACGCCTGGGCAGAAGAGGAGCTGCAGGTTATCTCAAGAGCAACTGCACATCAGGTCTGGGGGAGGCCGAAGCTCAGAGATATTCACCTAAATTGTGGGGTTTGATCTAATCAGGGGGTCCCTGGAGACAAGCACACTCTACAAGTCACAGGAAGGGCAGCCTTGCTGGTGGCACTGAGGGAGGGGAGACTAGGAGTAGATGGTACTCATCCTGAATGTCTCACCATCACCTCTAACTCTCCATCCCTCCAGCCACTGCCAAGTTCAGACACTCTGCATCTTGCAATGAACATGTGCCTCCTCACTGACCTTCCTGATTCCTGTTTCATGGCCTCTAATTCACCCTGTGGCCCTGGTCATTTACCTCAAATAAACATCTGAAGGAACAAGGGATGGCCCCTCCCTCACAGAAAGTTTGCCGTTGATTCCCCTGATATATACACGAGAAAGTCCAAGCTGCTCTCTCTATGTAAAGGCCCTTCCTGAACTGGCCGTGTCTTCTTCCAGACTCCCATCCATCCTCCTACCCCTGCACCTTTTTTCTCCAGCTGCTCCAAACTCGGAAGTTTCCTGAACACCCTACACTTCATGTCCTAAAGCCTGTGCACATTCTGATCCTTCCCCTGAAATTTCACTCCCCAGATCCTCTCTCGGCAAACTCCTGCTCACCTTTAAGACCCACTGACTTGATGTCCTCCAAGGCCTTTCCCTGCTCCACCCTATACTCCTGCCCCAGGGCTCTGCTGCACCTTACACACACCTCTACCTCTGAATTCAGCACATAGCACTCTTAAGTGTCAGCTTACCTGTCTGTTTCTACGTGCCAATGACTTGTAAAATGTTTGTCTCCAGCCCTTACCTCTGCCCTGAACTTCAGACTCATACGTCCAGCTGTCTCCTTGCCTAATGCTCTCAGGCCTCATGGGCACCTCCAAAACATAACTCTAAACTTCCAATTCCCAAACTTGTTCTCTCCAAGGGTACTCATCTTAGAAAGTGGCACCCTGATCCAACCAGTTAATTGAGCCAAAACTCACAGTCACACTTAGTTCCTCCTTCTCCCTCATGTTCCACATCCAAAGACAAGTCCTGTCAATCCTATCTCAAAAACATTTCTAATGCAATGAACTATCAGAAAGAGAAATTAAGGAAACAATCCCATTTACAATTGCACCAAGAAGAATAAAATACCTAGGAATTAACCTACCTAAGGAGGTAAAAGACCTGTACTCAGAAAACTATGAGACACTGATGTAAGAAACTGAAGATGACACAAACCAATGGAAAGATATAATGTGTTCATGGATTGGAAGAATTAATATCGTTAAAATGACCATACTACCCAAGGCAATCTACAGATTCAATGCAATCTCTATCAAAGTACCAATGACATTTTTCAAAGAACTAGAAGAAATAATTTTAAAATTTGTATGGAAATACACACAAAAAACTGAATAGCCAAAACAATCTTGAAAAAGAAAAACAGAGCTAAAGGTATCATGCTCCCTAACTTCAGACTATAATACAAAGCTACAGTAATCAAAACAGTATATGGTACTGGCACAAAAACAGACACATAGATCAATGGAAGAGAATAGAGAGCTCAGAAATAAACCCATGCACTTATGGTCAATTAATCTATGGCAAGGGAGGTAAGAATATACAATGGAGGAAAGACACTATCTCCAATAAGTGGTGCTGGGAAAACTGGACAGCTACATATAAAAGAATAAAATTAGAACATTTTCTCACACCATATACAAAAGTAAACTCAAAATGGATTAAAGGCCTAAATGTAAGACTAGAAACTATAAAACTCCTAGAAGAAAACATAGGCAGAACATTCTGATATAAATCGTAGCAATATTTTTTTGGATCTGTCTCCTAAGGCAAAGTGAACAAAACCAAAAGTAAACAAGTGGACCTAATTAAACTTAAAAGCTTTTGCACAGCAAAGGAAACCATCAACAAAATGAAAAGACAACCTACTGGATGGGAGAAAATTTTTGCAAATGATATGACTGATAAGGAGTTAATATCCAAAATATACAAACAGCTCTTACAACTCAACATCAAAAAATTAAACAACCTGATTAAAAAATGGGTAGAAGACCTGAATAGGCATTTTTCCAAAGAAGACACACAGATGGAAAAGATGTTCAACATTGTTAATCATCAGAGAAATGCAAATCAAAATCACAATGAGATATCACCTCACACCTGCCAAAATGGCTATCATCAAAAAGACCACAAATAACAAGTGATGGTGAGGATGTGGTGAAAAAAGAACCCTGGTACACTGTTGGTGGGAATGTAAATTCGTGCAGTCACTGTGGAAAACAGTACGGAGGTTCCTCAAAAAACTAAAAATAGAACTACCATATGATCCAGCAATTCCACCCCTGGGTATATACCCAAAGAAAATGAAAACATTTATTTAAAAAGATATATACACCCCAATGTTCACAGTAGCATTATTTACAATAGCCAAGATATGGAAGCAACCTAAGTGTCCATCAACAGATGAATGGATAAAGAAGATGTGATATACATATGCAATGGAATATTACTCAGCCACAAAAAAAAGGAAATTTTGCCATTTGCAACAACATGGATGGATCTGGAGGGTATTATGCTGAGTAAAATAAGTCAGACAGAGAAAGACAAATACTGTATGATATCACTTATATGGGGACTTTTAAAAAAATAAAACAAACTAGTGAATATAACAAAAAAGAAACAGACTCACAGATATAGAGAACAAACTATGGTTACCAGTGGGGAGAGGAAAGTGGGGAGGGGCAAGATAGGGGTAGGGGATTAAGAGGTACAAACTACTACATATAAAATAAGCTACAAGCATACTTTGTATAGCACAGGGAATATAGCCAATATATCATAATAACTATAAATGGAGTATAACCTTTAAAAACTGTGAATCACTATGTTGTACACCTGAAGCTTATATTGTAAATCAACTATACCTCATCAACAACAACAAAAGAATGATAAATAGCAAAAAAAAAAGAAAGAAAACGGTCTCTGCCACATAATAACAATGCAACAAATCTAGCACCAAAAATTTTTTTAATTAAAAAAAACCACATCTAATGCAAAAGTAATTCAATGGAAGAAGGATATCTTTTCAATAAGTGGTGCTGAAACAACTGTATATGCATTTGCAAAAAAAACAAAAAACAAAACAGAACCTTAACTCAAACCTCTCACTATATTAAAAAATACCTCAAAATGGATCATAAACTGAACTTTGAGAGGAAAATATAGGAGAAACTATTTGTGACCTTGGATTAGGTGATGAGTACATAGATACAATACCAAGAGCACAAACCATAAAAGAAAAAATTGAGAAATTTTTTAATCAAAATTAAGAACTTCTGCTCTTCAAAAAGCACTAACAGAATAAAAAGAATCCAAAAGAATTAAAAGCAGGGTCCCAAAGAGATATTTGGGATATCAGTTTTACTGCAGCATTATTCACAATAGCCAAAAGGTGGAAGCAATCCACGTATCCATGAAAGGATGAATGGATAAGCAAAATGTGGTCTACACACACAATGGAATATTATTCAGCCTTGAAAAGGCAGGAAATTCTGATACATACCACAAGATGGATGAACCTTGAGGGCACTATGCTAAGTGAAATAAGCCAGTTACAAAAGGATAAATACTGTACGATTCTACTTAATGAGTAGTCAAATTCATAAAGACAGAAAGTAGAATGGTGGTTGCCAGAGGATGGGGAGCTGTTATTTAATTGGTACAGAATTTCAGTTTTCAAAGATGAAAAGGGTTCTAGAGATTGGTTGCACAATAAAGTGAATGTACTTAATGCTACCGTACTGTACACTTTAAAAAGTTTAAGATGATAAAAATTATGTTACATGTATTTCACTACAATTTTAAAAAATAGAAACAACAAAATTTAGACCATCAAGATAAGATTCTCAGAGAATCTCAAGAAGAAGAAGCTGTCTTCTGGAACTATTTCCTGAATGACAACAGAGACGTGGTCTCTGATTTTTAAAATTATATATTTAGTCTTTAGTCTTGGTTCTGTTTTCATAAATATATGTGGTTTTGTGATTTAATTAATTAATTTATTTATTTATTTATTTATTTTTGGCTGCATCGGGTCTTCGTCGCTGTGCGTGGGCTTTCTCTAGTTGCAGCGAGCCGGGGCTACTCTTCGTTGCGGTACACGGGCTTCTTATTGTGGTGGCTTCTCTTGTTGTGGAGCACGGGCTCTAGGTGCGCAGGCTTCAGTAGTTGTGGCATACGGGCTTCAGTAGTTGTGGCATGCGGGCTTCAGTACTTGTGGCTTGCGGGCTCTAGAGTGCAGGTTCAGTAGTTGTGGCACACGGGCTTAGTTGCTCCGCGGCATGTGGGATCCTCCCAGACCAGGGCTCGAACCCTTGTCCCCTGCATTGGTAGGCAGATTCTTAACCAGTGTGCCACCAGGGAAGCCCCTGGTTTTGTGATTTAAAAGAGAGAGAAAGTGAGAAAGACACAGAGACAGAGAGAGAGAGAGAGAGAGAGGGAAAGAGAAATCACAGACTGCGAGAAAATTCTTGCAAATCACATATCTGAAAAAGGACTTGTATCCAGAATATATAAGGAACTCTCAAAATTCAAAAAAAACAAACAAACAAGAATACAGGAATGTATGAAAGACTTAAACAGATATTTGACCCAAGAAGATACAGTGATCGCAAATAAACCAATGAAAAGATACTTACAGCTTTAATCATTAGGGAAATGCAAATTAAAACCACAATGAGATACCGCTATATATCTATCAGAGTGGAAAAAATTTTAAGGACAATATCAAATGCTGGTGAGAATTCAGAGAAACTGGAACTCACATACATTGCCAGTGAGAATGCAAAATGGTACAGCCACTCTGAAGAATAGATTGGCAGTTCCTTATAAAGTCAAACATACACTTAGCAGATGACCCAGCAATCCCACTCCTTGTATTTACCCAAGTGAAATGAAAACAGGTTCACGTAAACACGTGTACACCAATGTTCACATTCAGCTGAGCTTTACTTGAAATTGCCCAAAACTGAAAACAACTGAAATGTCCTTCAAGTGGTGAATGAATATAGAAACTGATATTTCCATAGAATGGAATACTATCCAGCCGTAAAAAGGAGAGTGAACTCTTTATATATATAGCAACATGGATGATTCTCGAATGCACGATGCTAAGTGAAAGAATGCATTATGCTAAGACTCCATCCGCTATACACCATATGATTTCATTTATGTGACTCTGTAGAAAAGGCAAACCTATGGGACAAAAAGAAGAGCAGTGATTGCCAGGGATGGAAGATAGAGGAACGGATGACCCAAGGGGCACAGGGGAGTTTGGCAGGTGATGCAATGTTCCATATCTTGACTGTGGTGGTGGTCACACAATGACATTCGGTTGTCCAAACTCCCAGAACTTTACACTAAACAGGGCAAATTTTATTGTATGTAAAGTGTACCTTCATAAAAAAAACGACAGCACACGTATCTGGAATGTGCCCAACAGGCATCTGCTGTTGCCAGGGCCACTCTGTTCAAGCCTCCATCAGCTCTCACCCAGCCTACTGCTACCCATCGCTTAACTTTTCCTCCCCTCTAATTTATTCTTAAAGAGCAGTCAGAATTACTTTTTTCAAATATAAATCAGATTATGTCTCTTCCCTGCTTAAAACTCCTCCATTGCCTTCCCATCTCTGTTTAGAATGCAATCCAAATTCCTCCCAGGCCCAAAGAGCCTGCTGGCACTCTGGCCTCCCCACACCCCCTCCCCTTTGTCGGCCACGAGCCAGCCACTCTGCCATCCTGTCTCTCGAGGACACCAAGCATGCCCACCTAGGGGACTCTGCTCCCGCCTAGTTCCCCTCCCCTGGAGGCTCTACCCTGACCTCTGTCTTACCTTTCAGGTCTGAGTGTAAATGTCACTCCCTCAGTTCATCGCAGGTCATCATTCCGCACCCTCAACCCTCATCCATCCCAGGGCTGTCTTTTTTTTTTTTTTTAATTGAACTATAGTTGATTTACAATGTTGTGTTAGATTCAGGTGTGCAGCAAAGTGATTCCGTTTCTCATATACATGTATTTTTTTTCAGATTCTTTTCCCTTATGGAGTATTACAAGATATTGAGTAGAGTTCTCTGTGCTATATGGTACATCCTTGTTGCTTACCTATTTTATATATAGTAGTCTGTATCTGTTAATCCCAAACCCCTAATTTATCCCTCCCCCCTTTTCCCCTTCGGTAACCATAAGTTTGTTCTCTATGTCTGTGAGTCTATTTCTGTCTTGCAAATAAGTTCATTTGTACCATTTGTTTAGATTCCACATATAAGCGATATCATATGATATTTATCTTTCTCTGTCTGGCTTAACTTCACTTAGCATGATAATCTCTAGGTCCATCCATGTTGCTGCAAATGGCCTTATTTCATGCTTTTTAATGACTGAGTAGTATTCCATTGTGTATATGTACCACATCTTCTTTCTCCATTCATCTGTGGATGGACCTTTAGGTTGCTTCCCTGTCTTGACTATTGTAAACAATGCTACATCGCGTTCTGATAATATTTATTTACCACTGCTCACCCCTGCTCCACGAGACCATCATCATGCTGACTTTATTCACGTCTAAATCCTCAGTGCCAGGACAGGTCATGGCACACAGTGGGTGCTCAATTAATGCTGCTTGGGCTGTTCTCTTCAGGGAGGGGTCTGTCTCGGAGCCCTCCTAGGCACTCACGGTGGGGTCGGGGTAGAGAGGGTCACTCAGACGTGAGGAAAGAACAGCACTGCCCGCAGGACCCCCTACCCCACTCTGGGTGGAGTACATAACCTGGAACGTCCACCAGCCGGTTAGTGACACGGCTCAAACCCAGTCACCCGTGGAACTGGTGGCATTAACAACCCTCTCCACCTCCCGCTCTGAGGCTCTACAGAGATGGGTCAAGCTGAAGCCACGCAAGAAAGGAAGGAATACACAGCAGGGCAGTACCAGGATCCTCTGGCCTCCTTGGCCCAGCCCACCCCTTAGCCCTGCCCACTCCCAGTAAGACAGGCTGGGACCTGGGACCCTTTGCTGCAATGCTTGCACCTGGACAAATGTCTCCTCAAGCAACAAAATACAAAGACACTATAAGGGACTAAAAATAACTGCACGCATGCACAGTTGGGGCAAATCATGGACAAGATACAGAAAGACCACAAAGCCAACTGCCACTTCTGAAGAGCCAGGAGCAAAAGCAGGGTACTGCGCATGCCCCCTGCACACAGCACCACCAAAGGGGTGGGCAGACCACCTAAGCCGCCCCTGGACACACCCCTACTCTCACCCCATATAAGGAACCAGCTCACCAACCGTCCCCACCGTGGAAGCAAGCGAGTGAGCAAGGGAACCTGTTACTTGTTCTCGCTCCCTCCTGCTGCAGCAGGAGCCCCAGAAAAGCCTTGCCTGAATTTCTTGTCTAGCCGCCTATCAGTTTCTATTGATTAAGGAGGCCAAGAGCCCTGATGGTAACATTAGGTTCCAGGGCTGAGGGACAGCTGCTGAGCGGTTCTCGGATTAAGAATCTGATTAAAATAGCTGTACTGAGAGCCAGGCATGTGTCTGACACTGCGTTAGGCATCTTCCAGAGACGGGAAGGTGGCTGGCGTGGCTTACTAGGTGTCTGTATGTCCCAGTAGCTCTAGCCACGTTGTCTCATTAACAACCACGACAACCCTGTGAGGTTGGCAATAGCATCCTCATTTTTATGTGACCTCAGAGAGGTCATGCATGTTGTAAGTGGCAGAGCCTTTTGGACCTGTGAAAATTAATAAATGGAAACCTTATTTAAAATGGAGTCAGGAGGCCAGAAGGGGGCGCTCTCCAACACTGCTACTCAGGTCAACTGCATGCTCCACAGGTCCCGTGCACTCCTAAACAGGAGATGCAACTACTTTACTCTCCAAAGGAAGAGTTCCTCCTTGCTTAGCAACAGCCCAGCCAATGAGAAGCCATCACTGCCCTGAACTCCTACTTCCATCCAATGACCTTTCATTTAGAACAGTCCCTCCCACCTCCCCCCTTTCCCTATAAAAGTAGGTTCCCTTCCTTTATTCTCTGGACATGCCTGTGGTTCCCCATAGGCTGCACGTTCTGAGTTGCAATTCTTTGCTGTTGCCAAATAAACCCATTTTGCTGGTAAAGTAACTTGCTGTTTCAATAATTTTTTTTTTTTTTTTTTTTGCCACCCAGCATGTGGGATCTTAGTTCCCCAGCCAGGGATCAAACCCATGCCCCCTTCAGTGGAAGTGCGGAGTCTTAACCATTGGCCTGCCAGGGAAGTCCCTGTTTTAATAATTTTAGATGAATAGAGTCCTTGTCTGGAGCTGGTTCCATCACATGCCTAGGGGCAACTCTACACCCATCCTCTCTCCAGCTTCTTGGGGAGTATTAATTCAGCACGTTCTCAGTCTAAGAGTGGGGGAGCAGACCAGATTGCCCAGAGAATCCTGCTGCTGTTGTAACATCAGGCCTCTCCTTTGTTGCCCCTGGGCTGTGCCCACCTCTGTCCCTCCATGTTCTCATTTCCTGTCTCCTGTGAGGGCAGACTCACAGCTAATGGACCATATGTCCCTGCCCTCCGGAAGACAACTGGTGCCCTTCTGTCTCCCTGCCCCTGGCCTTGTGGCTCCCCTTCTCCTGCCCCCATCTCCCTATCTGCCCCGTCTCTCTCCTTTGTCTCTCTGTCTGTTTCTTTGCCCCGTGCATGTGTGTGCGCGCGCACACACACACACACACACACACACACACACACTCGCATACTGCCACCACCCCTTTTCCAACTCACTTCCTTCAACTGTTGAATTCACTCTGCCCAGAGGACAGGACCATGAGAGATTAAGCCTCTGGATAACCTGCTGCAGGGACTCCAAGAAATCAAAAGAACGTCTGGGCCGCGGCTGTGGTCCCCTGGCTGGAGCCGAGAAGTCTGTGCACCGCGCAGGGGCTCATGGCCACCTGGACCCTGCTCCAGCATCACCCCTCCTCATGAAGCTCTCAGCCTTGCTAAGTACATACCAGTTCACCAGTTGGCCACGGCTGCACACCTGGTCACCAGCGGCGAAGGGCTCTGTCCAGCAGGTGCTCTGGGCCAGATCAGCTGCAGCCCAGTGGTGTGATTGGGAAGGGCTAGAGAGAGGAAGGCAGGGATTGGCATAATTTCACATCTGGCCTTTCCTAGCCGACAGGCAAAATGACTCTGTGATCCCCCAGCTCTCTAAATTAGTTGTATTTTACAATCCCCTTGTCTGGCAGGAAATGTCCCATTAAATCTTAATGATCTGCCTTCCGAGAAACTCCCCAGGCCCTCTGTCCCCTGGAGGACACCGAGCCCTGGAAAAACAGGGTAGGGTGCTGGTTGGGGAAAGGGGGAGATGAACACCTAAGAGATGGCGTCTGGAAGGGGTTCCCAACACCTTTCATCGGGCAGCTGTCTTCAGAACCGGAGGTAAGAAGGTCCTTCTGAACCAAGAGCTCTCCATCATTCCATTTTGTGCTTCACAGGACCCAACCCTCCCTCTCTCCTCTCAGGCCACAGCCTACCCACCTATCTGAAGCCTGCCTGGCCCCCTCCATCCCAGGCGCCTGCTTCTGTCTCTAGGCTACAGAAACCAACTGACTCCAGCTCCACAAGGTAGAGAATTCGGGACAGAGCTGAACCCTGCCCCACTTTCCATGCACACAGCCCCGGCCAGGGTAGAAATCTCTCTTTGAAAGAAAGACGCCGCATGATCTTCAGGATTATTCAAATATTAACTACCTGGATAAACAGTTTCTCCTATATTCTCATTACCACCTCTCTGGCTGAAGCTAAAGTGCAATATTTCTCTTTTATATCCAGAGTGAAGATGCTTCTCGTGGCTCCTGGGGAGAGGGGAAGGACGACGAGAGAGAGAAGGAGAGGGCAAGCTTAGGGGAGAGGGAGCAGGGTCCTTCCAGGTCCCTCCTCCCCCAATACAGGCAGTCTGGACGCCCAGCAGGAGTTAAGGGGAGACCTTTAGCAGGAGGCTAAAGGCCACCCAGGCCAAACAACAGCCAGCATTGTCACTGGCCCAGCACAGACCGGTGGTCACAGAGGGGTCTTGGGAACACAGGCTCATGAGGCTCCATCCATCCACCTCCAAGAGCTCCTTGCATGACCTTGACCTTGTCATCACTTGGGCCTGCTTCTCGGGAGGCACCGCCACTTGCCCCTGGCCAGAGGGGCTGTCCATGACCATCAGAGCTGTAAGCAGGGTTCCTCCTCAACAACCTTGAATTAAACACTGCACGTTCTTGGCTGGACCCTTTCTTTTCTCTCTTTAGTCTCTTGTCTCTTGTAACCTTTGGTCTCTACCTGGCCAGAATATGAGAAACCTAAGCACAGGTGTGTGATCCCTCCCTGCTTCCTCTACCACCCCTGGCCACTCAAAACTCTCCCCAGGTCAGGAGCACCTGCTTCTCCACACGCCCACCGCTCCCCAGAAGGGGAAGAGAAAAGGGAGGCCTCCATCCTCCTGAAGTCCAGCCTCGCCCAGGAGAGAAGACAAATCCATTACCAACTCCCATTATCACAACCCATTTTAAAGTTATTATTGTGGATTCTTAAGATGTCAACAATGAGGAATCCTATCATCCCACTAATTAATTCAGCAATCTCCCTGAAATAATAGGAGTTGTCATTGTAATTCCGAACTCACCCCTCAACCACTGGCATCAACTAACTAAACAACAATCAGCCAGTACCAGGCTTTCATGAGGAAGATGGACTACACCTTTTTATAGCTGCAATTAGGAGACACATTCAATAATCAGAATGAAATACAAATTTACCCAGGAGCCCAGTGAATTATGGCCATTCATACTCTGTTTTCCTACGGTCGCCTCCCAGAAAATGAAAAGGGGGCTGCATCTTCCAGGGGCAGCAGGACACCACCTGGACCACCTCTGAGCTGCTCCTCAGGGCCCTCCTCAACAGCCTTCTGCTGCTCAGTTCAGAAGCGCCAGGCAAAGTGTGGAATGTGCTCGATGCCCACGCCTAGTTCTGCCAGCATCCCAGGGGTACGCAGCAGGAGGTCAGAGTGGCTGGAGGCGAGAATCGGAGTTGTGCACACTGTCGTGTGTGACGCACACGCCCCAAACACACGCTGATGCTCTCAAGAGCACAAGTCTTTCAGAAAACCCTTTGCATTGTCTGCAAAAATGCCCCAGGGCGGGAGAAAGGCTTGGAAGATGGGGGGAAGACCCACAGGCCAGAGGGAAGAGATGCAGATGAGTTTCAGGAGGAGCCACTGAATAAGGTGTGAAAATTAAATCAGGTAAAAGGCAGTGGCTGGGCAGGGAGAGGGGAGGAGAGTTGTGAGAAGATACACGGAGAGATACCAGCACCACCGAGGCGTCCTCGGCCCACCGCAGGCTGGGCGGAAAACTTGCAGTCTTCAGAATTTGCAAAAAACACTCATGTCCTCAAACGGAGGGAGCAAAAGATCCCAGCATTAAAGCACATAATTGAATCATCTCAGTTGGTCTACCTGAGAGATCCTGGGCATGGCAGGGCTCTCTGAAGTCGAGAAGGTTCCAGAGCACGGTGCCTGTTCGCCCCTTCCCATAACTCCCAGAGGGCAAAGCAAGAGTGATTGACCAAAAGCACAGGAGAGCTTTAGGAGAAATTCAAATGAAGGGATTTCTTGGCAGAAGAAACTGGAAACTCTTTGAGGTCATGGGCTCCTTCCCTGTCACTTAGTAGAGACCCGGGCACATAGTAGGTGCTCAATAAATACACGTTAAATAGAGGGGCTGGTTTCCGGGACACCTCTCTGCTCAGTGGGCACTGCGGGGAGACACAGAGGAAAGAGCCCCCCTCCCTGAATACTGATTGACAGGGTGCTTCATGGACCACAAGTGATGTTCTCAATGTGTTCGTTCATTCATCCAAAAACATTCATTGAGCGTCTACTCCATACCACCTGCGTACCAGGCACCAGGGGCTCCATATGAGCAAGACAGGCAGAGCCCTGCCCTGACAGAGCCCACAGCCCCAGGGAACAAACGGCCAGGAAGAGCGAGAAATGCAGCAGTAAGGAGGTAGAGGGTTACAGCCTCCCCCAGAGGAAGAGAATTCAAACTGAGACCTGAGGAATACATAGCAGGAAGCCAGGTGTCTCCATGTCCTCATCTGTAAAATGGAAGTAATGAGAATGCCTGCCTCATAGGGTCATTGTGAGAATCAAGTAGATGACATACAAAGGTGTTCTACTAGGTCTGGTGCCCGGCACACATGGCTTAAGTGTTTGCTATTACTACTACTACTCTTATTATTATTACTATCATCCCTCCATCATCCCCTCTTTGGGAGAAGGCTTCTAACTACAGAGGTCCATCCTTCCCAGCGGCTTAGTCTCGGATGCTGTCCCCAGCACCGCCCCCTGCCCATTTAGGCATAATCACACAGTGTGGCCCACTGTTCAGTTCAAGCAGCATTTACAGAGCCCCTGCTGCACACCTGGCACAGGCTGGGGTGTGTTTTGGACTTGTTCATGAGAAGCTTATGATAAGGGTGGAGAGAAGACACACAAATTACTAAATCTCATATATCCCAGACTCTCCCGGAGGCACTGGTATTGGCCCTGGAGGTGACAGCATTTGTCAGGTGATGTTCTCAGGACTGGAAGGTCCTCCCAGGGCAGCAGCTCCCAGCCCGTGAGCCAGCAGAGATGAGTCAGCAGGAGCCCCAAGGCCTGGCCATCAGCCGCCTTCTGTCTGGGCCCCTAGGATGTAGAGGAGCCAGAGTGAGAGGCACCTCCAGATATAAGGGGCCAGGAGAGGGTCCTGAGCCCCAAGCCCTGGGCCTCGGTGGCTCCCTGGCTCCCAATTCAGGCCCATCCACAAACGGTGCATGGCGGCCAGGACCAGGGCCTGCTGAGTCCAAGTGCAGCCTCCCCTGCTCCTCCTTCCTTTCCTGGTCTGCCCTCTTATGTACTTGCTCATGACCATTCTGAGTCCCACATGCTCCAATTCAGACTTTCCGTCCCCATGTGCACCTCCTCCTCCACCCAGGGAGACAAGATCTGAGCTGGACACCCAAGGCCCGCCAGCGAGAGCTGAGGGACGCTGAGCTGGGGCCCAGGGTCCCCGGCAGCTGTGGGGTGGCATGGGTGGGGCAGCGAGGCCTGGACTAATTCAGTGACTTCTTGTTTTCTGCTCAACTTCTCCTCGGCAATTTACTGCCTTTTTCATCATGCCCCAGCTCTTGGAAACCATAAAGAATCGGGCTGAGCACGCTTAGCAGCACATTCAAGGGGACATTCTCACACACATGAGCATAGATTTATTCCCTGATGACAATGGCAGTATTAGCTTTATTGATCAAGCACCAGCGTCGTCAACAACAAACATTTATGGGGCTCTGGCTCTGAGCAACTGCCCGTCCTTCAGCCCAAACCGTGGACCCTGAGGACCCCACACTGAATGGGCAAAACCAACCAGAGATTCACATCCTTGTGGAAAGGTTTTGTGGGTAAGAAAGATTGAAACTAATGGCTAAAGCTGGGCCTGGGAGTTATCTGTGGATTTTTATTTATGCAAGACTCCTGGCATGAATTGCCATCTTGCTTCCATTCGGCCTGGGAAACATCCCAAGAAAAGCAATGCTCTAGGCGGGGACTGAAAGAGGGACAGAAGGAAGCTGGTAAGGAGGAGGCAGCGTCCTTAAAGCAGGCCGGGCAAGTCCTCCCAGAGACAGCCCGCACGGAAGGCAGGCCCTCCCGCTCCGTTCACCATCTCAACACGCTCTTACCCACTGAGTTACAAGGGGCTTCAGAGGAGCCTTACTCTCTCTCCCACACTCTTTACTCCTTTACCTGCGGGATTCAGGCCTGAATTCTTCCAGGCAAAGGCTAGTAGGCCTGTTGTAGAGGGGATCCCTCCACTGACTTCCTGCCAATTCAAATGGGCATGAGCCAGGGGGAGGGATAAATTAGGAGTATGGGATTAACAGATACATCACTATATATAAAATAGGTAAACAACAAGGATTTACTGTATAGCTCAGGGAACTATATATTCAATATCTTGTCATAACCTATAGTGAAAAAGAATCTGAAGCTGTACCTGAAAATAACACAATTTTGTAAATCGACTATAGTTAATTTAAAAGGGGAGAGGGGCATGCGCAGAGCTGTAGGACAGGCAAAGCAAGCTGTAGGACAGTGATGGCCTTGATCCTTACAAGGATCCTGGATCCTTGAGCCAGTGGATCTGGGTCCAAGTCACAGTTCTGCCACCTACTATAGTGTGACATGTGCAAGGGCCCCACCACCAACCGGCCTCCCTAAAACACAAAATCCTCCAGCAAGATGAAGGAATAAGAAAAAGGACAATGTGAGCTACAGTAAACAGGAGGGAGAGGGGACTGCTGAGCACCAGGTGCAGAGGGCACTGGTCCAGAGGGTACAGTGCCATCCCACAGACTGTTGTCACCACGCCCTCGGCCACTGCACATCTTTCAAACCCGAGAAAACTCCTGGAGAATGTGCTCCAACAAAACAATGGAGCAAACCAAAAAAGAAGAAGATGCAAGATTCTAGAAATAGGGAACGTAAATCACAGAAGGGCAAAGGGAATTCCCAGGATCAGAGCAGAGGGAGGTCCCAGGATAACACAGCCGCAGGCCTGGGAACAAGCTATCCCAGACAAGACAGAACAGAGGTGTCTGGGAGCAAAGTTTCCGAGAAATCTGCTGGAACTGACTGATTGCCTGATGAGAGTGACCTTGAGGAAAATTATTCTGAGAGGCTATCGGGAGACACAAAGAAAATTAAAGCAAAACAAATTAAGCAAAACAAGGAAGCTATTAACAAAAACAGGAAGAAAACAAAAACAAAAGAAACATAACCATAATATAACAGTCAGTTGTGAATAATATTCAAATAGGCATAACAATGTAAATCCTGAATACTGATTTAAGTAAAATTTGAATACACTATATAAGTGGTAAGAATCAGAGGGGAAGGCAGTGTGAGAGAACTAAATCCTCATTACCATAAATAGTCAATAAATAATATAACCAATGCATTAAACTATAACAATACATACATATTATTTAGAACTATGGAGATACCTAAATGTCAGAAGAAACAGCTGAAAAGTTGAAAGCCATTGCTTCTAGGAAGGGAGGCTGTGGGAGGAGGGGGGTTAGAGCAGAGAAATACTGTCTATTGTCATAAGGCTTTTAATACTGTTCGACATTTTTTTTTTTTGTATAACAAAGTGAATCAGCTATACATATACATACATCCCCATATCCCCTCCCTCTTGCGGCTCCCTCCCACCTCCCCCATCCCACTCCTCTAGGTGTCACAAAGCACCGAGCTGATCTCCCTGTGCTATGCGGCTGCTTCCCACTAGCTATCTCTTTTACATTTGGTAGTGCTTATATGTCAATGCTACTCTCTCACTTCCTCTCAGCTTACCCTTCCCCCTCCCGGTGTCCTCAAGTCCATCCTCTACGTCTGTGTCTTTATTCCTGTCCTGCCCCTAGCTTCTTCAGAACCAATTTGTTTTTTTCTTTAGATTCCATATCTATGTGTTAGCATACGGTACTTGTTTTTCTCTTTCTGACTTACTTCACTGAGTATGTTGTTTGACTTCTGAACTACGAGCAATTATTACAATTAGTTATTTTTCATTTTTTTATTGTGGCAAAATACACAAAACATAAAATTTACCATCTTAACCACTTTTAAGTGTACGGTTCAGTAGTGTTAAGTACACTCACACTGTTGTGCACAGTTTAGCTTTAAAAATCCTCAAACCCTGACCCTCTGCTGAGGGCCGTGGAGGAAGTGAGGCAAGGCAGCAGCCTCCTTCTCCCCTGACCTTTGTCACCTAAGCTTCATCTTGCCCTGGGGGGGTCTCACTCTCTCACCCATCATGCTGACACCAGCAGGGTGGTCTCAGAGGCAGTCACCGCCCCTTTCAAATAATGCTCTGCTGTGGACACGGGTCCTCTGCCTGCATGCCAAGAAACACAACTAATGAGACTGGAATGATTAAATAAGACTTTTCTAAGAGCCTGGAAATACAAAGGGGAAAGGAACAAGGAACCTGGCTTTCTGTGGGTAGTCAGACCCTCTTCGGGGTTCCCAGTTCACCCTTACGACCTAGACCCTGCCTGCCCATGCAGAGACAGCGCCTTTCCCTATGCCCAGCCTCCTCCCAGTCTGTATTCACAGGAGTGGGGCCCAGAGCTTCTCCCCTGCCACCCTGGGGTCCTCCTGGCCACTCCTGTTTCCTGGCTAACAACCCTCCTCTTCTCTCAGTGACTGACCCTCGGCAGCACTGCCCTTTAGGGATGCCCACACCTCCTCCCCCAAATCAGAAAGCAACACAAAATCCCTGACACTCACAAGGGGACACCCACATATAGAAATGGGAGGATGAGAGATGGGGAGCCTCTTAATCTTGGACAAAGTAGCAAACATATGAAAGCCTCAGTTTTTTCATCTGTAAAATGGGGACTATAGTACCAGTTCCAATCCTAGAGTGCTAATCAGGATCAAGATAGAGATGGCTAGAAGGCAGCATTGTAAACCCTTACAAATGTGAATTATTATTGTTAATACTAATTTTTTTTAATTAGCAGACTAGGAAGAGATCTTTGAGTGGCAGGAGACCAGGGCACTGAAGTTAAAAGTCTCCACAGCGGGCAGCCCTGTCCCGCAGTAACCATGGGGTGCTTCTTGGTCTGTCTATTCTTCTCCTACCTGCAGTGGTGCCCGCTGCCCCGCCTGGAGCTGCAGATGCCCTGGGCACAGATCTTGATGCCTCCGGTCTCTAAACACTTGTGCCATTTCCCCTTAATAAAATAAAATCGCTCACGAATGTGCCTCTGCTCCTTTCATACAAATGGCAACAGCCGTTGCTCTTATTGGATTGTAGATGAATCACTTGGAAAATATTTTGGGGCACATTATATAGGCAATAACATAAAAGAACCTGGAAAATGGCTCTGTGTTGTTTCCCACTTTGCAAACCCAAACTGAAGCCTGGGGTTGTATTACATATTTTTGTCTCCTGTTTTTGAACAGAAGTGCTTTGCTCATTTCCTCTCCACAATGGGCAAAGGGACGCGTTAATCACTCCTGAGCGGGGTGTGAAACCCTCCGAAGGCCGAGCTCCGTCTTTGGCAGCAAGAACTTGAGTGAGAGGAGAGATGAGACTTAACATACCCGCCTTCAAATCTAGGAAGAGTGACTGGGAAGACGGCAGTGCACACCTGTGTCCTCTGAGGACAGAAGAAGGAGCAGCAGTAGCGAGAAGTCAGGCTGGACCCCAGGAGGACCAGCCTCACCGCCGGAAAGTGAGCCACATGGCATCGCATCCCCTGCAGAGGTTGCAAAGTCCTCGCTGGAGATTTGATGGGGCTAGACAACCATCTGTACGGGATGTTTTGGGTTTATACCTGCCTTGTGGCAGGTGAAGGGACAGATGACTTGTGAAAAGCCCAACAGTGTGACATGCTAGTTACACAGGAAACTCCTTCTGTTGACATCAGGTGACACTCGGTACCTAGGGCGAGGCGTGAGGGTCTCAGAAGGGAATATGGGCTTCTCTCTCTGTCTCTCTGTCCTGGAGACCATCACTTCATCAGCCTCTTCCTCTGCTCAGGAAGGGCCAGCTGGCCACTCTGTGGCCTCTCTTGCAGCCCTGGCACCCAAGGCTTTCAATCATGCGTCCACGAGTCCGTTCTACACCCATAGTTCTGCTAACCTCCACAGAAATCTCCTCTCCAGCCCCTCTCCCATCCTGCTGAGAGCTTTTTGAGTATTAATTCCAACATCAACACATCAAAAACATAGAAGTGGGTAAGAACAAGGACAAAGTCCTGATACATGCTCCTAGAAACTCCCTCCTAGTTGACATCAACTCTCTCCTAGTTGACATCAACCCAGTAACTGCTCAACCAATTATGAATCCATTTAACTCTACCATCTCCCGTTCAGAAAACTGAACCTAAAAAAGCAAAACTATGGAGATGATAAAAAGATCAGTGGTTTCCAGGTGTGGAGAGGGGGAAGAGATGAATAGGCAGAGCACAGAGGATTTTTAGGGCAAAGTACTCTGTATGATACTACAGTGATGGATTTATGCCATTATACATTTGTCCAAACCCATTAATGTACAGCACCAAGAGTGAACCCTTAGGTAAACCATGGATCTATGGGTAATTACGACGTGTCAGTGTAGGTGCATCCTTGGTAACAAGTACCATTCTGTGATGCTGATGGTAGTGGTGTTGATAACGGAGGAGACTATACACGTGTGGGAGCAGGGGGTATGTGGGAAATCTCTGTACCTTCTCCTCAATTTTATTGTAAACCTAAAACTGCTCTTAAAAAATAAAGTCTTTTAAAAAAACTGAACCTAAAGTCAAAAACAAGTTTGCATGTTGTTAGAACAGTTTGTGATGTACGTGCCAAGCACCTTCCTTATTCTAACTCTGGTAGGTCTAAAACCACATCATATGTTGGCCCAACTAGCCCACAGATTAGTTTGCAATTACCCCAAGTAGACCCTATTTTAATACAGCATGGATTTATCTGATGTCCGAGGCCTTAGTCGGAAGGGATGTGAGGTCTGGTCTCCTTTCTCAGTCACTTCCTGGCTGATCACCCTGGACAAGCTGCTTAACATTGCTGGGCCCCCATCACTTCCCTCTGAAAAGCAGAAGAAATAATATCTCACCTTGATCAGAAGATATCTTGAAATTCCTTAGATTGTTGCTCAAGGGCTACAATTCCTCACTAAATGGCCTCTACAAATGAAAAATTTTTTCCCGTTTCATTTGTCAACTAAAATCTGAGGCCTAATAAAAAGGAACGAAATTGAGTTATTTGTAGTGAGGTGGATGGACCTAGAGTCTGTCATACAGAGTAAAGTAAGTCAGAAAGAGAAAAACAAATACCGTATGCTAACACATATATATGGAATCTAAAAAAAAAGGTCATGAAGAACCTAGGGGCAAGATGGGAATAAAGACGCAGACCTACTAGAAAATGGACTTGAGGACATGGGGAGGGGGAAGGGTAAGCTGGGACAAAGTGAGAGGGTGGTAATGTATATATGGACATATATACACTACCAAATGCAAAATAGATAGCTAGTGGGAAGCAGTCACATAGCACAGGGAGGAGATCAGCTCGGTGCTTTGTGACCACCTAGAGGGGTGGGATAGCGAGGGTGGGAGGGAGAGAGATGCAAGAGGGAAGAGATATGGGGATATATGTATATGTATAAATGATTCACTTCGTTATAAAGCAGAAACTAACACACCATTGTAAAGCAATTATACTCCAATAAAAACCTTAAAAAAAAAAACTGAGGCCTAGGGTAACAGGCAAAGTATAGGCTTTGGAGTCTGAAGGACCAAAGTACAGATCCAGGCTGCCATTTACTAGACCCTGGGATATATGACTTAACCTCTCCAGGCCTCGCTCAGATCTCTACCATCAAAATAATGACAGCTACTGGCACCACAGTTAATGCACAGTAAACAAACGATCACCCCCCCTTCTGGCCTGAGTACCAAAGACCTCCCCAAGCCCAGAACAGCCACGTGGCTCAGCTCTGTCTCCTGGATTTCCTGTCTCACGTTTTCCTCCCTTTAGGAAAAGATGGCTTTGTCCATTCCCTGCCAACGAATGTGCTATTAGTTAAGTTTCCTCTTGTGGCCAGATATTACCTCTGAATTATAAGTGGAAAGACTGAGACGTAGGGAAAAGGGGGGGGGGTAGTAATTAAGGAGACAAAGCCTTAGGCCAGACCCTGTATTTCTGCTCATTAACCAGTGGGCGCTGCCCTGGGTTGGAGACCCTCTTCCCCTACCTGTCCCTCCGCATTCGGCTGTTCTGCTGTACGTCTTACAATACTGGATCTGTTAAATGCTGTATATTCCGTTTGTCAACGCAGGGATGATTCACAGCAAGATTGGGTTATTACAAATTCTGGAGGCACTACATACAGGGCTGTCATGTTTCAGTTACCCTTTCTCTCGATTTAATAAAATTTGCCACACTAATACAAAGCCATCTTTTATCGTTTTCCCTGCAGTTGTAACAACTTGTCCAGCTCCCTCCTGCTAATTAAAGGAGGAGGGGATGCAGCAGCTCACTGGAAAGCGAGTTTCCAGGGAGGCTGTCATCTTTGCAGCCACTTAGCTCAGGTTCTTACGGACCTTTAAGGGCCGGCTCCTCCATGTTAGGAGCCCTAATGAGGTCAGCAGCTGCTGGCGACACGGCAGGCAAAGCCCCGCTTGGCGGCAGCCCAGGCACCTCCACCCGCTGGCAGGAGAGCAGCACAGCACTCCCCCTGGGCTGGATGACGTGGGCTCCGCAGTCCGTCCTCCCACGCCTGCCCCAGCATCACTGCCTTGGCCCTGATGTGTGTGACAGCCTCCCTGGCAAAGGGTCCCCAACAGAATAACGGGGATTGGGAGGTGGGCAGTTAGAGAGGACCTCCTCGCCCCATCCCCGCCCCCGGGTGAAGCAAATAACCGGAAAAGGGGAGGAGGTGGGAGAAAAGGAAATGGAAAGGGAAAGAGGAACTGTAAACAAAGAGCTGCCCTTGTGCGAAGTCCTGAGATGGGTCCAAAGCAGCCCGCTTCCGGAAGGCCCACGCTTTGTTCGTCATCCCACTCGGGAGCCTTTAGGGAGCGAGACAAGGAGAAGGGCGCCTGTCTTCACTGCGAACATCTACCTCCGCGCCGGTCCCCATCTGTCCAGCTAATTACCTGCTACGGCAGCCGGGGCCACTGCCCTTTAACAAAATAAGGAGGCGCGGGCGAGCGGGCGCATTATTATTCCGGGCGCGGGCGGCCTCCCCTGGCGGGGTGGGCAGGCGCCGGCAGACTGTGGCTGCAGGAAGCCCAGGGACGGGGGCTAGGGCGCCCTCAGGGCAGCGTGGGGAGCCGGCCCCGTCCTTCCCCAGGAGACACCTCCTCTCTGGGTCCTAAGACCCTTTCCATCCGTGCGCTTCGACCCCACTCCTAGCACAAAGTCTGGGAATCAAAGCAGGTCAGGCCGAGGTCAACGCTAGGGCGGGGGCGCTTGGGGCCGGGCGGCCCCTGCCCGCCCCTCGGCTCTGCTCGCCCCTCTGATTAGCATTCGGCGGCTGTCGCCTCTGCCTTCCCCCGGCGGCGCCCCGGATTCCCCGGCCCTCTCGCCGCGCGCGCACACTAATAAGTTTCCAAATGGAAGCCGGTGGGGCTGGTTGCAATAAAAGGCAGAAGCTCCGCTCGGGCGCTTCAATGAGAGCATTTTCCCCCATAACAAGGGGCTGGATTCAGCTGCCTGCTGCCGTCTGAGCGGGGCCAGTTGCCAGAGTAACGAAAACCTAGCGCACACTTCGGGAGAGGGCGCAGGCGGGGGCTCCAGCGCGCGCTGCCGCCATCCGGGCCCGGTGCCCTTCCCTCAAACCCACAGTCCCTTCTTCCTGAGCATCGGCTGCCCCTCCCCAACTTTCCACTCTGCACGGGCTCTTACGATCCTGCCCACACCGCACACACCCGCCCCCAGCCTTCGAAAGGTTCTCTGGGAGCTTGTATTACATTCATGAGACACACCTGGAGCACCTAGTCCGAGATGGATCATGTGCCAGGCCCCCCGGGAGTCAGCCGGGGGTCAAAATGGACCGTAGCTGTGCTCATGGCAGGCCTGGGCAGCAAAACTGACCCCAGGTATGGTAGGTGCCAGAACTGGCACAAACAGCCAGAGAGAAAGCCGATGGGGATTCATGTCTCTCTGAACACCAGGTGGGCTTTTCTGAAGGGTGGGGAGGAATTCAGAGCCAAATAATCCGGAGTGCCCCGTCTAATTTCCTTGGATGGAGGAGGACCAGAGGACAGAGTTCCAGAAATGCTGGGGTCTGCTAAACTGAGGGAGGAGGCCAGCTGGATGATGAACAAAGCCCACCCATGCCCCTCATAACCACAAGAGGGCTGCTGTTGCTCTCCCCCAGCCCTTAGCCTAAGTGTGGCCAAGACTGAACCTAGCTTTTGGTCCTCAGTTTTCAGAAGTTCACATTTTACTCCAGAAAGTCATGGTTGTCATCCACCCTGCTTTCTTCCTCCCAGGGTCCTAAAAATATAAGGATTCTCTTATCTCCTTTTACAAGCTTCTCCTTGGGCACCAGGTTCACCCAGGCCCCAGAAGTTGTCCCCTAGAGCCCAGAGAAGCTGGAGTATGGGGGAACCTGGAAGCAACCCCCAGGATCTCACAGCTCCTGTCCCAAAGCTAGGCTGAGGGCTTCAGGGCAGCTGCCTTCCAAACGGCCATGTGCTGGTATCCTAGGAGAAACTAGGTCCAAAAGCAGTGCTTACTGGCCAAGCAATCCTTAAGCCACACGGGAAAAGAGGACAATAATAGACACTGTCCATATGTCCAATACACAGAAAGTCAACTTCCTTTGTAACCGACAAAGAAGAGGTTGTGCCTTCGGGGAGGGCGAGGCGGGGAGGCCCACTTCCCTAGCCCAGCTCCTGGGAGCTGGGCCAGCTGGGTCCCTGCCTGCATGACTGACATCTCAATAGTCCCATGCATCCCACAGCCCAGTGGTCATAATGCATCTACTTCATCCACATGAAGTCAGAACAGGGCCTGTGTCCACGGTGAGGATCGCCACCGCCAAAAAGCAGGCAGGCCACACATATTTGGGGACTGGCTGCCCATCCTGGTCCCCCAGACCTGGCTCCTCCCTTCTCCACAAATGACACTCCCCACGTCCAATCAGCACAGAGTCCTATCAGTTCTCCCTTCTAGAAAATCTTTCAGATTTGTCCACTTCCAGACCTTAGTTTAAGCCACACACGTTTCCCACTGATGTCTGCAGTGGCCTCATGGTTTTTCTGCCTTCTGTTCAGCTACCCAGAGCAGCAGTCCCCAACCTTTTTGGCACCGGGACTGGTTTCGTGGAAGACAATTTTTCCACGGACCGACCAGGGGTGGAGGGGCGGGGAGGGGGTGTTTTCAGGCAGTAATGCGAGTGATGGGGAGCGATGAGGAGCAGCAGATGAAGCTTCGCCCGCTCGTCCGCCTGCCCGCCCGCCCGCTGCTCACCTCCTGCTGTGCGGCCCGGTTCCTAACAGGCCGTGGACCAGTGGGTTGGGGACCCCTGGCCCAGAGGCTCCCAACCTGTTCCCTTTTGTATAAATCCCCGCAGTGGCTTCCTGGTGCCTTTAGCCTGACGTACAAGGCCCTTCACGATTTGATTCCTGCCAACTTCCTAGCTTCTCCCCTTGCACCTTGGTTCCAGCTGCTTGCTGTGACCCAAACACAAGTCCTCACTCGCTTCTGTGTGTTTGTTGAAGCTCTTCCCCCAGCCTCATGATACCCTACCTCCCATTCTTCCCCCAGCTGGCTCCTATACATCCTGCTAGATTCAGCTTGGGCATCACCTCCTCCAGGAAACCCTCCCTGATTCCTTGCCATCCATCCTAGGCTGAGCTCCCCACTCAAATATATTCGTCTGCTCTCTAACTAGACTGTGAGCTTCTCAGGGGCAAGGCCTGGCTCCCTCGACTTTTCAGCAAGGCCTTATTGGCAAGTGATTCAAAGTGACTGAAAGCCAGATGTGGGTTTCTTAGCTCCTCCATCTGGGAAGGTCACTTGATTTCTCTGAATCACAGTTCCCTTATTTAAGTGGATAACAATAATATCTTAAGGATCTTAGGGTTAAATGAATTCATGTGTTGAAAGGATTTAGCACAAGGTTTGACACAAGGTGAGACAGGCTCTTTACTGTTTGTATCTCCCTGGCATCCAGCGCATCTGGCATGTTCTAGCCACCTACTCACAATGGCTGAGTGAATGAATGCCTGAAAGGAAGAACATGACATGGTTCTGAGTTCCCTCACCACCTGGCCAATCTCCCCTAGATAGGCTTTGGTTTGTTTGTAGCCCTTTTTGAGTGGGTCACAAAGAACTGGTGACCAGCTGACATGCCCATCATCAGTTGTCAAGAGTCAAACCCGATACATGCATGGGTGAGAAGGCAGGAGAAAGAAGCACAGACGGGGCTGCAGGTGGGTGCCTGTCTCTGGGTCATCTCATGGCTTGAGGGAGGAGAAAGGGAGCTGTGGGGATGGTCAAGGTCTATAGAAAGAGACTTCACCCAGATCTCCTCATCTGCTGTTTCCTGACCCCTGAAGATACGTGTGCTGCCCGCTCTGTGTGGTCTGAGAGACCATGTCTATGCGTGAGACCCTCTCACAGCGTTTGCCATTGCTGCCAGCTTCCCAAGTGGCTCTCCAGCAATGCCAGGAACTATCAGAAGTGATGCTTCCTCTGAGGTGGGGAACGGGGTGTTGCCTAGCCGGTGGGTGGGTGAGTAGGCAAGAAAGCCAGGTAGGAAGGCTAAAACAGGAGGGAAAGAAGAGACAGAAGGGCTTGAAGCCCGGTTCGGGGCAGCCTGGATGCAGATCTAGAACACAGAGCGGGAAGCCTCCATCAAAACCTTCTGAACTTCAAAGTGGGCCGAGCTGATGACCTGCAGTAACCAGCCCTCTCCCGACTGCCCTCAGCCCAGGGTCTGCTCCTGTTCCTGCTCCAAAGCTACTGCTAAACTAACACACCATTGTGAAGCAATTATACTCCAATAAGGATGTTTTGAAAAAAAAAGTTGCTGCTGCCTGGAGCCCCTGCTCCACCCACCCTCACCCTGAGACCACACACCAGGGAGCTGGACAGGCTGCCTCCCTCCCTCGCTGGTTTGCAATTTTAATTCCTCACCTTCCTAAACAGCCAAGATTTATGGCACGCTTGACAGAAATATTTAATTTTCCAAATGTCTATTATATCTCCAGACCGAACATTTCTGCATTAATATCCATCTAGCACTGAGGCCAAAGAAAGATCTTCCCAGAGGCATGGAAGGCGGAGAGGAGGAGTGTAATCCTGGGCAGAAAGGAAGGGCCCCTAGACAAACCCCCACGAAGCTCACACCATCCCTACCAGATGCACCAAATCAAACATCGAAGCTTTTTTTATCATCATTGTTAACATGAGCAAATGCTTATTATGTGCCAGGTATTGCGCCAAGCAATTTTAACAGCCAGGACCTCATTTAATCCTTACAACCCTATGAGGTAGCCACTATAATTATAATTATCCCATTTTTCAGATGAGGAAACTGAGGCATGGAGGACTCAAGATCACCCAACGAGAACCCCAATTTCACTAACTCTTACCCACAATCAGACTCTCTCTTTTGTATACATGATGGAAATGCTCTCTTTCTTTCTAGTGGTGTAACTATTTCTATTTCCAGTGGAACTAACTATTCAATTTAATTCTCTATCTCATTAAGTAGATTCATTGATAAAGTCAATGTGTACATGTGTGTAAGGAGCCTGCTATACATGGAGCACTGCTGTGGGCAAAACAAGTGTAAAGTGAGGTCGCTTGTGGACCATGATCTGAAAATCTATCTGGAAAACTGGGCACATGTGCAAACAATGCAGCATCAACACAGGTAGGACCCTAATATCACCCAGCTAGGGGCCTCAACTCTACAGAGATAAAGAAGGAAACAAAAAGGACTCAGAACAAACAAGAGAGACCCTCCTGGCCGCCACGCTAAGCCTAAACCCAGGAGAGTTTATTCCCACCAAGTGCAGAACAGGGAAGAGGAAAAGGGAGGCCGACAAGCTGGCAAAAGTAAGAAGAGACAATCGATGAAGGAGGAGAAAAGAGAAAAATCACAGAAACTGGATAAGGAACCAAGAAGTTCAGCTGCCGGGGGGAAAACAGACTATCCCACCAGGCTCTGGAGTACTGGCTCATTAGCACACAGGGTAGTAGCTAACATTTACGATAACAGCCCTGAATAACGAAAAAATGAACCAATTGTGTTCTGAGTACACTAGTTAAGAAAGCATGCGTACTTTTAGTCACACTTTGTTTATGTCCATTTGGATGGAAAGAGTTCATTAAAGTGGCCAAAATGTTGGGTTTTTTTTAAGTTTTGGTCCTTAAAGAAGTGAGTTACATTCTGTAACTGGTTCCGTAATTAAGTACCACAGCCAGTCAGGACCGGGAGCTCCTGGCGGACGAGAAGATTGTCTGGCCCTCTCTGATCAGGGCCCAGCACAGGTAAGGACCCAACCAGGGAAGACAGTCCTATGGCTGCTGGTGCCCACATGCCTCAGTCACACTGAGAAGGTAGGGGAAGCCAGGGAGTCCGTGCCCCTCTCCCTCAAAGCCAGTCCTGGGAAGCCGGAGACCTCAGTTCCCAGTTCCCAGGAGGCCAAGCTTAGAGCAGAATTGCCACCACCTAGCCCACGGGGTCTTTGCTAACCCCTCCGCGTCACCACTCCCAGACTTCTCTAGAAGGAGTCCTAATCAAAGTTGTCAGCAGATAATAGGGGAGGTTTCTCTATTTCCCTTTGCCTAGCCCTAAATGGCTCTAGTCACTTGCTGCCTGGAAAGGTGACAGAAAGATTAAACGAAGCAAAAAGATGAGGCCCGATCACCATCACCATGGTGAGGCTTTACTGAGGATGTCAGAAATCTCTGTAAAACCAAACGCTCACAGTTAGTGAGCCAGAGCAAGACCAAAAGTACAACACAAAAGAGAGACCAATCTATGAAACCCATAGCACGTCTGGAAGGTGAAAACTTCTGCCCATTTTCTTTCTATGGTGAACCTAAAATATCCCCTGAATCTGTCTACCTCAATCAACTGAATTCATTCAACTGTTCCTTCTATATAATCTAATTGCCTGTTAATTTTCTATCATTTATGTTGTGTGTAAATGCCACTACATTAGTACGGCTGAACCAAAAACATCCACGGGGTTTTTAACTTACTTCGTATGGGGGAAAAGGCACTAACATTTATAGAACATTTACTATAATACAGACATTTTACATAGGTCTCTCTCATTTCACCTCATAACAGCCCTCCAAGAGGGATATCATTCCCATTTTACACATAAGAAAACTGAGGCTCAGAGGGGTTAAGTAAGTTGCTCAGAGTTGCACAGCTAGTAAAAGCAGAGACTGTTTCAGGAGCATCTGACCCTGACTCCGATGCCACCAACGATGCCTTCTTGATGTTATCACCAGCGAAAGAGCAGAGAGAGGCCTCTCAGGTGGCAAATCCAGGAACAAGGAAGACTGCTTCTGACTTCAGACAAAAATGCTCTCCCTTTTTGCCCTAAGCCTGGCTGGCATTTCGGGGACTGACTCACATGATGAATGGGCTCAGGGCACACACGAGATGTAATATGTCTTGATTTAGTGAAGCGCCTGATAGGTCGTCTGATTAAATTTTACTTGCAAAATTAATTCAGATTGTCTTGGCTGGATGCTCCCGTCACCCAGACAGCTGAGAGGCTGGGAAACTGTAAACAAGTGGTCAAGAGAAGAGGCTGGTGATGGCAGGAGCTCGGCGCCAGAGGCAGGCAACTTCGTCAGCAGGAGGTACTGTTTTCTCTACCCCAAGGCAGCAGAACTAGAGCCTGCGGCAAGAAGGGGGCAGGTAGATGTAAGGGCACCGCGATGAACAGAGAGTTCCGACGGGAAGAGGGCGCTTTCTCTGGTGGTGATGGTCGGAAGGTGCTAGCTGATGGCAGAGGCCAGGGAGGGGAAATGACCTCGTAGGCCTCTTTCCAGTCCCTGAATTCTCTGTGGTCATAACACACGGCCCTGAAACACACTGCTAGAGCCACAAGAGAAAAAAGAGTCAGTCCTGGTCCCTGAATGCTGTTAGCAGGCAGTTCTGGACGGAGGGGGGGCTCCAGTGAGGATGTCAGCTCACACTGGGAAGGGGAGGTCCACCAGGAGGCTAGGGACCCAGGAGAGGGTCCTCTGTGTCACTGGCGGGGAGGGAGAGTGACGACTGAGGAGGAATCAGAGGCCCAGTGCAGACTGGAGGGAAACTGACAGGGGGCGGGAATGTGTGACTGCAGGTCACCATTAATGGAGCAGCGGAGAGGAGATTAATTACCGTAATTATGAACCTATGGAGCACAGCTTTTTTTAAAGTGTCCTCTTATGCGTGTACGCAGTAGGTGATGGGGGGCGGGGTTTGTCCTCCTAAATCAAAGGGTAGGGGTTAAGCCCCAGATATTGAGGACTTACGCAGAAACCTAGGGACTTTTAGAGAGAGTGGGTGGGCAGAAAGAAAACCAGGCAGATCCCCAAAGAAAGCAGGCGCCCAAGAAATCTTGATCCCCACCTCTTTGTGGAGTTGGCGGGAGAGAAGTGGAGTTGACTGGGGTCGGGGGTGGAGGGGCGGTAGGTGCTGCCTCCTGGATGTACTCTGCCTTAACCTTGTGAAATGACTTGATCTGACTCGCATTTTAAAGGTTTACTCTGGTGGTGATGTGAAGAACAGACTGTGGGGATGGGGAGAGGGGTGAACAGGAACGGAGAGTTGAAGAGAGGGTGGTAGTTCCATCACCCAGTCTAGGGTGATGGTCACTAGCAGAAGGTGAAAAGGGATCAGATTTGGGGTCTATTTTTCAGGTAGAACAAACAGGATTGTTGAAGAATTGAATCTGGGGTGGGAGATAAAGAAAGGAATCGTGAATGAATGAATATCTGCATGCCCCAGCCTGGCTGCATTGTTATGCGGACCCAGTGGAATGACCTTTCCTTCTCCCAGGCTAACCCCGGCTCCCCATGGATCTCCTCTTCAATTTAAACCTTGACCTAGACTCACCTCTTCCAACTAGCTGATAATTTACTTTAATCCAAGTTAAACAGCCCTTTGTGTGCTGCTGGCAGAGAAGCCTAACCATCACCTGCAAATGTATTTCTATGAGAAAAACTGTTTTCAAGTAGCCAACAGCCAATTTATAAACCAACTGCTAGGAATACGACCTGTACATAAGTGGGAAGTGCCTATATAAACACTGTCATTGCCTAAACCGTCAAATCCAAGGCAAAGCAATTTCTGTGGCCTCCGAGACTAGTGGACCCAGCCTGGCCGTGATTCTCGGTGGGCAGAGCCAGCGACAGTGACGACGGTGGGAAGAAGCCCCAAGGCCTCTCACAATAACAGAACAGCTGGGGATGGAGGTAAAAGGGACTTGCAGACTTGATGCCACTCATAGCTTTCCCAGGGGTGCAAAGGGCCAGGGGTAAAGGGCAGATCTTCTCTCTGCCCACCCCCCAGCCAACGCCCCCCTCACCACCTAGAAGCTGGGTGCTTCTCAACTCTATTTGTCAAATAAGAAACTGCCTGGAAGAGAAAGGCAGGTGGACCATGAGAGAGAAGGATGCCTGCTGTGTGCATCTGGCAGCAGCCTCAGCCCCAGCGTGAATTCTACTGAGGGCAGATGAGAAGATCTGGGAGCGCTGGCTGGGCGAATGGAGTACGTAAACAGACCCAGGTGGAAAGCTTTCTTAGCGACCTCGATGCAAATCAGAATTGGAGAAACACAAGCCAGCCCTGTGACTGCTGTGTCAGCTCCAGAGTAGCCTTCCTACCCTCATCTGGCCCCATGCCTCGCTGTGGCTTCTGGTTCACCACCCGGTAATGAGCGTGCACAGACCTAATGAATCAGCAGGAAGCTGCTGACTGGGCTCTGCATTCAGAATCCCCGCCAGCGAAAACCACCAGAAACGTGGGCTTTCTGGGGCCGGAAATGTCTCCATTTGCAGGAGGTAAGCATGGAGTCACTGTGAAGACTGGTAGATAGCACAGCGACACCTGCGCTTTGACCCAAGTGTGCGTGACCTGCCCCGTCCAGCAGACCTCTGTGGACCACCCTTCCGGGACACCCGGTTGCAATGTGGCTGTGGTCTGCTCGCCACACCCTCAAGCCGAGCAGACATCCCTCACTTGAAAGGCAGGGGAAAGGGGCATGGGGGCACCTGAGCCCACTCACAGGAGACTGGAAAGGAAGAGGAAGCCAGGCCTCCCCTGTGACTTTATGCTACACACCAGTTTGGGGAGTGGGGAAGAGAAACTGGGAGAAAAACAAAACCAAAGTGAAGGTAGGAGTCCATGCAGGGGCTGCAAGGTTGGGAGATACTGTCGTCCAGCGCTGACACCTGACAGCAACCCTGACGCTAAAAGAGACGGCAGGACACGCTGTGAGCCCACCGCAAAGGCTTTCACGGTGTAGAATAATGAGTTGCCCCTCCGACGATCCAGGACTGTTTCAGAGCATAAACTGTCTCTGCCAAGACATCCTGGGCTCAAAACCTCACACAATCAACAG
This sequence comes from Balaenoptera acutorostrata, assembly GCF_949987535.1. Taxonomy (NCBI): domain Eukaryota; kingdom Metazoa; phylum Chordata; class Mammalia; order Artiodactyla; family Balaenopteridae; genus Balaenoptera; species Balaenoptera acutorostrata. Next base: position 100,451,941 of record NC_080072.1, on the reverse strand, counting down.
ACCTTTTTGCCAGTCCCCTGGGGGCCCGACCCTAGGTTTTTTAATGTCAGATATTCATTCACTTTTCTTTTGTTCGTGGAGCCTTACGGGTGCCTGTAGCTCAGGACTATTCCAGGAACTGTGGCGGGTGTGAAACCCTTAACATTCTCCCCAATGTTAAGTGTCCCTCATGCATCCAGCCCAGTCCCGTCTGCACCCCCTCCAAAGTGGTTTCTCTGTGTGAAAGCTTGGCCTTGTCACCGCGGCCTGGACCTTCCTCAGCCCCCTCCCCCCGAGCCCCACTCTGCCAGTGTCGGGAAAGCACGATCTGCTTTACTATGGAGTGAGAAATCTCCAGGCACAAGTGACTCATGGGCAGGCAATTTACACTCACTGGCTTGTTCAGATTCCACAGGACACAGCCCTTACCCCGGCCTGGTCCCTGACCCCTTTTCACGCCTCCTTCCCTCTCCAGGCCCAAGGCATCCTCTCACCCACAGCTCCGGGCCCAGAAGAAGCCAAGTGCCATTTTCCGGTTCCAAATATAACCCCCAAGTTCAGGTCCTAACTTCCTTTCCCTGTAGCCTCTTGCAAAATTAAACTCACTTCTCATCTCTCCAGACCCAGGTCAAGTTCCCTCGTTTCTAACACTGTTAATCCCCCTGAACCCACTCACTGTCTCCCCTCCCTCCCCCTCCCCTCTTCACCACTAGGTCACCAGTGCCATCTAAAGTAATAATTCGTAATTCCAGCTGCCCAGAATGGCTGGCCAGTCCTGCTCTTCCTTCCTTTGGTTTCCGTGACACCACCTCCCCTGCATTCCTCCCTCTCATTCACCCCCAAGGCTCCTCCACTCACCCCTTAAATGTTGAGTCCCAGGGTCTGCTCACTGGCCCTCTCCCTTCTCCCGCCGCACCCTCCCGGGGCAATCTTGTCTAAACCCTTCCCCAATTCCCCGTTAGCTGGTGATCCCACATCTTTATTTCCAACGTCTTTTCTATCTCAGAAGTTCTTGGATACGCATAATTATCGCTCCTTATAATCTGTCCCTTGCAAATGACCTCAGTCCCTTTGCCCCTTCCTCCCGCCTTCCACTCCCCAGGCTGAGCCCCAAGCCCACCTGAATCCAACTCTCCACCTTCTCCACGCCTGCACCTCAGCCACCGAACGTTTCTGGAGGAGACCACGGAGCCATGACTTCTTGCACTTTAATTTTATAGCCACAAGCTTCAAACAGGCACTCAGCATCGCCCGGTAATCCTCCTACAGATTCCCGGTAAAGTTACCGTCCAGGGCTCTCAGACTGCTGTTTTATGCCTTTCCTCCTTCCTCAACTGCCCTCAGCACTCTCAGCTCTTTGCCCTACTTTGTAGTCCACTGAGAAAACAAGGTCACAGAAACCCCCTTAATTTCCTACCACCAAATCGACAGCCTTACCTCCTCCTGATCTCATCTTCTCTGTCATCCCTCCACTTCTGCAGAGGCCAAAGCAGCTGTTTTCCAACCCCTCACTTTCATTCAGGAAGGGATCCCCCTCTTTCCTGTATTATCAACGTATTCCCCCTCCACTAGATCATTCCCATCACCATTCACATGCTCTGCCATCTCCTGTCTTTAAAAATAAAACGCCCTCCTCAGAACCCACATTCCCCTCCAGCCGCAGCTCCATATCTGCTCCTGGTCATGGCAGAACCTCAAAGCACCTTCTGCAATCACCCCCCTACTTCTCCCGTTCCCTCTTCAGTCACTCCATTCTGGCTTCTTACCGCAGTCACCAATGACTGCCATGTTGCCAAATCCTGTGGACACGTCTCTGTCCTTCTTTGTGTGACCCCCTCAGCACCCCTGGACACAGCTGACCTCTCTCTGCTGGGTGCTGTGGGCCCACAATGTCCTGGCTGGCCTCCTCTCTCTCTAGCCACTCTCTCTCCACTTCCATTGCTGGCTTCTCCACCTCTACCTGATTCTAAGATTGGCAAACTTCAGGGCTCTGCCCTCAGCCCTGTATTCTCCTCAGTCTCTATATTTTCTCCCTATGTTACTTTTACTTTCTTCCTAATCACTGATGATGCCCAGATTAATCCTGACCTTTCCTCTGGGCAAGAGACTGATATCCAACTGCTGACTTGTTATCTCTGCTTAGTTGTCTCATCAGCATCTCCACAGGAACCTGCTCAAAAGAGAAATTCCAACCCATCCCACCCACCAACCCAACACTCCTCAAGCCCTGTTCGCAGTCAGCATCACGAATGGCCCCACCCTCCTGCCAGTCATTCCCATCCTTTCAGCCCTCCTACAGCAGTCTTGTTGACTCTACACCAGCTACCCCAGGGGTTGGCTGACATCTGCCCCCTCTACTAAGACCATCCGAGTTTAAGCCACTCCTTCTCCCATCTAAAGGGCTGCGACGTCCTCTCGAGGGGTCCCCCGCTTCCACGCGTGCCCCTCTACTGCCCACTCTCCCCCGGCAGCCAGAGTGATTTTTTTCCACGAGTCGATTAGATCACGTGCTCCTCAGCTCAAAAACCTTTAATAGTTTTTCATTGCACTTGGAACCAAATCCATTGCGAGTGACAGAAAACCCAACTCAAACTGGCTTAAATGATAAAAACTAATTTATTGGGCTTCCCTGGTGGCACAGTGGTTGAGAATCTGCCTGCCAATGCAGGGGACACGGGTTCGAGCCCTGGTCTGGGAAGATCCCACATGCCGCGGAGCAACTAGGCCCGTGAGACACAACTACTAAGCCTGCACGTCTGGAGCCTGTGCTCCGCAACAAGAGAGGCCGTGATAGTGAGAGGCCCGCGCACCGCAATGAAGAGTGGCCCCCGCTTGCCACAACTAGCGAAAGCCCTTGCACAGAAACGAAGACCCAACACAGCCAAAAATAAATAAATAAAATAAATAAATAAAAATTAAAAAAAAAAAAGATTTGGAGAGAATCCAGGAATTTCTGTCCCAGTACTAGTTCATTATCATCAAAAAAAAAAAAAAAAACTAATTTATTGATAGCAAAATGTCTGAAGCTGTTGCACACTGCATATCTTCGCACCTCAATATCCAGGGGAGCCTTTTCTAAATGCCACAGAGGGCCCCGGAGGCCAGGAGCGGCCCTGGCGTCCGGCTGGAGTCCTCAGCTCCCAGGCGCTCTGGAGGCTCACGGATTTCCCTGGTCTCCCCTCATTCGCAGTGGCCGCCTCTCCCAGCTCCTCCTCCACAACCTGGGCTCCAGCCGCTGCCCAAGGCACCCTCCTCAGCCTCTGCACGTTCTGGTCCCAGGCTTCTGCTCTGCGCCCACCAGCATTTTGTGGCACGTAACCTTTCCAGGCTTGGGATGGCAGTGTTTGCTGTGCCTCTCCCATTTCCTCTCCCTCCCCATGTCCTTTTAAAGGATGGAGACCTTTAACCATGGGCTGCTGCAGTCCCCATGAAGGGTTCCCTCTTTCTTGCTTACAGTCTGTGTTTGTCCTCAACTACTGTCTAACAATATCCCCCGGGGGGTGGGGGGGGTGCGGCATATTTCTTTGATAAGAAACAGCCAAGAAACAGAGTGTCCTTCAGAGCCCCCGGGGTCCCATGGTTGCCTGGGATGACAGACGGTGGCCAGGCCTGCCGGGGCTGTGTGCCCGCCCCAGCGTGTCCGACGGGCATCGTGTGGTCCCAGGTTCCCATGGGGCACACGTGCCCCGATACAGAGGTGCTCTCCCGTGCACAAGGCCCTTTCTCCCCTGCAAATCTGCCGCCCCCGGCCCGCTGAGGGACTTCCCATGAATCACTGAGCCTCTCAGGGTTCGGTGTACTGTCCATGAAACGTAGGGGCTGGGAGAGCGATCTCTGGGCCTACTGTGGCTCTAATATGCGATGCTTCCCTGGCCTAGAATGTTGGTTTAGAGCTGTGTTTCCACACAAAAGGCCTGGCCCCAAAGAAAAAAGTTTGCTGATGCAACACAAAGGGTCTTGGGGCTGGGGCAGGTGCCCAGGGCCGCGCCTCTGCTCCAGGGCGTCTGTGCCTGGAGACACACACAGGTGGTAAGACTCCTCCCACCCACACCTGTCCATCCTCCACGCTGCCATCAGAGAGCTCATCCCCAAACGTCAGCGGGATCACATCGTTCTCTCTCTTAGAACCCACTGCTGAGAAGAGAAGGTCTGAATCCTGCAGCAAGGCAATCAGGAGCCAGCTCACCCCCAGCCTCCTCTCCTGCAAGCCTGCCATCCAGTCAAGCGAGGCCGCCTCCTCTGACCACCCCCTCCCTTTTCCACGCGGCCCCACCTTCGCTCAGCGCTCCCTCTGCCTGCAGCGCCCTCGACTTGGCGCCCCATGTCTCCACCTCGTGCAGTTCTCGGCTCCAGTGTCCTCCACGCATCCTTGCCCACTCCGACGCCCATCAGAATTAGGGTCACCTGGACATCCACATACCGAGGCCTCTTCTACACGCCTGCCACAGCCAGCGCTCATAACACGGCGCGATGCGTATTTTCACGCATCAGGGAGCTCCTGGGTGCCAGGCAGGGTAAGGGAGAGAGCGTGGGCCTGGAAGTCTGGCAGCCTGAGCTAGCATCATGCTTCCAGCACCAGGTAACAGGTGATGACTCACACAGAGGCTTTCATCAGGACGCCTGTGCGTGCATTTCCCCAGTGTCTGTCCGTCACGTGTGCCCTTCCATGGAGACCCTCGGGACTCACCCTGACAAAAGGCCAAGCAGCCCCTCTCGCCCTGGCAGGCGCCCAGTAGCGGTAGGTTACAGATTCCCTGCACATCCACAGCATTTATCCCCCTAATGAGAAGTTTCTTAAAGCTCTAACCAGGCTCTCTCCATCGAGAAGGTTCAGGAACAGATTCTTATAAAAAATAAATTCAGCACATTAAACCCCGATTTCAGCACATTAGTGGACCCATGGGGAGGGGCCTGAATTTACCAAACATCAGGCAGTTGCTGTCTTTTAATTAAAAAATAATAATGATGAGCTCTTATAATTTCTAGTCTCTCCCTAAGAAAGATTTTCTGGTTTTCCCACACAAGACATTTTGGTAGAAAAACTGCATGTTTATGTTGGGACAAAAACCACGTCTGAGTGGCTGGAATCAGGGCTAAGTCTTCCCCGCTTGGTCTCACCAGCTCCGACCGTCTTTCTGCACTTATCTGATCGCTGCCTTGAAAGTGTGTGTGAGACTGCGCGCCTGTGTGGGCATCTGGCCACCTCGGATGATGCTACTGCCTGAGCCCCACCCCATGTCATTGTAGTATTCATCGCTCTGTGTCCCTCCAGCCATCCAGCCACCTGCTGTGGTCACTGCTGCTGGGAGCTAGACATGCCCAAGGCAAGGTCTCTGACCTCGGGAGCTCACAGTCTAGCTTCAAAGAGAGAAGTCAAAACAAACGAGCACAGATGCTAAAGGAGGCCGCAGTGGACACAAGCCCAGGGTGTTCCGGGGGCAAGAGGAGGGGACTGTTTCTAGGAAAGGCTTCCAGACGAGGCTTCATAGAGGAGAGGGCCACTGAGCTGGCTCCTGAGGATGAGTGGGGAGGCGAGGGGGGCGAGCACTTCGAGTAGATGGGACGGCCGTGCAAAGGGACGGGGGCACGCCAGGCAAGAGCGCACAGAGGGAGTGGTGCCAGAGCCCAAGGGGCAGGCTGCCAGGGGAGGCACCCCGGGCTCTGCAGGCAAGAGGCTTAAGCTGGATGGTCAGGCAATGCCAAGACCCACCCCTCGCTGTTCTGAAGCTGGGCTCGGTCCCAGAATCTGGTGGGATTAGAGATCAAGGTCATATTTGGTTCCTCTAGCAAGATTTTGAATTGTCTTCTTTATATTTCCATTTCATACCCAGTTCATGGAGGCCTGAAACTCCCCACAAATTCCATCCTTACACCTAATAGCCACATAGTGGGGAGGGGTCTCTGGGGAGGGGGTGGTATCGGTGACTCAGAAAAGGGAGTGACACAGTAGGTACTCAAGGTTAATGGTTGAGCTGGGGCAGGGGACAGGTCCCAGGCCCCGCCCCATGCACTGCCACAGACTCCACCCTTCACCTTCTACACGCTGAGTGACAGGACACCCCGGGGGACATGCTGCCCAGCCCCCCTCAAGGTGCTGGACTCCTGTCCAGAGGCAGTCCCCTTCCTCTCAGTGGTCTCTAGAGGGAAGGAATCAGGCTATTGGAACAGTAGGTGCAGAAGCCACACACCCTCAGCCTAGCAGGAAACAGGGAGGCACAGCCCCCCACAAAGTGCTCTGCCATTCCTGAAAGAACAACTGCAAACCGCTTGGTCTGTTCTCACATGGCTCCCCCTCTCCCCACCCCCTTGCCTTCCTTGGAAAATACCCCTGATCACTCCTCTGGACCAGCTCTAGTCCTGAGAAATGCACAAGCAAACCCACGTCTGCTGGGGATGCACCAACTGAACAGGAATGGCCGTGCTGATAACGTCAGGGGTGGTTTTCAGTGAGGGATGCTGTCTGCAAACACCTCCCTTCTCCGCGCACTGGCTCCTTAGAAGCTCAGGACTGCCGTGCCCCGGGGCCAACACCTGGACCAACCCCTGAGGACCAAGGAAGGACTCTGGGCCATTGGCCACAGGGGCACCAAGGGGAGAAACCGAGGGCACCCAGGCCACACTGTGGGTACCAGACCATAAAGCAGAGCCCAGGGGAGCTCAGCCCAGAGCCACTCCCCTTGCCGAGGACGGAGGGAGACTCCATCCCTGGCTCATCCCTGTGTGCACGCAGCCTCACCCAAGTGAAGGGCTCAGGATGGAGTTCACCTCATTGGCTCTCAGTGACTCCTCTGTCTTCATAAAGCCTAAGTTAAAGAACCGCTAGGTGTTGTTATCTAAAGATTCCTGAAACTCACGGTCCCCACCTGACCACTATAATCATGATTTCTCAGGTCTCGAGTAGGCAAAACCCAGTCAACAGCTTCAACTCCTCCCTTTCCAAATCCGTGGCTATTGCTATTTCACACAAGAAAGAGGGAATTAAGAGCCTGGGCCCTGGAGTCACAGGTGTATAGTAAGATCTCATCATTTCCTGGCTGTGTGACCTTTGCCAAGTTACTTAACCTCCCTGAGTCTGTTTTCCTCACACATAAAAACGGGTTAATAATAATAGTGCCTTAAAGCCCTTAGAATCGTGCTTACTACACAGCATTCAACACGTGTCAGTTATGATTATTAACATTATTATGTATGGTAGGATTATGGGCCATTCCCACTCTCTTACCGTATTTTTTAACTCTCTTCAATGAGCATATATCATTTTAAAATAAGAAAAAATTATCTCAGGGAAGAAACCTTCAATTAATTCAATATCGTTTCAGCCAAAAAAACATTCTAAAGACTAGAGATTAGGTGGTTTGGAGCGAGCAGAGCTCCATCTCTGGTGTGACCACATAACGCACAGAAGTGCTCTCGGCCCCGTTTTCAAATTGACTCCCATGTCTCCTCACTACCGTGGCTGAAGAATTACACCCCAAGGTGAAGCAGGGGCCACTGGTTCGGCCACCCCCAGGCCAGGCCCAGACCCTCTCTGGTTCGCTCAAGCCTCTCTGACTCTGAGATGCGTCCCCCAGCGCAGCCATGGGAGACAGCAATGCCCTGCCTCGCAGCTGGACCTCTGCAGCCGAGTTCTGACCCCACCACAGACAAGCTGTGTGGCCTCAGGCCCACAGTGCAACCTCTCTGCCCTAGTTTCCCCATCTACGAACTAGAGAAAACAGGAATCTCCAGCACAGGGCTGTTGTGAAGATCCAGGGAGGCACCTCGGGCACCCCACCTGACACCGGAAGGGAGCCTGGGTCATGCTCAACACTCAGGTCCCCTTCCGCCTAGCGCTGCACGGTGTCCTCTCCTCAGCCCACCTGTGAAACAGGCCACACGTGGTTCCTTGATGACACCTCTGGTGACTCTCTCCAACCCTCCCTGTCCGGCCCTGACCCCTCTCCTACTTTAGGACCAGAGCTCTGATGACCCACAGGACATCCCCCTTCCTTACTTGCCCTGGGAACCAAATTCAGCCTGTTCCAAACCCAAGGAAATATCACTGGGGAGGAACACAGCTTTCCCGTAACAGCAGTGCTGCAACTGTTCCAATTGCCAAGCTTAAAACAAAGGGTATTTTTCTTGATACCTACCTGGTGTGGCCATTTTGGTTGAAGGGGCTTATTCAAGTCAATTTAACACATTTTATTGAAGGTTTACTCAAAAGGCCCATCCAGAAATGAAGAGGACCACCCCTGCCCTCGAGAAATACTTAGTCTTCTGGTGAAATAAACACAGGAATAAATGATTTGAACACACTGAGTGGTAGGCGCTCTAGTAAACCTGTTTAAGGTTTGATGCTGGCTCAAAGAGGGGTCAGTCGGCGCTGCCCAAAGGGGAGGGGTTAGCAAGGCTTGAAATGGGTTTTGAAGGATGAGTAGGAGTTTGGTAGGTGGGCAAGGAGGCAAAGACAGAGAGAGCAGCACTGGCAAAGCCCCTGAACTGTGAACTAGCACAGCACGTTCAGGGAAGCTGTGCCTAAATCCCCTGCCTGGTCCCCAGGCTTGGGGGGAGGTGATGTAATATGCTGGCGAGGGCCTTATGTAGCACACGAACAGGTGGTGCTTTGTATTTCTGAGGTCATAGCCCTCTGTGAGAACCTGATGGACACTATCGACCTCATACTCAAAGGCACAGATTCACAACTTTGCATCCAACTCTGGAGGCTTCCCAGCCCTGAACCCTATCAATGACCCCTGCATGTTTATGTCGCCCAGGTTATGAACCCTGGGCGAGCATCCTCAGGAAGAAACCTGGTAACACGTGCTCAGACCCTGCAGCCTGTGGTGTGGGTTATCCTTCCCTAAAAGCATCCTGACACACTTACTCACGTTAAAGCCACCCTGCTCTTTCCCGGCCGCCTGCCTAGGCCGGCAAGACCTTTAGTGATCTCTGCCCAGAGGCCAGGAAGCACCTCCGACAAACCCAGGGTTACCACCATTCCCACAGGTGCCACCAGGCCAGGAAACACCCCATTCTCTGCTCGTCCATCCCACCCTTCTCTTTCTGCTGCCAGCTTCTCCACCGGTGATCGAGTCATAGCCACAGCCCCACAGTAACGCAATTATTTACAAATTGCCTTTGGGACTTCCCTGGCGGTTCAGTGGTTAAGATTCTGTGCTTCCACTGCAGGGGGTGCAGGTTTGATCCCTAGTCGGGGAACTAAGATCCCACAGGCCACGTGGGCAGAGAAAAATAAATAAATAAAAATTGCCTTTGGCAGGCAACCTTGAGAAGGCCTTTGGAAGTGAAGCAGGTTGGAGCTGTTGGTTCCCCTTTACCTGGCTGCCTCTTTCCTCGTCAGGGACCCCACTCACACTCCCCGTGCAGAGACCCACCACTGGGCTGCCAGTGGAGGCGTCTGGATGATGTGTTTGGTGACCCTGTTCAGCTGGGAAAAGCTGACATGGCTTTAAATATTTAACCACTTTAAACACATAGGTAATGATAACACCTTTGCTGATGGCATCTCGAATTAAGCTCCAGATCAAGTAAGATTTGTTGAAGCCAAAATAATTCCCATTAAGTCCCTGGCCAGCTTCCCTCACAGCAGACGGCCACAAGGGACAGCTGTGTATCCCAGACAGTCCACTGGCCTTGGAGCCCACTTGCAAAGAGGGGCAGATAGTACTCTTTCTCACTGCGTCGTTGTGAAAAGCATGAGATCATGAGATCGTGTTTGCAAAACTGCTTCCTTTGGTGACCTGTTATTAAGTGGATACAAATGGAAGGGATTATTATCACGGAGAGTTTAAGATGCTCCCTCCTCATCCGAAGGTTCCACGCTATGCCACACCTCTTACACAGGCTCAGGACTGTCTCACAGGCCCCCAGAAGCCACCCCAACTCTGGCAAAGGGGCTATACTCTCCTCCCACAGAGTGATTCTTCCTCTGAGGGTGCTGTCCCCTAGGTGCTACTTCCGACCTTAGGGAGCCCTCCCCCAGCTAGAACCTGGGCTGAACGCCTCTCACCTGCTCTGGACGTGGCTCTGGTCTTGACGTTACCAGCGCTGCTTTCCTGCCCTTGCACAGAGTTCCCCAGCCTGGGGAGTAAGGAGAGAAGAAACCTCTCATCTGACCTCTGGACCAGTGAGGACACTGGCCTTCTCTCTGATACCTCCGTTGGGAGGACCCCAGCCCATCCTGGGATACAGTCAGAGCCCTGAGCCCCGGCTGGCATCAGAAGAATCATCCTGCAGACTTAGTTGGATTGCCTTGACTTGCCAGTGGAGAAACTCAGCCCTTTTTTCTTTCTGACTTTCACCTTCTCTGGGGTGAGCCAGGTGCTTGAGCAGAAGAGCTGCCGGTTTACAGGTCTCAGACAAACAGCAACTCTAGCACCTGGCCCAACCCTGCACTTGAGGAGGAGGGCAGACCCGAGGCAGTCTGCCCACCCAGCCCTAAGCAGCAAGGAAGCCAACGATGATAGCTAATGCAATACACACAATTTCATTACTAATGTGAAAATTGATTCTAACTCATGGAGAAAGAAAAAGGAAATGTGCTTGGAACGTTAAGTCCCAAGGATTTGGAATGGTTGGATGGGCCTGTCCTGAGAGAGTGGGCCTTTTACAACGTAGACCTCATGGGGAGGTAATCAGATAGACACTTGTCTGGTGGACCGGAGTGGGGACAGCGTCAGAGGTGGAGGTGTCACCTGGACACTTTCTATTTCCCAGAATAAGTGCCCACCTGTAAGTAACTCCTATGCTCCACTGTTTCCTCCCAGGAGGAACAGCACCTCCAGAAACACGCCCCCTCCCCACTAGCCTGGTATCAAACCTGTCTGGGAAAACAGAGCCACCAGGAGACAGGCACATGTCTGGAGGGATGTGAGGAGCTTCTGAGACTATGAGTGATGTCGGATACCCACGCTTCCTCCTATTGTGAAAGGATAGGAAGACTTCTGCCCACGTTAGATCTATGTGATACATGGCTATGACATCAAAACACACTTTTGTTTCTTCGGGCTAAATAATTAAGACCAGGTTTTTATTTAAACGTTGGCCTTGGCAATAAATTATGAACTTGCTCTGTGGTTTTCCTTGCTGTGTGATATACAGATATAGATCCCCGCCCTCCACCCTGGGTCCATCCCCTTAACAAGGAAAACTCATTCAAAGGTTTGTTTTCGTAAAGAACAAGCAAGTATGTGTTCCAACCTGTACAGAGAAGAACACATATTTATTCTACAGCAGACTCACTCATTCATTATTGAGCAGCTACTTTGTGCGTGGCGCGGGGCCAGGGCTGAGGCTATGAACGGGAGCAGGCAGCTCCACGGTGTCGGGGGAGGAGCTGCAGACGCCCATCCACAATGCAGCCCATCCACGATGCACTCTGAGCTGCCTGCTGATAGAGGCGGGTACAGCGGGCTTGGAGACCAGAGAAGCAATGATTAATTCTGCCTCAGGGTTTGGGGAGAACTTCCAGGAGGCAACTGCATTAGCTCCCTTTACTGTGGGTTTCCAGGTGGGACTCCCCCGGGGCAGTACACAAGCTGCTCTGCTGAGATCTCAGACATCTCATTTGTACACACTGATCTGCCTTCTTTTCATGTCCAATAAAAAGCAAGGCAGCAGCCCTACTCAGGCCAGTGGCAGTTTATTTGGAAGCTGGCTGTATGGCTGGGACCTGTGAAGCATTTGGCCATCCCCACCTAGAAGCTCCCCACCTGACCACAACCCACACTTCCTCCTGCTTTCCATTCTCTCATTTCTAAAGAAACTGCTAGCCAGGTAAGGAGGGAATGCGGGAACTGTGGAAAAGAAAAGGAGGGGTTCCCTGTGTCTGCAGATGGGGCAAAGAATAAGGGACAGTGACACAGATAAGTAAGGTTCTCTCTCCTTGAACCACACGGTGGACCTCCCAATGTCTGAAGCAGTCACCTGGAGTCTTCTTTCCCACCTTCCTGCAGCCCCCTGGCCATCTTGCTGGCTGGCTCCCGGATGCACTGAGGTTTTGTTTTGTTTTTATTGGGGTATAGTTGCTTTACAATGTGGTGTTAGTTTCTGCTGTACAGCAAAGTGAATCAGCTATATGTATACATATAATCCCCTCTTTTTTGGATTTCCTTCCCATTTAGGTCACCACAGGGCATTGAGTAGAGTTCCCTGTCATTGGTAGAGCAGTGGATCGACCTACAGACTGTCATACAGAGTGAAGTAAGTCAGAAAGAGAAAAACAAATAACATCGTATATTAACACATATATGTGGAATCTAGAAAAATGGTACAGATGAACCTATTTGCAAAGCAGAAATAGAGACACAGACGTAGAGAACAAACGTATGGACACCAAGGGGGGAAAAGGGGGTGGGGTGAATTGGGAGATTGGGATTGACGTATATACACCTGCTGCACTGCGGTTTTAATCAACCTGTCTCAGAGTGAGGCACTGGGTCCTGGGCCCAGGGCGCCCCCCACCATGATCTAATCAGGGTGCGGAGTGGGGAACACGCCCTTCACCTGAACACACCGTCCTTTCCTCAGATCGCACTGGGGCCATATGGAGCTTGTGTCAGCCCCACCTCCAAGTCCTCTGCCCTGAACGAGGCCAAGTCAGGCCTTCCCGTTCTGTGTTCATGTAATCGATTGTTTCAAAAACCTGGATGCGAGGCTTCTCATCTGCACATGGTTAATTCCATCGGGTTGGTTTTGGCCCATTGTTCTGCCCATTGATCATCCTACATACCGATTATGTCACTCAACGGAGTAGCTCCTCTCCCTCCCAGCCTGGTAGCATGTGTGCACTTAATAATCTGCCCTCTTTCTCTTCATCTAGGACATCCAAAGATATGTCACCCAGGATGAGCCCAAGGATGACGCCCTTGGCACTAGAGACCTACAGGAGGGGCTCAGTTAATATTTGTCACACAAATAAGTGAGCAACTGAATGAAAGCTCAGACATAGGTGAGTTCTCTTTGGGTCCACCTTGATTCTTAATGAATGCTCTGGATCCAATTATTCAACCAGCTATGAATCCACCTGTCTGTACATCAGGGCCACTTACATATTTTCATCTTATTCCTAAAACACAGTCAAGACTTGGCTTAAAGCTCCCTGAAATTAAGACCCCCGTGTCTAAGATATTTAGACTCAGTAAGTTTTTGAAAAAAAACAGAAGGTGAGGCTGACCCGGCATGTTCTTTGTGAGCACTGCCGGCCCTGGTGAGCACCTCTGTTTTCCCAGAGCTCCAAAACTATCTGCTCCACTCACTCTTCCAAAATGTTGGAGGAAAATGGCCTAACACTTATTGCTTCATAATATTCTTTAATCTACCTTTTTCTTCTTTGTGAAAACATCTGCCTGTCTTCAGACTTCTGACACCTCTCATCCTCCCGGCAATTTCTCAGCACAGGGTCTCTAGAATCACGTTGATAATCTTCCACAGCTCCCCTAAGAATGACTTTATGCTTACCTTTGTTTGTCCTCATCTCAGATTGATCCCTAGCTTTGGTCCACGGAGGTATAAATGCAGCCCTGTGGTCAGGAGCAGCCAGTCAAGCTCACTAATACTGTATTCATGTGCATTCATGCCTACCACCGAGAAATAAAAATTATGCCCGCTGATTAGAGGCGGGTTATAGCATCACTTTCATATCTTGAGGACTGCTCATTATGTGTGGCGATGCAAATGTGTGTGGATATGCGTACCAAAAACATTCAACATTCATTGGGTTCCTGCTTTAATAAGAATCGTTAATGTTCATGTCACTTACTATGCTCAGATACTAAGTGCTTCGTATGTTTTACTCGTTTAATCCTCACTTCAGCCCTATGCGGTGAGTACTCTCATTATCCCCACTTTACAGCAAACAGAAGCACACAGCTGGAAGCAGTACGGCTGGAATTGGAACCCAAGCAGCCTGGCCCCCGAGTTTGGGGTCTCAACTACTGTTGTCTTAGGCATGTTTGTTTACATCAGCAAGACCCCATCCAAGATTTCCACTTCGTTTCCTTCAATCCACCAGCACACCTCACATTCTTTACATCTGGGCACTCCTCATTATTCCCTGAACATTCCATGTACTTTCACACCACTGTGCTTCTGTTCATGCTATTGGCTCTGTCTGGAATCCCCTTTCTCCTCTTCCCCACTCAGAAAACTCCTATTCATCCTTCAAAACCCAGTTCAACGTCATCTTTTCAGGGAAGCATGTCCCACTCCCATCCTGGATAGAATGATTTATTCCCTCCCTTCTGGTCCTATAGTAAGCTGTTTGCACTACACAATATCATAACTGGCTAGATCAGGCTTTATAAATAGTGCAAGATTCTGGAACAGGGGTGTAGGAGCCAGGCAGCTGACAAAAAGTAGCAAGAAAAAAGTTTGCAGATTATTTGGGGCTTTCACTTATTCATTCATTCCATAAGCACTTATTTAATGCTAACTGTATACCAGGCACTATTCCAGATACTGGGGATTGAGCAGTGAACAGAACACAGAAATCCCTGCCCTCATGGAGCTTACATTCTAGTGAGGGGAGACAGACAATCAACAAAACAAATAAGTAAACATACTAGAAGGCAGTAAGGAAAAAAGAGGGGAAGGGGCAGAGAGCACAGGGGAAGGACAGGGATGTTTTGCCGCGGGATCCTGATCTCTGAGACTTATGCTCAGTTGCCCTAGAAGGTGCCAACCAGAATGGCAAAGAGGGTGTTCCTTTAACTGCTCGCGGAACTTGGCCAGGGTTTCAGAGAAAATGCGGGCCCCTTGGCTGCCTGACTCCCACCTCTAGCAGTGGTGATGGTGCGCCAAGACTATTCCATCAATTTGAGGAGGCAGATGCAGATTAGAAGGACCGGCCGACGGCACAGCTGGAACTGACCCACAGCCGCAGTGATGATAGCTAACATTAACCACCCACACAGGTACACTGCCCAACACTTTACGTGGATTATTCCTTTGAATCCTCCCAGGTTTATAAGGTGAGTGCTATTATTATCCCCCTTGTAGAGATGAGAAAACGGAGGCTTGGAGAGGTTAAGCATCCTGGCCAAGGGCCCATGGCGTCTAAATGATGAGACTGGGACTCAAACACGGGTCTGTCTGACTCCGGGGCCACTAAACCCCACAAGTCATTAGTCTAGAGCTGCAGCAGCCAAGAGTCTTTTTCTCTGGGTCCCCAAAACATGCCCAAGAGCAGAGACAAAGTACACCAGGAAGGAGCAGAGAGGGACTCTCAAAGCCCAGCCCTGTTCCAAGGAGGGAGCCTGGATGGTCCTGGGGTGGCAGCGGGGCTCCTGGACTAGACATTCAGTTCTGCAGCCAGGATGAGGGGCTTGGTTGAGGGGAGGGGCTCCCAAGCCAGGCCTGACCAGGTGCTTCCCTCCTGGGCTCCCACACGCCTCTCCTGCCTCCCCAGACTCGGCCCAGTGCCGCCGAAACCACGCCCCATCCTTTCCTGCTCTGGAAGAGGGTTTCTCCACGTCCCTCGCAGTACAGCCAAGTTACAGCACAGACATATCTACCCAAATGTAGGTCACACGACTGTTAACCATTGTTTCATCTTCCCGCAAACCAGCACCGACTGCACAACTTTTACTCCCTCTCACCTCAGCTGCCTACTGAGCCCCATCACTCCCTAAATTTCTGTGCCTCGGAACACAGTGGGTCACTCACCCCTTCATTCTCTGGGCCCAGGCCCACTCCACACCCTCCAGCAGTCTCCCCTGCCCTGATTGGCCCGAAGTTCATGGCCGATTGCCTCACTAACCGTAACCCCGAGCCCTCCTGCCCCCTTGGCCTTCGATCACCCCTGTCCTACCAACCCCCAACTGGCCAGCTTCTTCCCCCCCCCACCCCCGTCTCTGCACCAGCTTCTCAAGGCTGTCAGAACAGTGTGGTGACCGTACGTGCCACCACCCACCCCGACCTCCAGTGCTGCTCTGTGACCCTTGGGACCCCGGTCTGCTCCCTCCCCCTTCTTCCACAGGCTTTCCCAAACTCCTCCAGCCTCTCCCCTACCACCTACCCCCTTCACACTCCAAAAGTGAGTTTGCCTTTCCTTCCTTGAGACCATCAAGGCCGTGGCAAGGCCCCGATGCCCCCTCCCTGCATTTGGTCCACCCTTGCCTCCTCCTTCTGGTTCCCACTGAGGGGAAGCCCCTCCTGCCTCCGGGGGCCCTTCTTGGGCTCTCTCTCTCCCTACCCCCTACCCCCTGTGTGCTAGAGCTGGCCCAGACCACCCACAGACTAGGCTGGAACACCTCTTCCCAACTCTGGATTCAGTGACGTCATGTTGGTAGCTTCCATGGACCACAGCAAGAGTATTCACACCATGAGAATCAGCAAACGCTGCACATCAGACTTCCCCCACAAGACCCCTTGTCCAGCACCGACCAGCTCATCACGGGACTTAAGCTCTCCCGGGGTGACCAATCGTCCCAGTTTGCCTGGGACCATCCTGGGTTTTAGTCTTGAGTCCCAGGCATCCGGGACATTGGGTCACCCGCCCCTCTTCACAGTAAACCGTGCTCAGGTCTCCCTCAGGTTGGAGAGGTTTCCCGGGAACCTCCGCCCCTACCCAGGGCTCCTCCTGGTCTCTCCTCCCCTCTCCTGCCAGGATACTGAGACCACCTATTACAAGTCCTCCCCTGTCCTGTCCGACACTCCTCCACTACTGCAATCACCTCCTTCCCAAGCCCCACCCAGTCTTCTCCCTGCAAGGTCCCCAAGGACCCCTGAGTTGCCAAATCCCTAAGCATGATTTGCCCTTGCCTTACTTACTGTACCTTTCTGTAGCGTTCCACACTGTGGACCATTCTACCTGGGTTTCTGTGATACCTTTCTCTCCGGGCTGTCCTACCTCTGGCTCCTTCTTCTGGTTCCTTTCGTGGACTCAGGCCCTCAGTGTGGGCAGGCTCCACCACCCCATCATCAGCCTTCCTCTCTTCTTACATTAAACATTCTTTCAAGGGGAGCTCATCCAAACCTGTGCGCCCCCTATTTGCCCCAGTTCCAAAATCTGCATCCCCAGCCCTTGCCTGTCTCCTGGGCTCTGGGTGTGTATATTCAGCTGCTTGCTGGACGTCTCCATGTGGATGTCCGTCAGTCACTTCAAATCAGCTAGTCTAAAACGGAACTGAATCCATCACCTTCTACTGCAATCTAGTCCTCCCCTGTACACCCTGTCTAGTGAATGACTCCCAGCTGCCCCAAATGAAGATGCTGAGATTACAAATGCTGGCGAGGATATGCAGAAAAGGGAACCTGGTACACTGCTGGTGGAATTGTAAATTGGTGCAGCCACTATGGAAAACAGTATGGAGGTTCCTCAAAAAATTAAATATAGAACTACCATATGATCCAGCAATTTCACTTCTGGGAATACATCCAAAGGAAATGAAAACACTATGTCAAAGAGATATCTGCACCCCCACGTCCATAACAACATTATTTACAATAACCAAGACATGGAAACAACCTAAGTGTCCATCGATGGATAAATGGATAAAGAAGATGTGGCACATATAATGTATCACTGAATCACTTTGCTGTACACCTGAAACTAACACAACATTGTAAATCAACTATAGTTCAATAAAAAAAAAAGAGATGTAGCATATATAAATAATGGAATATTATTCAGCCATTAAAAGAAAAATAAAAAACAGGGGAATCCTGCCATTTGTGACAACATCAATGGACCCTGAGGGCATTTTACTAAGTGAAATAAGCCAAACAGAGAAAAGCAAAAACTATATGATCTCACTTATATGTGGAATCTAAAAAACAAACAAACAAATCAAAATTATAGAAAAGGAGATCAGACTTGTGGTTACCAGAGGTGGGGAAGAGGGAGGGGGTATTGGAAGAAAATGGTCAAAAGGTACAAACTTCCAGTTATAAGATAAATAAGTACTGAGAATGTAACGTACAGCATGCTGACTATAGCTAACACTGCTGTATGATACATAGGCAAGTTGTCAAGAGACTAAATCCTAAGAGTTCTGGATTTAAGGAAAGAAAATTTTTTTTTCTTTTTTTACTTTCTCTTTTTATTGTATCTATATGAGATTATGGATACTAACTAAACTTACTGCAGTAATCATCTCATAATATGTAAGCTAAACCGTTATGCTGTACCCCTTAAACTAATACAGTGATGTATGTCAATTATATCTCAATAAAACTGGAAAAAACAGAAAAACAAAAAAACTCTGTCCTATTAGAGTAACTCCTATTAAGAATTCTGTTAGTCAATAAGCCTTACAGTTACATTTAGAGGGCATGAAGTACCAGAATGCTTTTTTTTTATTAAATCATATTTAGTTAGTTTCAACTCGTATCTCGTCTGTGTTTTGGAAAACATGTTATCAACGAATTAATGCTAGTGAGTCAATGGTATATCAACTTACACTCTTCAAGATTCGTGCCACAGCTGAGTTTTCTGGTCAGCAGAATCAGCATGTTGCAGCTAGAAGGGATTCCTTTCTCATTTTAGGGAACGTCGGTGTGAGGTCTTTATACAATAAAGATATTTTTATTGATTGGGGAACTGTGATATTGTGATTTATAATAAGAAATATATATGTCTCCATTTCTGGCACAGAGCTCCTAAAACCCCTGGAATTTCCTAAGTGATGAGAGTGAAAAAGTATCTTTTGTTATGTTAATGAGGTGACATTTGGACCCCACCTGAGGATGGGGGCTGGTTGCCAGGGGATCTGACCAGTAATCAGAGGGTTCCGGGAGAGGAGAGGGACTGGAGGTTGAATCCATTGCCAATGGCCAAGGATTTAATCAATCATGACTATGTAATGTAACCTCCATAAAAAGCCAAAAGGACAGGATTCGGAGAGCTGCCAGGTTGGTGAACACGTGGAGACTTGGGGAGAGTAGCACCTCTGGAGCGGGCATGGAAGCCCCTCGCCCTTTCCCGGTACCTTGTCCTCTGCATCTCTTCCATCTGGCTGCTCCTGAGTTACATTCTTTAACGGGTAATCTGGTAAGAAAAATGTTTCCTCAGTTCTGTGAGCTGCTCTAGCAAATTAATCAATCCCAAGGAGGAGGTGGTGGGAAACTCCAATGTATAGCCCGTCAGTCATCCTGCGTTGGAGGGGGTCGTGGGAACCTCCATCCTTAGCCAGTGGGTCAGAAGCACAGGTAGCAGCCTGGGCTTGCCGCTGGCATCCGAAGTGGAAGATGGTCTTGTGGGACTGAGCCCTTCACCTGGGGAATCTGATTCTGTCTCCCAGTAGATGGTGTCAGGATTGAGCTGAATTCTTGAACACCCTTTTGGTGTCTAAGAATTGCTTGGAGCTGTGAGGGAAAACCCCTCCTGCACACATTGGAAATTACTCTCAGAACACCAAAAGAGGAACCGTAACAGGTAATAATTTGACTTTTGATGAGACTTTATCCATGCACTTTAACAAAATAAATTT
Source organism: Balaenoptera acutorostrata (assembly GCF_949987535.1). Taxonomy (NCBI): domain Eukaryota; kingdom Metazoa; phylum Chordata; class Mammalia; order Artiodactyla; family Balaenopteridae; genus Balaenoptera; species Balaenoptera acutorostrata. The sequence goes on along the minus strand of NC_080072.1, from coordinate 100,432,529 downwards.
TTGTAAACTTTTGGTTAAAAAAAAAATCTAAGCGTCATCTAAACACTTGCACTCACCCACCGTCCCTCAGCCTCATCCAATCAACCCCTAGGTGTCCTGCAGATTCTGCCTGCTCCGTGTCTCTCGAGCCCGTGCCCACCTCTGCGCCCGAATTCCCCCGCCTTAGCCAGCCCCCAGCCCTTCTCGCAGGATCACTGCCCCGCTCAGGAGCTGCTCTCTGTGCCTCCAGTCTGGGTCAAGTTCCACCCATCCTCCGCACTGCAGCTAGAGTGATTATTTCTAAAAACAAACCTGATCAAGCTATTCCTCTGTTTAAAATTTCTCAGTGGCTCTCTGTTGCTTTCAGGATAAAGTTAAAACTTTTCAATGTACACACATAAGACCCTCCATAATCTGGTTCAGCAAGGACACCCCAAGGTCACTGACCCGTCCCTTGGTGTAACATCCCTGGGACAGTCACAGCTATGAGGCAGCAAGATGCTGAAGGAGGTGGCACTCCTGAATCAGACACCTGAGGTTCACGTCTCTGGTCCCTCCACCAGGACAGGTGGGATACAGGCTCCACCACCTCAGCCATTAAAGGAGATGCCAATGGCACCTGCATGTGGGGTTGTTATAAGGACTAAACTAGATAATCCAAGGAAAGCCCTTAGACACTGCCCGACTCTCAGTGAGTCTCCATACAGTCTCATCGTTGTAACTATTATCAGTCCCTGGCCTGCCTCTCGGCCACCTCTCCCTCCAGGAGCCCAGCCATCACTCGCTGCTCCCTCTGCCTGGTATGCCCTCTGCCAGGCTAACTCCTCCTTGTCCTCTGAAATGCAGCTCAAGCTGTTTTGCAGGCACTGCTCCTCCTCCAGGAAGCCTTTCCTGCTGCCCACATGTGATTTCAGTGTCCTCTGAATGTCTCCATGGCCCCCTGCCTTGACCATCATGCTGCACTGTATCAGCTGTCCACTCCTCCAGCTCTACTACAGAATGCTGAACTCAGGAATTTGTCCCCTGTGTGCTGATCACAGGGCCTGGCATAGAGCTAGTGCCTCGCTGAATGAATGAATGAATGAATGAATGAATGAAGCAGCAAAACCAGGGCTCATCTCCTAGGTCTCCAGGCCACTTCCCTTTCCACTCCCTTCCAGAGAACATTTCAAAGCATTTAAATCCCCAAAAGAAACGCACCATGCAGACTCTGTCCTGGGTCTCTAGTCGAGGAATGAGTCTTGGAAATGCACTTGGGAGGGACTAAGGGCCACAGGGAGGCCAAGGTTGGTGCCAGAAAACAGAAGATGCTTATTATGAAGCCAATGAAATGAAACTCAGGTTGGGGTGCAGGGAAGGAGACCACATTAGAGAAAGAAAAACGAGGGCAAAGCAAGCAAACTATTTCAGCAGTCAGCGGAGACTCAGAGGGGAAGGACAGAATAAATCAAACCTCTGACAGGCAATCAATGGATATTCAATTAACAGTTATCATATTACTAATTTACACAAAACGTCTAAGCAATACCCATTCCCCCCACTGCCAAGACCTTGGATTCAGTGACTCCCAGCTGTTTGGACTTTCCCTGCTAACACTGCAGGGCCACCAGGCCCCGGTGCCCACACCTGGGGCAGACCCCATGGCAGTGGGTCAGCCAGATCAAAAGACGCTGGGGTGAAGGGGGGGCCTCCGCGAACACCCAGAGTTTGGCCTCAGGGCTGGGGAGAGGATGCTGGGGAAAGCGGCAGGGCCAGGCCACTTCTGGAACTGGGGAGGGGCACCCGAGGATTCAAAGAGGCCAAAATCAGAATCAGGCAACCATCTCTGCATCTGCAGCCCAGGAGTCCGAGCAGCCACAGGCCCCAGCTTGGCCTTTGGATGTCCGGCTCCCCGCAGTCCATGGTGCTCGGAAGGTAAAATACTGGCCGGGTGTATTGAAGTCTTTCTTCCTGCTCAGAGCATCCGGAGATGGGGCAGGAGGAGGGTCTCCATTTGGGGGTAAAAGAGAGGAAGGGGGACGGTAGCCACTCCACAGGGACATCCCGAGGTCACTGACCCAACCCTTGGCATGGCAGCCGTGGGCCAGAACCTGGAGGCAGCAGGATGCTGGAGGAGCCAGGCAGAGCTCAGAGCTCAGGTCTAACCATGGCCTTGGGCAGGCCCCTCACTGCTCTGAGCCTCAGTTTCCTGCTCCAGTAAAATGGGATAATACTGGTGCCCACCTCAAGGCTGGCTGAGAACTGGAGAACATGTGTGCGGAGTGCTGAGTCCACGGTGCTGGCGACTCTTGGTCTCTAAGCACTGATTTGGGCGGCGCTGCAGAGCTGGTGTCCATGGTGGGGGAGGGGAGGCAATGCCACTCCTCGTCCCTCACTGCTGATGGATGAAATCTGAAAGATGTTGCCGGTACTACCTAGACACGCAAATCCCAAACCCCCTCCCATTTTCTAAGCTCTGCAAAAGCCCAGCTTTAAGCAAAGCCATTTCTTGAGGGAAGCATGAGCGCTGTCTCCAAATATCTGAAAGGCTGTCATATCCCTTTGGCTTAACACAGCCCTGTTTTCCCTCTTGATCCTATGAAGTGAGCCCAGTGGGTCTCATCACCCCCATTTTATAGATGAGGAAACTAAGTCACAAAGAGGCCAAATGACTTGCTCAAAGTCACGCAGTAGCAGGTCTTATCTTTCTTAAATTACATTTTTTCCAGCCTGTGATGCCCCTGAGACACAGCAGGACACAGCAGGACCGATGAGTTACAGGGACAGAGGTGCTGTCTATCGCAGGGGAGAGGGGTGGCTCTCAGTCCCCTCCACTCCCCAGGGCCTGCTGTCTCTCTTCCTAATTCCCAGGCATCATGGAGCCTATGATATGTCCCTCCGTTTGTCTTAGAACCTTCTTAGGTCTCTGCCCTGCCTGGCAGAGCCCATCCTGCTCTATAACTCAGGTGTCAGAAACGGGGGCACGCATTGGATGGCAGGCATGGGACCTTGCAGGAAGCGGCTTTCCAAATTACAGACTTTAAGCACAGAAAACTGAAATAGACATTTGAGAGCTATTCCCCCAGCCAGCAGCTACCTCCTCAGTCTGGAGATGCTGCCACCGTTGGCAAATGTGCTTTCAACAAATTTTAACATGCAGATTAATGACTTCTCGAACTGGACCAGGAAAACGACCAGGTGTGGAGAGCTGCCCCCCAAAATAAGCCCTCCCATCCCCCAGCCCAGTAAGGAACCTGCAATGGCTTAGCCCCCCTGTCACTCGTCTCCATGAAATATCCTTCCCGGCATCCTCTCCCCACAGGCCATTGACCAATTCATTTGCTCACCATTATTTTTAAAACTCAAATTTTATTAGCAGTGGAGCATGAGTAATAAATAATAATACGCTGTTTGCACTTGAGTTAGCCCTGCCCGTCCTGAGACCACAGGGCTATTTGTCAAAGCCAGACTTCCTCCCCACCCGCACTTTGTGGTCGGGACACAGGCCTTCCAAGGTCACGGACTCTCAGGGGCCAAGCAAGGACAGGGGTGTGCTCTGAGGACTCACACTTTGGGGTTCCCTGACTCCTAAGCAGGGCATTGAGCTGCCTGGAAGGAAGAGCAGCTACAGTGGGGCTGTAATGCTAGAAAAAGAACTGGATCCTAGCTCTGCTGCTTACCAGCTGTGTGACCTGGGGCATGTCGACTTAACCACTCTGAACTTCCGTTTCCTCATCTGTAAAATGGGCCAATAACACTCACCTCTCAGGGTTGCTGGGGGGATTAGATGAGAAACTGGATGTGAAAGCGCCTAAAAGCAATTTGCACACAGTGGGGACAGAAGCTGGGGGGGAAGACTTCTCTCCACCAGGAGCCTAGGCCACCTGAAACCACCTCCATCCAGTTCCATCGAAGGATAAAAGATGGGCAGCACCTTTCCTGGTTGCCCCTAACTCCCTACAGGGGGCTGACACATTTGAACTTCCAGGCACATTTATGGGACACTCTGATGCAGCATCTGTGTGCAGATGTCAGGAACTCAGCACTGAGCAAAACAGATGTGGCCACTGGTGCCCACACTGGGCTCTAGACTCCTGCCTCTACAGCTGTTTGGGGGCTCAGACTCAGCTGGAGGGAGTCATGGCTAAGGGCATTCCTTCCAGGGCAGGTGGACACAGCAGCTGGGCTCCCAAACTTAAGCGCTGGAACCTCACCCCTCACTTTGCTGCTCAACGGCCTCACTTCTTTCAATAAACATTCAGCAAGATCCTCTGTGTTAGAGGCTGTGGCACAAAAGTGGATGTGACGGCCCAATCCAATCCCTGGCTTCTCAGAGCTCGGTGCCCAGCGGGGCAGACTGAACAATGAACAGGCCGTTACGGTGCAGTCTGGGGAGTGCTCCGAAGGAAAGGAGCCCAGGAGCGGGTGGAGCTGCAAGAGGGGCCCCCTTAGGCTGCAGGAAGCAGCAGGAAAGGGCTTCCTGGAAGAGGAATGGAGAAGCAAAAGTTTGAGAGGAGGTGGAGGAAGGGGTTCCAAGCAGGTGAACAGCATGTGCAAAGGTCCTGAGGCAGAGAGTCAACTGTACACTGGGGAACTAGAGCCAGCACTGCAGACTGGTACTTGCTACATGGATGGAATCCCTAAGGGAGGTCCAGAGGAAGGGTCCTCCTAGTCCCTGCCTTCAGCCAGCCTCCAGGCAAATAGGGGTGACAAGACCAATGTACTAGAGATAGACTTAAGATAAAAACAATCATAAACAACCAGAACTTGCTAGTGTGTTTACTCTATTCACAGTGTTTATGTACCTCCTTGCTGAGGGCTGGGATGTAACCATCAAGAGCTGAAGGGGTGGGCTTCCCTGGTGGCGCAGTGTTAAGAATCCGCCTGCCAATGCAGGGGACATGGGTTCGAGCCCTGGTCTGGGAAGATCCAATAGACCACGGAGCAACTAAGCCCATGCACCACAACTACTGAGCCTGCGCTCTAGAGCCCACAAGCCACAACTACTGAGCCCACGTGTCACAACTACTGAAGCCCGCGCGCCTAGAGCCCGTGCTCTACAACAAGAGAAGCCACCGCAATGAGAAGCCCGCACACCACAATGAAGAGTAGCCCCCGCTCGCCACAACTAGAGAAAGCCCGCACGCAGCCATGAAGACCAAAAAAAAAAAAAAAAAGTATGTGAATTATATCCCAATGAAGGTGTTTTTAAAAAAAAAAAAAAGAGCTGAAGGGGTTTATCAGGGCAGGCCTCCCAGAGGAGGCGAGCGGCTCTGCTGGCACAGAAGCTGTCTGCCCTCCAGCACCCTGAATGATGCTACCGGGCCCTCGTTTTCCCATGTGATTGGAAACCTTGGACAACAATAAGGCTTCATCTGCTTTGCCAGTTGCATTTAAACGCAAACACAACGGCATCTCTCTCCCACTAGACAAGGGCACAGGGCAGGGCTGCTTAGTCTGAGTTCCGCTGACTCGCTTAGCCAAAGAATAAAGGCAACGAAAAGTGCCTGACTTCCCATCTTCCTCCCAGCCCCAAGCCCACCCCGGGAAGAGGCAAGCGTGCCCCGGGCTCCTCCTGGCAGCAAGGCCTCTGTGAAGGTGCAAATCCCCAGGCACAGGCTCTGGGGGTCGGTGAAGAAACTCACATTATGCAGAACAACTCCCTCTTGCCCTGGCTGCTGGTAGGAGAAATACTGCCATTGTCCCTCTTACCTGGCAGGGATCTGCCCTGGAAGGTTTAAATTGAGCAAGGCATCATTTGCTCTGGACCCCCGACACAGTCCCCTCCCCTCCCCACCCCACCTGCACGATCTAGAGGCTCTCCAGACAAATGCGTTCGTCTGGTTCCTGCTTCCCACTTACTCCCATTCTGGAGGCATCTCCAGATTGGGACCAGCTCGGGAACAGCGCTGTTCTGCATCTTCCACCACAAGCTGCGGGCCAGCGGGGCCCTGGTACCTTCAAGTTAAAAGACAACACAGACCCAGGAACCACCCCCTCCCCCCACCCACCCCCAGTTAGCCGAGGAAGGGGTCAGGGCAACATCTATGTCCTTCATGCTCTACCGAGAGGGCCGCTCTGGAGTCAGACCTGGCCTGTGTCCACCTCTGCCCCAGGCTGGCTGACTTTGGGCGACTTATATAACCCCTCTGAGTCTCAGTTTCCCCACTTGTAAAATGGGGGCTGTGGAAGGATTAAATGAGAAAATGCATGTGAAGTGATTAGCATACTGCCTGAAATATTCCACAGAAACCCACTACGATTTCTAATAACGTCATTCCAGGTCTCCTCGTAGACATTCCGTCAAGTGTCTGGCTGTTATAACCTGGCCATTCTAAGCATTACAAGCACTTTTTTAAGAAAAAGTTTTGAAATTGAAGTATAATGTACGTACAGAAAAGTGCACATAAGCGTAGAGCTCAGTGAATTTCCCACAGAAACAGCTCTCAGATAAAGAAAGAGCATTATGAGCATTCTAGAACCCTCTCCGTCCCCCTTGTCCTCTTCCAAAGGTGACTGCTTTCCTGACTTCTATTACCATAGATTGCTCTGCCTGTTCTTGAATCTTATGTAAAGTCGTACAATATGTACTGAAAGCACCTGACTTAAGAAGTCCTTCCATAGATGTTATCCTATTTGCTCTTCCCCAAGCCCTAGATTATGTGTTTTATTATCCCCATTTTATTGCTGAGCAAACAGAGGCTTCAGACATAGTAACAGACTTGTCCAAGGCTGCAGAGTAAGTAAAGAGGTGGAGACTCTAACCCCAGGCTGGCCAAGGCCCCCTTCTGTCATCTTTCTACCACACCAGGCTACTTCCCACACATCACACCAGCCCACCCTCCACCCCAAGCTGCAGGGAAGTCCCCTCCTCCAGGAAGCTTCCTGGGATTGCTCAGAGGAGAGCCATCAGCCTGTCCCACTCTGCCCATTTCAGCCTGGACACTGGGTCTTAACACACGGCTAACTGGGCATGTCCCTGTCCCGGACGGGTGTGTTTTTACTGCCTGCTGTGGGTTTGCAAGACATCTCTGCCCGTCTCTTCTCCACATGGCTCCTGGGGTCACAACTCCCAGAGGGCAGGGCCTGCTCCCAGGCTCCTTCCTCGCCCTGCCCAGGACCGATGGGGCTGGCTAGCAGCTGGGGAGCATGGGGGGCACCAGTGAATAGGGAGCAGTGGAGCAGGGCACTTGCTCCCCTGGTTTGATAAGAGACTCCTGGAGAGCCAATCTAGTGAGAGGCGTGAGACAAGGAAGAACCAGGGGCCAGGGCACCCCATTTCGAATCCTGATGTTGCAAGGGATGTGACCTCGGGCAAGTTACTGCCTCTCTCTGAGTCTTGTTTTCCTCACTTGTAAAATGAGCTGATTGGGGCTTCCCTGGTGGCGCAGTGGTTGAGAATCTGCCTGCTAATGCAGGGGACACGGGTTCGAGCCCTGGTCTGGGAGGATCCCACATGCCGCGGAGCAACTAGGCCCGTGAGCCACAACTACTGAGCCTGCGCGTCTGGAGCCTGTGCTCCGCAACAAGAGAGGCCGCGATGGTGAGAGGCCCGCGCACCGCGATGAAGAGTGGCCCCCGCTCGCCGCAACTGGAGAAAGCCCTCGCACAGAAACAAAGACCCAACACAGCCATAAATAAATAAATAAATAAAATTTAAAAAAAAAAGAAAGAAAGCTTTAAAAAAAAAAAAAAAAAATGAGCTGATTGGACTAAACCCGACTTGACAAATTTATTGCACCCTGTGCCCCTGGCAGACATCCCAAGTCAAACCCAGGCCCCATCCCAGGGAGCCAACGCTCGGACCCAGACCCTTTTCAACCCAGCACTGCAGGCACCGCCACCAATCAGCAGAAGTGGGCCAAGGAGGAAACCCAGCAGACACCGCTGACCACAGCCAGCACCGGGCAGCAGGCGTCACTGGCACCCTGCATCCATGTGCAGCACCTGACTGTGCCCCAAGATCCAGGGGCTGAAAGGTCAGACAGGGCCTCGGCTCGCGCCCCAAATCCTGGGGCCCTCCATCCCCACGGAAGGCAGCCTTTTCCTAGGTCCTCTGCCCCGCAGTCCTTACGCCCACCCTGCCCGCGGCCCTTCCACGTTAACTCTACCGGGAAGAAGTGAATTCTGAAGGCATGCCGTCCCTGGTTCACACTGCGTGTGTAGGGGAGCGCCCCTGGCGCTCAGGCCTCTGCTCCCAGAGCCTCGTCCTGACTCAACGGGAGTGGCAGTGTCCCCACCCTGATCTAAAAGTCAGAGCTCTCACCGCACGTGCCACCCCCGCTCCCACTAGACACCCCCGTCCAGTCCCCCTCGGCCCCTGATGCCAGGCTCGGCTGGGTTTGAGGAGGAGGACCAGGAGGTCCAGGAGGACCAGGGCTGCCCTTTGTACTGGTTCGGCTCCATCACAGGCTGTGTTAATCCCACTACCCATCGGGCAAATGTGCTTTGAGATCTACACAACTGACTCTTTGGTCCCACACGTTTGTGAGCTGAAGCAGCCCATCCAAGCTTTCCACAGCCAAGGCTCACTGCTAGCCCTGGGCTCTACCATCCAGGGCCTCTGCACACAAGGGGCTCCCCAAAGAGGCCATTCATTCAACAGATACGTATTGAGCACCTACTATATGCTGGTACCATCCTAGCTGTTGGGGATGCAATGCTGAGAAACAGACACAGGCCCTGTGCCAGTGGAGCTCATGTCCTGGGGAGACAGACAATGACCTCTGCTGACCTCCTTGAAGCATCTGACTGTGGCCTGGCTGGCTTCATGGTCACCTGCCCTTGACCCTCCCCCAGGTGAGCCGTTTTAAGTGCCTCCCCTACGGGGACTGGAGGCTCAGGCAGAGACACCTACTGGCTCCTTGGAGAGGCACCGACCACCAGGAGTAGCCACAGGTATAGAAAAAAGGGGCAATGCTGTGGTCCAGCTGTGTGACCTCCGATTACCCGGCTCTCAGAGCATCCGTCATCTCCTGGGTCAAATGGAACCAATAATCCCTATAGTGTAAGGTGCTATGAGGATTTGCCAGGACATATGAGGATGGACACTTGAGACGTGACAAGAGGGGTAGCATTCCTGGCCCAGGGACATGGGACAAAGGTCCACCCCAGTTCCTGAGGCCCAAGGTCAAGCCCTGAGCATCCCCCTCTGCTAACCCCCTCCCCAAAGGGGAGCTGAGGGGAAGAGCTAGCCCACCAGCCGCCAGCCTGGCTGGCCTCATGCGATGGAAGCGCACTTCCTCAGCTGACTTGCCACTACTCACCTCATGCAATTGCCTTGTTTGCTGCCGATCTGCATCCTACCTGGCAGATCTCATGTTCCAGCCTATTTACTCTGGACTCTGGCAAGACTCTTGCTTTGCAAAGGAGAATGGTACAGTGCTACTTTCCATACTCACCCAAGCTGGGTGAGCTTTCTCCACCTAGTTGCCTACCCTTAGATTTGGGTCATCTGAACTTTTCTGCCCTCTGGTGGGGGGTCTGCAGCATCACCCGGCCTCACAGGAGCTCAAAGGAGCAGGTGGTCACCTTGGTCCTCAGTCCCCTGCCCCCAGGATCTGAGGCCCAACATCCATCATCTGACAGATTCAGAAGATACTTCTGCACACACTTAGGAAAGGCCCAGCCCTGGGGGGAGCCCACCCTGTGCCACTTTGTGTCCGTGCCTGGCACCTAAGAGGCACTCGGGCAATGTGTGCTATAAATGGACATGACCAAGGATCGGGCACCTCCCTGCCCCTGAGGCCAGTCCCAGCCTTGCACATTTCACAGAGCCCGCACGCCCCCCCCCAGCTCCAGGCCATCATCTTCCTGCTAGGGGACTCCATTTGGGAAAGAGTCTTGAACAGAAACCCAGGTAGAAGAAGGCTTTGCTTCTTGCTCATGAGGTATCTTCACATCCCCAGGACTGGAAGGGGAAGAAGGGTAGAAGTGCCTCATGGGGCTCCAAGGAAGGGTGTAGAACAAGGACCCATGGGAAGTAGATTTGGCTCGTATGAGGCAAAACCTTCTGATATCTTTGGAAGAGAATCACTAGCATTTCCTGAATACCTTCTACATGCCAGGCAATGTGCTGGGTGCTCCCACGTGCTCCCTCATTAACAGCTTCCCCGGGGAGGGATGGCCTGCCTCACGAGTGGTCAAAAGCACGGTCCAGACTGCTGAGTTTATACCCAGGCTCCACTGCTTACTGGTGAGTCACCTTGGGCAAGCTATGCAACTCTCTGAGCCCCAGTTTTACTCATCTGTAAAATGAGATGATAGTCGCTACTTCATAGGGTTGTTGGAAGATCAACTCAATACATTTCAAACAACTAGAACACAGTAAGTGCTCAATAATGTTAGCTTTCAGAGGATGAGGAGGGACTTCCCTGGTGGCGCAGTGGTTAAGAATCCGCCTGCCAATGCAGGGGACATGGGTTCGAGCTCTGGTCCGGGAAGATCCCACATACCACAGAGCAACTAAGCCCATGCACCACAACTACTGAGCCTGCACTCTAGAGCCCGCGAGCCACAACTACTGAGCCCACGTGCCACAACTACTGAAGCCTGAGTACCTAGAGCCCGTGCTCTGTAACAAGAGAAACCACTGCAATGAGAAACCCGCACACCGCAACGAAGAGTACCCCCGCTTGCCGCAACTAGAGAAAGCCCACGTGCAGCAACAAAGACCCAACGCAGCCAAAAATTAATTAATTATTATTTTTTAAAGCAAAATATTATTAACAATGTTAAAAAAAAAAAGAAGATGGGGAGAAGGAGGAGGGGGAGGAGGGGGAGGAGGAGGAGGAGGGGGAGGAGAAGGAGGAAGGGGCAGCTGAGGCTAGATAACTAGCCAGTGGAGATTCTGTCTGTGGACACGAGGAAGGCATAGGTAGGATGCTGACTGAATGATCTAAAGTTCCTTCCAGGAATAAGATTCTGTGATTCATTTAATCTCCCTGGGTTTCAGTTTTCCCAGCAATAAAATAGGCATTATCATTCTTGGACAAATGTTGCCTTATTCTGTGCAACGTTCTCAACCTGGGGAAGAGCAGGTGTGCCCTAGGACCACTGCTTCCGCCATCTGCAAAGGCAGCGGTGGCCTTCAGAAGGCCTCAGGTGTGTGGACAGAGCCCCGGGCAGGGAGCAGGAGTCCTGGATTCTGATCTAACCTCTCAACCCCTAACTCTTGTTTTTGGCTAGTTACTGAAATTCTGAGAGTCTGGAATGATAATTCCTCCCTGCCCCATCTACCTTTCAGGTTTGCGGCCCTGTGAGATCCTTGGGGGAGAAGCAATCACCAAGACATCACAAGTCTCTGCATATGTGATACCCACTAGGAAGTGGCACTGAGAGCCTCAGCTCAAGGGCCAGTTGTGCTGATGGAGGTTTGCGGTGGGGTGGGGGCCCGGTGACAAGCTCCACCCACGACCTCCCCCCAGGAAATGACTCCATGAGGGCCTTCTGCCCCCCCTAACCTACTCTAGCTCTCTCTACTCCCGAAAAAGTCTTTGCTGCCTCTAGAAAGAGAGATGCCCAAACTCCCTTCGTCACCACCCTTGCTGGGGACATTCTTCTGCTGTGATCTTATGAACCACACTAGGCCAGGGAGATGCTGTAAAGATCAATAATAACCACACCGTAACAGCAGGGTGCCTTCGGACTTTTTCCAGGCTCCACGATGCTTCTGAGAGTCCAAGACCCCAGGGAGATCCCCCCGATACTCTGGGCAGCCATGCAGAGCAGCCTGGACCGGGGTCCTGGGGGGATAGAGAGCACATTGACCCCGGCTGGTCTGGGCAGGGTTGGGCCGAGGACCTCGCGGGGCCCCGTGTCACCTGAGCTCCATCACGCTCAAACTTTTCGGCTCACGAGAGTCTTGTGAAGGCTTCACGTGGCTGCCTCCTCCGGCCTCCACCCCAGGCCCTCGCCTGGATGGCCTCCATGTTGGAAAAGACTGGCACACGATCAGGTACCACTGCAGAAGCTCTGTTGGGGGTGATCTTTCATCGTTCCCCCAGGGTTGCCAGTGCCCTCTTACTCAGGGGTCAAAGGAATCAGGCCAAGGGAAGACAAGCACCGGAGCAGCAAGAGGCCACTGCTCCCTTCCATGCCTGGCCTCCTGGCCTACAGGATGGGGAACAGGAGAAGTAGTGAGCGAGCCAGAGGGAGTCTAGGAAATTAGGGGAGAATCAGTACATATTTCACATACATGTGCATGTGTGCACACACGTGTATGCATCCACACACGCACACAGAAATTTTACCACCAGAGTGTGAAATCAGACCGCCTGGGTATAAATTCCAACTCTGCTTCTTACTAACTATGAGACTTTGGGCCAATTAATCACCTGCCCTGAATCTCAGCCTCCTCATCTGTAAAATGGGTGTAATAATAGTACCTTAAAGTTATTGAGAGGATAAACCAAGATCATATATGGAAAGCACTGTGCATCATACTTGGTACATAATAAGCAGTCGATAATTATTAGCTGTTATTGTTGTCATTGGTGGTGGTGTGGTGAACTAATTTGTCCATTTAACAAGTATATACTGAGTACCTACTATGTGTCAGCCAAGTGCTAGAGACAAAAACCCAAGGCTGTATCCCTGCCCCCAAGGAGTGCACAGTCTGGTGCCTTAAAGAATCAAGATCATTCTCCTTCTTAGTTCGAATCGGATTTTGTCTGGATGCCGGGATGGGACCAAATGATTTGTAGAAGTCTCTCTTTTCCAGCCTCTCACTCCTGTGTGGAGGGCCACGAAGCCCAGTGAAAAGGATGCCCCAGCTCTGCCACTCCCCGCCTTATAACCTGGACAAGTGACTTAAGCTCCCTGAACCTCAGGGCCTCCCTCTGTCTGGGGCTTGGACTGAACTCACTCTAGACTTCTCTGATGATTTCAAAAAATGCCCCTGCTGCCTCCCAATAAGGCCTTCCCACCCTCTCACCGACCTTGCTGGGGATGGTATTCTGTAACATCTTAGGAACTGAACAGGGCTGGGAGAGACTCTGTAAAGATGAAAACGTAATCGTACTTCTAACAATAGCAACTGCAACCACTTCACAAGCACTTAGAGCACCTGCTGAGACTCACAGAGGTGGGTATGTCGCTCCTCAGCCCCTGGCCAACACCATACGATGGGACTGGAAGAGCTGAGATTGGATCCCTGTGCAATCTGATCCAGGAGTGGCCACCACCGCCCCACACAGCCTCTGGAGGAAGATCAGGGTGCCCTGCTCAGGCCACCCGACAGGCAGAGAGAAGCAGAGAGCTGTCCCCAAAAGGTGACAGCGGCACTTCATCCCTAAACCCAGCCTCCCCGCTCAGGGGCCCTGCCAGGCTGGACAGCAGAAACCCCCTCAGCGGCCCCGGCGCCTGGGATGTGTCCATCCTCCTCGGCTTCTTAAACTTTTCCTTCTTATTAAGTGTGCTTTGTAGTCAGCCTCTCACTTACACATCTTAACCTCCTCTGGGCTATTGACTTCTCATCTTCTTAAATCCTCCGCTTTAACTCTGGCCCTTAAACTCCAATTCTAAATATGTGTTTTCTCCACAGCCACTCTCCCTGTCCTGGGGGGTCACACCCCTCCCTGCTCCCTCCTCCGGGGAGCCTCTACTCCACGTGATTATCTCACTGAATCGGGAACCCATGATGTCGAGTTTATCGTAGGCCCCAGATTGTAGAGAGAGGAACCTGAGGCAGCGAAAAGTAGCCTGGATTTCCCGTTTCTAAGCCAGTGCTCCCCCACGGGTCCACAGCACAGCCCCTCCCCACCCAAAATGCCCCCCGAGACTGTGCACACCCAGCTTCCCTTTCAGCCTCTCCGTGGCCAAAATACCCCCCCAGCACCCCGAAAAGAGATAACCACCGCCACCTGGTTTTCTCTGCTTCCTCTGAGCAAACTGCTCCCTGAGAAAAGCAGAAGGAATGAGGAAGCAAGAAGGGGACTTCAGGTGAAGGGCAGGGCTAACCCCCAGGTGGGGGGCAGGGCTAACCCCCAGGTGAGGGGCAGGGCTAACCCCCAGGTGAGGGGCAGGGCTAACCCCCAGGTGAGGGGCAGGGCTAACCCCCAGGTGAGGGGCAGGGCTAACCCCCAGGTGGGGGGCAGGGCTAACCCCCAGGTGAGGGGCAGGGCTAACCCCCAGGTGGGGGGCAGGGCTAACCCCCAGGTTCGGGGCAGGCCAGTCTCAAACCCAGGACTGAGTAACAAAGGGAGGCCTGCCAGCCTCTGGACCCTCGCTCCTTCCCCCACCACAGGGGCCCCCAGCATCCTGGGGAACAGGCGGGTCCAGCACTGAGTGGGGGGCCATGGAGGGGAGGAGAGAGTCACAGAGATCAACGCCCAGTGTGACGGAGGAGCCTGTGAACCCTCACTCCCAGCGGCTGAAGGCCCACCCAGCCTTCCTCTCCCCTCCTCGCCCACGGTGTTCTACAAACTTACTCTGTAACAAACACTTACTAAACACGAGTTGAGGCCACTTAAATAAGACAAATATTTATTTAGCAGCCGCTCTGTGCAAGGCACGGTCCCCTGGAGGTGACAGGCACAGTAAGTGCCGGGCACAAGGGTCCCAGCGCCAGGAGGAGAGGACAGAGGGGTCTCCCAGGAGGCTGGGGAGTGAGATTCAGGCATCAGGACCACCTGGGACCAGCCCCCTGGGCAGCCCATGCCCCTAGGCACGCGCCCTCGCACAGACAGGTGGGCTGCTGTCCAGGACCCCACGGCCACCCAGGACGACCCCCAAACGCCCCATCGCCCCGCTCACAGCACGTCTGGGAACACACTTCCCAGCCTCCCTCAGACCCACATCCCCACCCTGGCCCCCGTGTTCCTGAAAGCGGCGTTACCATCCTCCAGACCGAGGCTGGAAATCTCGACATTCCCTCCGACACTTCCTGCTCCCTCATCTGCGAGCCCAATCTGTCAGCACATTCTGCTGCTCCGTGGAAGTGCCGCTCAAGTGCACCCCCGTGCTGTCACCACCCTCCAGGCCCGCGCCTCCCTTCGGGCGCCGCTCTCCTCTGCCCAAGGATCCCCAACCCCTTTTCCTTGGCTCTCAAGGTCCTGCAGGCTCAAGCTAGTTCTGCCCCAGCCCTGCCCCGCTTCCTCCCCGCAGACAGGACCCTGCCTCACCTGCCCCGTCCCTTCTGCCCATCACCCAATCCCTGGGATGCCCCCTGTCCCCACTTGACCTGTGCAGCCCCTCCTCGCCGGGAAGTCCTTCCTCCCATCCCTGAGCTCCAGCCCTGTCTGAACACCTGCTCAGCCGGCGGCCACTGCGCGTCCACACCCATGCCGCACGTGCCAACCGTGCCCTCCTGTGCTCGCCACTGCTCAGAACCCTGCTGAAGGAGGCCCTGCCTCCCCGAGGTGCTGGTAACCACACCCCCATCCCTGCGGGCTGCATGGAGATGACAGAGGTGCTCAGCTGTTTAAAGAAAGCCTGGGACGTATCTTTTTATAAAGAGCCTCTCCTTCCCTTTTTCAGGCCCAAGCCTAGGGGAAGGAAGTGGGGTTCTGGAGCCCTCCCTGGTCTGTGACATGGCACGGAGCGGGCTACACCTACACCACAGGGCCCCCTGTGAACCCCCTTCCTCACCTGCAAAAATGGAGATGATCACGTCTAACTCACAGGGTCTCGGGGGTGACTGAGTGAAATGAGCAGACTTCGCAGGCAGTATAACGTTAAATTGATTCTCTCCTTCCTTCCCATCATTTACCTCGGCTGGTACTGTGGTTTAAAATGTTTTTTCATATTGGAGCTGCTACCTGTAAGGCATACCCTATTTTATGTAACCAAATATTTTTATCAAGTACCAAATACTTCTTAGTTCCTACTACGAGCAGGGGCCGGTTTATGGGATGCTGACGGACAGGGCTTGCTCCATTGGAGCCAAGGATGTGAAAAGGCAGCAAGCCAAGGCCTTGCTCCTCACGGGACCTGCCGTCTAGGTGGGGAGACCAACAGGGACAGGGAATTCTCCAGAGCAGGCAGGAGCTGGGAGCTAAACCACAGAGGCAGTGTGGGAGGAGCCAGCCGGGGATCGGACACGTCCTGGGCTGACAAACCACATTCCCATTCTGCTCCCATTCACGCCCACAACAACCCTTTCAGGCAGGTGAGATTACCCCCATTTTACAGGTAAGGCAAGTGAGAGGTTAAGCCATTTGTTCAAAGTCACTCAGGGAGTGACACCAGGATACGAACCCCAGGTCTACCCAGCACTTAGCAGCTGAAGCTGCCTCCACTTCCTGCTGGGACGGAAGGCCAGCGTGGGGGCGGGTGGGGTCCTTCCCAGCCTGCACCTTGTGTGGCCCCAGCTGCACCTTGAAGGCTGGGAAAGGTGTAGTTGGGCAGAAAAGAGGAGGAAAGGAAAAGGCGAGGCATAGAGTGTCTGGGGTGAGGGGGGCAGAGGGTCACGTCCAGAGGCATAAGGTCAGGGCCAGCATGCGGACGCCATAAACTCCAGGCCACAGTCTGGGAACTCTCTCCAGAAACCCGGGGCCACCGACGCTCTGGAGACCTGGTCACATGTTACAAATACCATCCTTTGCAGGAAGGCAGGTGTGGCGGCCAGGTGCCTGCAGGCTGCCCAGAGAGAAGGCTGTGTTACCATAACCCAGGAGTGAGCCACTGGAGCCCCAAGTGGGACAGTGGCCGGGGAAAAAGGTCAGGCTGGGCACCAGTGGGATGGGGGAGGCTTCCAAGGTGACCAGGCCACGTGCCTGGGAGAACCTGGAACTCTCTGCAGGAGGGGGTCAAAAGGAAGCGATGGGCTGGGGTGAGGGCGGCAGGACAACCAGGGCACCGGAGCAGCCAGTCTACGGGCAGGGAGAGTGCAGAACCAAGGACCAGCCAGCTCCCAGGGCAGGGAGAGGTGCTGAGCTGACACTGGAGAACGTGAGGGCTCAAGCACAGGATGTGGAGAGGAAGGGCTGAACAGCTGAGACTTTAAAAAGCAACAAGTAGTAGCACAAGAGCCCTGGGCTGGGAGCCCAGAGGCCTCAGGTGTGGCTGCAGAGCCTTGGACAAGTCACTTAACCTCTGTGAGCATCAGTTTCCGGGGGATCAATAACAGCTCCCCGCAGGGCAGTGGTACAGACAAAACGCTTGTCTGGTTCAGATCAAATGAAGTAATTTTTCTAAAAAGCATTTGGAAAACTGCAGAACTCAATCCCCACATAAGGGATCCGTACTATGCAGAAGCAACAAGAGATATTTTCTTCCCACACATATTCCCTGCCACTACCCACTCGCACCAGCCACACGGCCAAAGGCTTCCTACTCGCTGTTCCTCCTGTTTTCCGCACAGTTTTTCCCCGTCACCCAGGACAGGTCATCCTGCCCTTCTTCCTTCCTTCCTTCCATCTCGGTCGGGCTGAGACCCACACTGGGGGCAGCTGAGGCCCACTGTCCAGGAGGCCTTGCACCCCAGCAGCTGGGACCTTCTCCCTGGAGTCTCCACTTCTCCCTCACCATGCAAAGTTCCCTTTCCATCCTCAGGGAAAACCACACTGGACAGCCAGACCAAGCAGCAGACCCAGTCTCTAGGAAGAACTTTGAGTGCTGGGGAAAATGCTAGCCAACGATCAAGATGCCTAGGGAGGTGGGGTGACAGGGAAAACACAGAAAACCAGAACCTCCTTTCAACCCCCCTCCACTAACAAACCCAGACACTGTAATGTATGCAAATGAGATTAACTCTCCAAAGGGTTGTGACCTTGAGGAACACATCCAGCCAGTGAGGAACATAATAAACCTGATTAATGATGAGGCATGAGCTGCAGCTTCAGCAAATACGAGCCTGATGATGCCCAGTGGAGTTCCCGGGGCTTCCTTTCCGGGTGGGACCAGAGCACAGCTGACCTCTCCCCGGCCCTCGCCCCATCCCATGAGCACAGACACTCAGGGAGCAAACAGGACCAGATTTCTCTCTCAGGTGCCCACTGCCAACCCAGGCATCCTCTATCCCGGGGGATACCACGCCTGCTGTTGGCAGGTGCTCCTGGAAGCACCCCTGTCACCCAGGGAGCTTAGGTGAAGGTAGTTCTCTTCGTTCCTGGCAGGGCTCCGGGCTCTCGGCCAGTCCTGGGACCTCTCGGTCTCGTCTTGACTGGCACCCACTGCCTGGCACAGGGGCCCAGCCAAGCCCAGAGGGCCCCTCCCCTTTCCAGACAACCCAGGCCCTTGGGAGACATGCCCTGGAGAGCCACTGGAGGGAGGCAGGGAGGTGGCACCTTGTGGCATCACCAGACAACAGCACCAGGAGGAAGATGGCAGCACAAAGTAGAGAAGCCAAGAGCTGTGCAGCCAGAGGTCCGGCGGGAGGGAAGCTCGGCCGCATTGCCCCGCCATGGCCAGGCCGGCGGCCCAGAGGGCCCAGGTCCTCCCCTGCCGCGGCCTCACCAGCCCAAAGGCCAACTCTCCTCGGGCTCCAACTCCTCCCCTCTCACTTTCCTCAGCTCAACGGAGCCAGAGGAAGAGACACAGGTGCTCTCGGAGCCCCGAAACCCCTGTCCCAGCTGTCGCAAGCTGGCCACCAACCCTGGCCAGGTCTGAGCCTCTCACCGCTTTGCCGGTCCTCACTGGAGAGAATCTCAGGCAGCTCCCCTCCCCCTCTCCTCGCCAGCCCCCTCCCGCATCATACGCCCAAATGCAGGTCTCTAGAGTTTCTCCCTCACTTCCCACTCGGGTGAACTAGGGTGGGATGGGTAGGAGCCTCATTAGTCCAGGGAAAGAGGGTCATTTCTCATAGGACGCTATTCCCCCGAAGCGAGATGGCGTGTAGGGTGGGGAGGTGGTGACAGGAGTCCACGGAAGGCGCCGGGGGCAGTCGAGGCAGATGGCAGTGAGGAAAGGGGGAGGGGGCTTCGTGGGCTCCGGGCTGGGATGGGGCACTGGAGCCGGGGACCGAGGCGACCGAAGAAGCGGAGGGTGACGAGGTGTGGGGAGAAGCGCCGGGGTGGGGAAGGGGCCGTCATCCCTGCAGGGGGCAGAGGCAGAGCTGGGAGTTGTACAGGCGCAGGGGGAGGACCAGAGCGGGAGGACCAGAGCGGGAGGACGGCGAGCCCAGAGAAGGGATGCGGAGGGAGGGAGATGGGGATGGAGACTGGAGGAACTACGGGCGCAGAGCGATGGGGGTTCGGAGCCCGTTCGGGAGACGCAGGGACCGGAGTGCAGGGGACACGCTGGCTGAAGGCGGGAGAGGGAGGGAAGGGCGCAGGGAAGGGGGTGGGGGCGGGGGCAGGGGAAGGGTGCGGGGCCGCGGCCCCGGAGAGCAGGAGAGGCAGAGACGTCAGAAGTAGGGGATCCGGGCGCGCGCGGAGCTCCGCGCGGATGGGACGCGTGGGGCGCAGGGGTAGCGCGGGTGCGGGCCTGGGGCGCCGCGGCGGGCCCTGCCCTTACCTGGGCGGCTCCGCACTCCGGGGGCTGAGCTGGGGCTGGGCGCTGCTCCGCTGACCGCCGGGCTGTTGTTTCCCTTTTTTTTCTTCTTCCGCAGCAGCCGCGGCGGCTCCAGCGCGATCCGCTGGCAGCTGAAGGCAGTCTGTGTCCGGCTGCGAGCGAGCGTGGAGCCGGCAGCGCGGGAGGAGCGCGGTCGAGGCGCGGGGCGCCGCCCGGCGGGCAGCGCGGGAACTGCGACGGCCCGCGCACGCCAGCCGCGGGGGCGCCCCTTCGGGGCCCGCCCGCCGGGCCGCCCGCCCGCCTGCCGCCGCCTCTCTCGGCGCGCCCGGGACCCAGGCGCTGGAGGAGCGCAGCGGTGGCGGGGCCGAGCGGCCGGGGGCAAACTTGCCGCCGCCCCAAGCGGGGGACTGAGGCCGAGCGGAAGGCGCGGGGCCGGGGACGCGGCTCCGGGCAGGGGCGCGAGGGGCGCGCGCGACAGAACGGCCGCGGGACGAGGTGCGGGCGCTGCGGTTGATCGACCTCTGGGGGACCCGGGCGCAGCCCGCATCCTGCACTGCCCTGCGCAAAGAGCCGCCCACCCCAGCACCAAAGAGTTCGAGCCCGGCCTGCTTCGGCGGGCAAAGGACGCCTCCTGGTGGGGCTTTCGGGAACAGCTCGAGGGACGAGCGAGCTGGTTACTGGAGACTATGGCCTCAGGGGTAGCGAGGATGGAGAGCGCGAGGTCTCAGGGAGATAAAAGACTGAATTGTTCCAGGTGGCTGAAAAGAGACGGCTTGTATTTAGTAGTTCCAGGGCACTATTTTATGAATACAAACATCTTTGGAGGAGCCGTCATCCTCATGTCACGGATGAGAACCCCGAGGCTCGGAGAGACGAAGGGACCAGCCCAGGAGCCCAGGGCTCCACGTGAACAACGCAGCGAGTGGCAGCACCAGGAGGGCAACCAAGCTTTCTGACACGCGGTCGTGGCTCATTTTACTATATCACAGCTGGCCTCAGGAGGAGCTGGGGAATCGGGGATCTTGAGGAGGGAGGTCCAAGGACACGTGACCTCCTCAGACGTGAGTTCCTCCTTTCCCACCCGCAGGGTCTCTGTCTGGGGCAAACACCAAACTGATCACAGAGCCCTCCCATCGTCAACGTCTTGGGCCGCCTCACGCAACTCTCTGCCTACCCACAACCTAGTCAAATTCTCAGTGAAGTGTTTGTTCCCAGACATCCTTGGTTTGGTCTTGGGCATGAAAGGCTGACATCTGGACTAGAGAATATTCGATGCTGCTGCGTTCCCCAGGGAAAGCTAACCACCCTGCTCTTCCCACTTCTCTGCCACCCAGGCTGCAGGGAGGAACATGGGTCACAAGAGTGCTGGTTTTCCATGCCACCTCCGCACAGTGGGCTCGGTGAAAGCTCACTAGGGAAAACACCACGTACCCCTACTGGGTGCTAGGACTACAGCACTCACACAAGTGTGGTCTCCAGTAACCTTCACATCAACTTTGCAAGGTAGGTGTGAAGGTGACACTAACCTCATTTCACAGATAAGGGAGCCGGCTAAAGTGTAAGATCCCCCTTAAGGCAGCCACACCTGGGGTGAATAGGCTACACAGAACTAATTCCAGCTCTGTTTCCTCACACGGGGCCTCATTTGCAAAGAGGACAAACAGCAGCGTGGGACAAGCAGATGGGAGGAGTGAGGGGCACCCCTGGGACCCCCGGCAAGCTACTTCACATCTCTCCCCTTCAGTGTCCACATCCCTAGATGCGAGGGAAGCAGACTGAATAATCTCTGAAGTTACTTCAAACTCTGAAAGGCCAAGCCTGCGTCCTGGGCCCTTTTTCCCGGAAAGATGCAAGATCAGCGAGACCATAGAGGCTTAAGTGTTTGGAAAGAAAAATACCATCTATATGAAACACTTCATTTTATTCCTTTGCCTCCTGATAACCCAGGTGGGGGGGGCGGGGTGGGAAGGAGCTGTCGGCGAGATCAGAGGGATTGCCGACGGGTCTGGAGGTAGCCTCGGCTGTGGCCTAACGAGGACCCCAGTTTCTCCCCTTCCTGCCAGGATGATTCTGACTTTCTTTCCCTTCCTTAAGGCCTCTGACCCTAGAAGCAAGGGGCCCACTAGCAGTCAGATGGTGGGCAGCAGTGCCAGAGAAGCCAGCCTCCAGCCCCACCCTGCTTGTCCCGCATCCACCTTGCTGTCTCTTCCTTCTGCTACTGACCTCGGAGTTCTTCTGAGTGATCACTGCTCTCTGTGCACTTTCTTTACTCCTGAAAGTCAGTGCCACTTGTCAATCAAAACTTAATTCCAGGCAAGCTAAGTTCCCAACTCGACTAGGGATGGGGATGGGGTCAGGGAGGTTGGTCCAGATAAATTTTGGATCCCACAGCTGGGCTGGATCGGAGGGGAATGAGGCCGGCCCAGCTGAACTACCTCGGAGGCTGCAGCCTTGAATGAAATAGCAGAAGGGTTGGAAATGGCGGTCCCTCCCCAAGAACCTCTCGTCTGAAGCATCTGCCACAGCCAGCTGCTGGGCTGGGCTAGACAGACAGGGTCCCGGGTGCTAGGGCATCATGGTTAAATCTAGTGGGTTTGAGTTCTTTGGTGGCTGGAGCCCACAGGAAGGAGTTTGTTCTTCTGGATTTATGTTAGCGACTTCCTTCTTTGTATTTTCTTCAGGTATATCCTCGAAGAATGCTTGATCTTAAATTTACCAACCTGTCTTTTCCAAAGGTCCATTTGAAGGTTCATCACAAGTTCATAATGAACCCATTGCATAAGTAGGGCCAACTCAGGCACACGGTGACTGGGTGATTTGTCCTCACTTGCTTAGGGGCACATGCCATCCTCATGTCACTGTCTCTTAGAAACTATTGCAACAGTCTTCTAACTGACCTCTCTGCCTTTAGACCAGCTCCCTGCAACACGTCCACAAATGGCTGCCGTTTAAGCTACTTCACGCCCTGGCTTAAAACCCTTTCGACCCCAGATGGCCCCTAAGGTAAAACTGAGTCCCAAACTGCCTGGCACAGTCTAAAAGCTCTGCTCACTTCTCCTGTCCCTCCGTCTTCCACCACCACCCCTCTCACCCTCCATCAATACCAAACGCTTACACTTAGTCCTCTGGTCCTCCTAGTTTATGCCTCTTTGCCTTTAACACATTGACTTCCGCCTGGAACCCATCCCCCCACTCCCACCCCGCAACCCTCACACACAGATAGACAAGGTCATATTTACTTTTCCCAACTCAGTGTAGGAATCTCTTCCTCCTGGAAGTTTCTCCTGACCTGCCATCTGGTCCCTTCCCTACAGAATTAATCACTCTCTTCTCTAGACTTTGCTTGTGCTTATTAGAGCTTATGGCTACTCACTTGTTTCATGTCTGCTTTCACTAAGAGACTATGAATTTGGTCTCCTGGATTTATTTTTCTCTTCTTCTTCTTTGTATTTGCCTCAGGTATATTCACAAAGAATACTTGATCTTAAGTTTACCTACCATCTCTTTTCCAAAGATCCCTTTGAAGGCTCATCACAAGTTCATGGTGACATGTTGCTGTATTAACAGCACAATGCCTGGGATGGTAGAGGCGAGTAAATGTGTTCAGTGAATGAACGGCCATGAAGTAAGAGTTAGTGGGTCTACAAGTCTGGCAAATCAAGTTGGCTTCTGTGGTTGGACCAAACGAATCAGATGAAATGACCCAACTGGCAATATGAAGCGTTCGTCCCCGCTAAATTGAAGCCTTTACAAACCTTAGCTAAAGCTGGAGTTCACGTTTGAGGGAATGAGGCTGAAGGAAGCAAGAACCTGATTGAATAGCCTTCTTGCCACACAGTATTAAAATGCAGCAATCCCGCCGGAGTACTACACTCAAACTCCGGATTAAATGAAAATGATTCTCTGTGTTCTTCTTGCCACCTGTTTGGGGATGAATGGTTCCTTCCAAAAGGATGGTGTCTAACAGAACCAGTTTAGGAGCAGAATTGAAATTAGAAAGAGAACTGTTCTTTGACTTTGATTTTTACTCATGCCTTGAAGGATGAGACAAGCCGTGGTTTTGCCTAATGACATTGTGGCCAAGTATTGGCAAAGAGCAAATATACACGAATGTGAGTTTAGACTTCTGTAGCCTCCTAGCAGCAGGTCGCTCAGCCTAGCTGGCTGCAAAGACTCCGTCTAATGTTAAAAAGCCCCACCTCCACTTGACAACTACATTATCACGCAGTTCCCTTCCCCCAATGCCTCTTGTCTCCATTTTATTAGTCTAGGCATAAAGAATACTGCTCACATTGAAATTAAAATGAAACCTTGGATCATCCCTGACCAGAATACAACCTGCAGCCCTGCTCTTATCCCTAATGGGAGAACCTAACTCATCCCACCATGTATCTTGGTTTCCATTTACCACCCAGCAGAGGAGATAAGCCACCATGGCAATTACTTCTTCTTCAAGAAATCGTTGGTGCCTATTATGTGCAGGCACTGGAGACAAAATAGAAAACAAGAAAAGAGACAAACCCAGGGCTTCCCTGGTGGCACAGTGGTTAAGAATCCGCCTGCCAGTGCAGGGGACATGGGTTCCCCTGGATAAGGAATTCCCGGATCTCTGGTCCGGGAAGATCCCACATGCCGCGGAGCAACTAAGCCCAAACGCCACAAGTACTGAGCCTGCGCTCTAGAACCCACACGCCACAACTACTGAAGCCCACGCACCTAGAGACTGTGCTCCACAACAAGAGAAGCCACCGCAATAAGAAGCCCGTGCACCACAATGAAGAGTAGCCCCCACTCGCCGCAACTAGAGAAAGCCGCGCGCAGCAGCGAAGACCCAACGCAGCCCAAAATAAATAAAAATAAAATAAATAAATTTATTTAAAAAGAGAGAGAGAGACAAATCCAGGGCTTGGCCTCTAGGAGTTCACAGTCAAGTGAAAGATATGGGAGAGGTAGAACATTCTCCTTCTAACAGCTGTGGTCCGTTCTGACATCAGGTATCTTCTGTATGCTATTTCACATACAGTTAATTCAGTTACATGGTCATAGTCTAGGTTGGCTGACTGGGTGTAGGTGGGGAGCAGACTGCAGGGGTATGTGATTCATGGCAATTCCGGAGCTGGGACTGAGGGCCTCAGCACACACTGGCTTGGGTCCACACCCAGAATTCTCAGCCCGGATCGTCTACGGACCTACGCTGTGGCTGGAGGCTGCACCTTGGTGGGAAAGAGGGACTGGATTCACCTGCACTAGTAAAGGCTTGTAACCAGTCCCAAGATAGTAAGGCTTCTATGCTGTGTAAAAGCAGCATTTTGCTTGTGATGGACTTTCCACATCCACCTTTCCTCTATGATCTCCTGGCTTCCATCATACCATGTGATAGGTATATATCACTCAGTAAGGAAGTAGCAAACCTGGGTTAAAACCTGGGGCCTCTGGCTGCGGGGTGAGGGCGAGGGAGCATGCTGCTTGAAGGATGCTGGTCAAAGGTCATTGTGAGAAGGGGTTAAACTCATTTAAGTCAAATTGGGTAAAATGTTAAGCAAGGACTAAAGAAGTTGCATTTTTGCTCACCCTCTCATTGTTTTCCTTCTCAGGCTCCAGTACCGAGAGCAGCTGAAGAAGCGACACAATTGAACAGGAGGAAGAGGCAGGAAGGTGAGGGATAGGATGGCGATATTCTATCTGGGAGCAAAGCAGGATCACTTTAGCAATGGAAGGTTCATAGAAAAGGGTCTGCTTTCTTCAGGCAACGACCTCGGGATGTAAAAATAAGATGACACTTTTCACGTTACCCCACGTGTTTGGGATTTACAGTTTATCCAGAGAACCGTTTTGTCTGAACAGTGGCATTAAGTCTTCCTATTAATTATTATAAAATGACTTTGGGATATTATAAAGGTTAAAAAAAAATGTGTGTGCATATGTATGTGTATATATGTCTCTCTCTCTCTATATATATATGAATACATATGTATTTCACATACATTACATATATATATCTCCCAAATACATATATATTTCAACTTAATGTTGACCAGTTCTCTTTTTCAGCTCAGTAGAACAACAATTCATCCAGCAGCTTCTATCTGCCAGGTAGGATATTAGGCACTATAGGGGACAGAAAGAAAAATTGAACAGGGTTTCTACTTTCAAAAAGTTTACATTCTGGTGCATTGCATTTTCCCTTCTAAAGGAAAACCTTTAAATTTTATCTCAAAGCAATTTTTAGGAGCTTGTGCCATCTCAAGGAATTCCGAATAGCAACAGGAAGAAGATAGCAGGATTTCTATTCACCCAGGACAGATTTCTCACGGCTCCTAGCTAAACGAGGCATGGGTTGCATTCAGGAACTGTACTACAGAGTGGGCTCTGCCCAAGTTTGAAATACCAGAAGAGATGCCTACCTGCTACCTGCAATTGCAACAAAAGTATTGTGTTGGGTATTGCATGGTATAACGATCATTTCCATTCTTGTTCTTCCAGATTCCAGGCAAAAGTCTTAATTTAAAAGACTCTAGTTATCTTAATTTGGAAAAGACTAAAGGAAGATGTTGCAGCTGTCTTCAAGTACTTAAGAGCTTTCCTACGTTGCTCCATAACCAGAACCAATGGACAGAAGTTACAGGCTGATTTTAGCTCAAATAAGAAAGAATTTATGAGTTGACTCAGGCAATAATGAGCTCCCCAGCATTGGAAGTATACAAGCAGATGGATGGCCATGTGCTAGGATTGCCGTAGAAGGTATTCCAACATTGGATTAGGAGGTTGAATGAGCTACCTTCCATCTCTAAATTCTTGGGTTCTTAGTCTGTCTCCTTGGCCAAAGGCTAAAAGGAAATTTCAATCTTTGAAGACATGTAATACTTATTGTTGAAGGTAAAAACATGCCTCATGTATTTAGGCCTTTCTCTTTAGATGCATGGACACTTTTCTTTAAATGCAGTGAAGACACTTAATACTAGAAAATGCAGTAATTACTTAAATGTTCTCTTGACAAAAGTGATATTATTGACACACTCAAGTGTTACTAGGTAAACAGCATTAACAACCTTGTTCAAAAAAGGGAATCTATTTACATGAAAGGAAGATAGTTCCAAAATAAGGCCAATCTGAATAGATGAACATCGTGCTTGTTTTTAAAATGACTTCTTATAACACACACACATGCATACAGATGCAGGAATGGAAACAGTGAGTGGAGTAAAAGGAAAAAGTATCTCAATATATCTACTGCTTTTAAGGCTCCAAATCAGACTGTAGCTCCTGCTAGCGGAAGGATGGTTTTCTTCATGCATTTTCAAGCACTTGGGTTAAGCTTGGCACACACAATAATACCTTGTTCTTCAGCATACAAATTGACCCCAAGTCACCCTTCCCCCAGTCTGGTGGATGCACTGCTTTTCAAATGCTAATTAATTAGGCGCACTGTAGAGGTGATTATGATTGACATAAAAATTTGGTGAGGAAAGAGGAATAAAGAAAGTAAATTGAAAAAAAAAACCCACCACAAGAAGAAACAAGTAGATCCAAGCAAAATTGCCTATACAGAAAGACATTTAATAACCAAAACAGGAAGCAAGTCTTCCCTGACCCAACTCCCAAGTACAAGATTTTTACTTTTCCATAGTGCTCTAGGGATCTGGTTTATGGAGTAGTTGCATAAAGCGGTAGTTGGGGGCAGGCGTGAGAGAGGTTATTAAAGAATAGAAGTTACTGCTCAGGATGTGTTTTCAATCTTCAGCTGGGTTTGGTGAACAGTTGCTTAGTGGCTACTACTAGGCACCAGGCCCTGTCCCAGAGGCGGGGGACACACATGGTCCCTGCCTTCCAGGAGCTCCCTCACCCCTGAGAGGTCCAGAGAGTCAACCCCATTGATTCCACTCCTCTTCGCAACACTGCTGCCCCTGCACCTTCCTCATTAAAAGCAAAAGAAATCTGAATGCAGGAGTAAATACGTTTGGATACATTTCTTACAGGTAAACCTATGCAAATGGATAGTAAGAGTTCTCAGGATAAATACTCTTCAATTCTGTCATCAGGTAGGTGCCTAGTCCATCTCATGACAATTAATGTTTGTACAGCACTTCCCAGTTTACAAAGTGTTTTCATGGCCACCATCACATGGGTTCCTCATCTCAGCCCTTGTGACGATGTTGTGTTATCTTCATTTCAAAGTTAGGAAAGTAACCTGTTTAGTAGTAAATCATGAGCCCCCAAGCTGTATTTTCTGATTTTAAACCAGAAAATTCCCCTTCTATTATGGTTATATTTTAACTCTGCCCTCCTCATGTAATACATATAGAACCTGTGGCATAGAGAGTGTAACTGGCAAAGCTATGCCACTTCTTGGTTAAGGGATCTACAGTCCAAACTCCTGCTCCTTAAAGTTCCAGGCTTTCTCCTTGTTAACAGAGCCAAGCCACCAATTTTGCCTTGGGCCAAATGAAAAGATCAAACTGTTCTTTGTGGAATGAAAAACGAGGTGAAACCAAAATAGCTGGAAAATTCAACCTATCACTTGAAATAAGAGCAAAAGTTAAATCTTACTCTTAAATCAATCTTACTTTTAAAGTAAGTTCCCACTGTATTTTATTTCTCTCTCTTATTTTGTGCCTTGTTTTACATATATCTCCCCCAGGGGCAGGGTCTAATGTTTATTAATTTAATAGAACATATTTGGAAAACATCCCCTAGGATGATATGCATTGTCCACTATACCTTTTTTTTTTTTTTTTTGGTCATTAGGGCTAAAACTAAACTCACATGCACTCTAGGTTCTTAATCCAGACAGAACTATGCTATTCTTTGTGTTTTACTGACCATATGGTTGACATTTAATAAATGTTAGATAATAAAAATAGAAACAGTGCTTCAAAGTAACAATATCTGAACATCTCATTAAGCACCAAGTAAGGTAAACAAGCTGCCATCACACATCTGGATCTGCGTACATCCCTAGGCTGTTACAAAAGACACACACCAGTTGGTATCCCACCGGACGTGCTAGACAGCATTTTTCACTCACTGCCAGGAGAGAGAAAGAAAAACCAGCCTCTTTTGTTCAGCTCTCTTCCCTAATTATACCTTGGATCCAAATAAAGAAAATACAGCACACATGATCAGAAATAATTGAGAAGTAAATGAAAAGCAACAGAGTAGAGGGTTTAATCACATTATCAGTAGCAGGGTCAGAGGAAATGGACAGATGGGAGCGTCAAATTATCTACAGAGGCGTGAAACGGAGAAAGAGATTCAAAACCAGAGGAGATGACTCAAGAAATTAAGCTTGGTTTCCATGTTAATTCATGGAAAACTGTTTGGGGGCTGAAGGAAGGAAGAAGCAATGATAACTCCAGCAGGGAAACTGCTCATTAATATCCTAGCAAAACGATAACCTCCGATAATAGGAAATATTATGATGTCTCCAGAGAACAGAGAGAAATTCAGATTTACTCTCCCATCCATGGAGTTCAGTTTAATAGAGTATATTCAACACAGCTGAAATAAATATGAACAAGAAGGTTAAAACATTGATTAGGGGCAATACTTCACACTCCTGACATCTGGAAACAAACAAACCACTTTAAGAAGCAGGCAAGGACACTACTACATATAAAATAGACAACTAATAAGGTCCTACTGTATAGCACAGGGAACTCTACTCAATACTCTGTAATGACCTGTATGAGAAAAGAATCTAAAAAAAGAGTGGATATATATATATATGTATAACTGATTCCCTTTGCTGTACACCTGAAACTAACACAACCTTGTAAATCAACATACTCCAATAAAATTAAAAAAAAAAAAAGAAATCTTAAAAAAAAAAGCTGGCAGGGAGATTTAGGTTCTTTTCTTCCTCTGAAAGTAACACTGGCTGCTGTTCCAGTTACCCAGCAGGGGGTAATGAGGTAGGGGGTGGGGAGTAGGAAGCAGAGGGAATGAGAGGTGGGAGTCGACGCTCCCTTGGTGCAAAGCTCTTGAAGGCAGCTACTACTGGGTTTATTACAGTATTTTATGAAGCAATACAGGAGATTACCCAGACATCTTCAGCTAACACCAGGATTGCACTAGACACGTAATATGACAAACGGCTTGTAAAAGGTTACCAAATATTCTGGATGATGGAACCTGCATAAATTGTCTCCTGTCTAGGATTTGGTGCCCCATCATTTCAGAGTACTTGTCTAACCTTCGCCAAAACAAGGATAAGAAGGCTGAGGTTAGGACAAGAATCTAGGAAACAACTCCTTGTTGCTTTCACACACTTTACCAACTATCTTTCTGTGCATGTCTTTTAATTACCAAAGAGCGTTGGGATATTAGGAAGGTTTGGGTCAGCTGCCTTATGCTAAATAAGACTACTGTCAACCCTCTTAGTGTTATTGGATCTTTGGGGGAGAATTTAATGCAAGCTCCCCGGCATCTTGCCTGGTCACCATACCGCTGTCGAGATCCCAAAGCACCTCGGGTCCCTTGCCACATTGTGCAGGTGCCTCGTGAAGGGAAAAACAAAACTGTTGGCAAATTGACCTCATTGACAGTAAACGCATCAGTAGAGCCTATCAAGAGTCTTAAAAAACAAAACCAAAAAAAACCATCTTCACAGCTTGTTCCCATAATGTCATTGTCCTGTGTTCCTCAACTTGGTGCTCTAGACTTTTGGGGCTATTGGACCGCCAAATCATTAAGGGTAGTAATTGGGCCCTTACTAGGTATTCGGTGCTGTTGAAAGAGCAGGCGATAACAAAAAACTAAGTGTTACCACTTAGAGAGTACCGACTCTGCGCTTTACATGCATTGTTTCATTTCCCCAGTGCAACCCTGTGAGGCAGGTACTATTATTTTCCCCATTTTGCAGATGATGAAATTGAGCCTTAGTGAAGTTAACTAACTTGCCCAATGTCATGCAAGTTAGTAAGTGGCAAAGCCAAGACTGTCTGATGTCCAAAGTCCGTGTTCTGTATCCACTATGCCACATACACCAGTTAGAGGTCCAAAAACATGGAATGAGTTACTGTGTGAGAGAGTAAGTTCCCCATGACAGGAGATATTTAAGCATCTCCAGTGTAAGTAGAGGATGGATGAAAGCATTGAATCCCTCGGTGTGGGGACAGAGTAGGTGATCTCCGAGGTACTTTTTTCTTCCATTTTTTAAAAGGTATAATTCACATGCCATAAAATTCACCCTTTTAAAGTGTACAATTCAATGGTTTTTAGTATATTTGCATTGTTGTGTAACTATCACCACTATCTAATCCCAGAACATTTTCATCACCACGAAAAGTTCTAGAATATTTTAACCACTCCATACCCTTAGCAATGTCTCTCCTCTCCCCAGCCTCTGACAACCAGTAATCTACTTTCGGTGTCTGTGGACTTACTTATTCTAGACATTTCATATAAATGAATCATACAATATATGGTCCTTTGTAACTGGTTTCTTCACTTAGTGTAATGTTTTCAAGTCCATCATGTTGTAGATGTGTCAGTACTTCATTTCTTTTTGTGGCTAAAGAACATTCCATTGTATTGATATGCACATTTTGTTTATCCATTCATCAGTTGGCGGATGCAGTACTTTCAACTCTTAAAATTTATGAACACAAAGCTCCTGTCCTTAATCCAGCTGGGACAACTCACATGTATGACTCAACTCAATTCAGCTCCGGGACTGTATTTGCAGCTTCTTGGTGGACATTCCCAAGTTGATATACTGCTGCCTAAAACTCAACATGGCCAAGTTAAACTAATTCTCCCCTCAAAGTCTATCTCTCCTCCATGATTCCCGACTTCTGTTAAGGGCAATACCAATCTCTTAGGTCCACGAAACAGTCTTTTTCTATGTGTTTTTTTTTTTTTTCTTTTTTACTTTTTACATTTTTTATTTTATTTTATTTTTTGGCTGCACTGCATGGCATGCAGGATCTTAGTTCCCTGACCAGCGATTCCCCTGCAGTGGAAGTCTTCACCGCTAGACTGCCAGGGAAGTCCCTTTTTTCTTTTCCTTAAAATTGAGGCATAGTTGATTTACAATATCATGTTAGTTTCAGGTATATAGCACAGTGATTCAGCCAGATTCTTTTCCCTTATAGGTTATTACAAAATATTGAGTATAGTTCACTGTGCTATATAGTAGGTCCTTGTTGGTTATCTATTTTATGTATAGTAGTGTGTATAGGTTAGTCCCAACCTCCTAATTTATTCCTCCCCCTTTCCCTTTTGGTGACCATAAGTTTGCAAAACTGTTTTTTTTTTAAAAGCTCCTCCCTCTCCTATATGTTGTATATTAACTTACATGCCAACATCTGTAAATTCTATCTTAACTATACCATTTTCCCCCCATTCTGTCACTTAACCAAATTGGAGCTTCCTGTTGGATATTACAGCAGCTTCCACTCATCTCTCTGCTTCCTAACACTCCCATTTCTACTCTACACAACTCAGTGTAACTCAGTTGCTGAATTCATCTTTTTTTATGTTCAGCTACGTCCAAACCACTCCCAGGGTCAAACACCTTAAATGACATGCAAAGTTCTGGCCCTTAGTCCAGTGTAAGTAACTGCAGTTTAGTAAGGGAGAAAGGTAGAAAAGTGATATTCATGTATTTGTCTTCGCTATTTGATTGTAAACACTTTTAAAAACAGTGGGGTGTCCTTTCCACAGTGGAGTGATAAAGACAGGCTTTGGTGGAAGACGGACCTTGCCTTGAATTCTGGCTATTCCACTGGGAACATCATAATCACCACTAGCTTCAGTTGCCTCATCTATTTAAAAAGGGGAGAACCACTTAGCTCTCGGGGTGCTTGTGAAGATTAGGGGTAGCGTACAGAAAGGGTGCAGCACCTAACCCCATAGTTCGTACTAATAAACTGTAGCTACTCCTTTCACACTCATGGTGGAGCCCTCCCAAAATGTGACACCCTGCAGTGTACAGAGCGGGCCCTGGAGCGGGGTACAAGGGAAAACCATGACTGCAGGAAGGGTTAGGCCAAGGGAACAGTAACTAGTGGTTGCAGGAAATGACAAGGGTGAGCTGGAGAAGAGGAGCAGGATACAGTTAGACAGAGAGGAGGACCAGGTGCATTTCAGATGACGGACGTAGAAGCAAAGGTTGAGGCAGGACCTGGATGCCAGGTGAGGAAGACGGGGAGGAGGCTAAACCCTCCTGGAGAAGCAGGTTCATGGCAGGCAGCAGAGGGAAATAAGGCTGGCTGGCTAAATCATGAACATCTCCGACACTAAGCAGAGTTTAATCTCGGTACAGCAGTAACCGTAAAGTCATCGCAGGCTCTCGGGCAGGCAAATGCTGCGATGAGTGTAGTGTTTTCGGAAAACCGGATGGGTAGCCGCGTGCGTGGCAGATGGGAGAGCACGAGGCAATTCTCGCGGGGTTTTAGACATACACCCGTGTGGCAAAATGACCTGGCTACAGCGGGAACAGAGCAAGGGCTAAATCAAAAAGACATTTTGAATGAACAACAACAAAAAAAAATCACAGGCCCTAGGAACAGGGACTGTAAATGGGCTTGATCCCTAGCCTCCCTTCCCTAATGCCTATGTTTTATTTTTTCCCATTTCAGACCCTCTGCTCCTCCAAGTCTTTGTTTTCTGAAACAAAGGTGGGAATCAGTTGACCAATTAATCAATCAACTCTTTAGTCGCTGCTGCCAAGCTATTCTGGCCCAAGGCAGAAAGATTCCTGCTCAGAACTTCTCTGAAGAGAGAGGAAGAAGGAAGTTGGAAATGTAAGTTAATCCATCATAACTCGTGTCTGAAGACCCAGAACCTTCCCCTCACACTCCTCCTAGAAGGCAGATACCCGTCCCCCTCCTCTCCCCGAAGCAAACATTAGGCTTTATAGGTATTGCAGCTAAATGTCACTGACTGCTGTAGCAGGTTAGAATGTATCCCAAAGAGCACAATTTCTAAAAGAAAAAAAAGTGACAGTCAAGAATATTTGAGTCTTTTACTTTCAGTAGGTGGCACGGCATAGGAACGGTTTTGTCCTTGAGCTGTTAGTTTATAAATATTGGATTGCATGAAAGCTTCCAAGTTCTCTGGGACTTCTTCTTGTGGCTGGACCCGTTTTTTTGATAGTGCATTTGCTTGCTAAATAATCGATCCAGCTAGCTCATGTTGTGGGCACTCAATCACTGTAAATTCTCTAAGTTTCATAAACCTTTCAGAATAGGCCATCACTTGGGACATAAGCTGGGATGGAGATAAGATCTGTCAGCCTCCCCTCAGCCGATGCTCAGAAAGTCTCCTCTGAACCAGGAATGTCAGATCTTCTTCCAGAAAACCCCCCGAGTTTCTCGTAAAGTGGCAGCGAGATCAGGACAAAATAAAAATGCAAATAACACTTCATCAGACTATAGGTGATACTGAACTAGAGGAAGCTATCAAAATAAGAAGATAAATATTCCAAAGAATAGGAGAAAAAGAAACGTCCTTCAGTGAGTGATGATACTAAAATTATACTCTTATTTGGAGCAACATACAAGGTGGGGAAAGGATAGAGCCTCCCTGAGACTAGCCAGCAAGCAAGAGGTAAGCTGCCTCTATGTTCCGTGTAATCCATTTCACAGACTTGCTCAGTGTAAGATGGGAAAACAGAGGCTCAGATAAGGTAAGGACTTATTCTAGGTTAGACAACCTGCTAATAGAACAGAGTGGAAGGAACTCAAACATGGTGTGGTCCTGCTTCCCTGGCCCTATGTATGGTCCTCTCCCTATAGATAGGAGGGAAGGCAGAGAGAAATCCAGAAACCCTGCCACACACTGGACTTCAGGCCATGATGTCTGGGTTTGGGTTCTCCAGAAAAGGTCGTCTTAAAGTACTATCACGATTGGAATATGAAAATCACTCATGTTCTTTAGTGCTGTAGACGTGGTGATCAGTGCATTTTTAGGAAAACACAAACTCTCATTAAAATTACCACAATATAACTCATTCTCCCATTAATTAAAAGGAATGAAAGCAGTCATATATTTTAAGAGAATAAAGATGTTTCAAAACTGCCAAGATCTAGCTTTAAATGGAAGATAAACCCAAGTAGTAGTAGTAGCACATTGCATTATAGAAGGGGGCAAGATGAAAAACCACTAATTCCACATGATTACTGAAATTTCTGGAACATCTACTACCACCACACTCCACCCCCTTATAACAGTAGCATCAAAACAGCACAATACACAGGTTTTCAATATACAGGTTTCTCTAAAACTGCACAGGTTTTTTGTCTTCCTTCCTTCCTTTCCTTCCTTCCCTTCCTTCCTTCCTTCCTTCCTTCCTTCCTTCCTTCCTTCCTTCCTTCCTTCCTTCCCTCCCTTCCTTCTTTCTTTCCATTTAGAAGAACAATTAGGTTAAACAAGTATATTATTATGGAGGTCAGCAACCAATTCTTTAAAAATGAACATACACACACATCACACACCCTAAGAACCTAGGGTTTAGACACACAAAACCATTATAAAACATGAAATATGGCTGTATTGGTAAGAGATATTTTACATATTCTAAATTTATTAATCATTTTTCACCTTTCCTGCTTTAAGTACTCAAATCCTACAATGAAAAAAAAAAACTTTGGAGAGACACCAGTTACATATTTGATGATTTCTCACTTACCAATTCTTCCAACAACTGTTAGGATAAGTATTATTTACCCCGATTTACAGATTAGAAAATGGAAACTGAGAGAGTAATCTGCTCAAGGTTGCACAGCAAGTAAGGAGAAGAGGTGGAATTGAACCCAGATCATCTAAGTCCAGGCCCTTTTCACTACATCAACAATTCTGCAAGTGTGGTCTGCAAGCCTCCGGGGGTCTCCAAGCCCCTTTCATAGTGTCCAGGGAGTCAAAACTCTTTTCACTACTAAGCGTCCAGGGAGTAAAACTATTAAACTACTAAAACACCATTTGCCTTTTCACTATGTTAACATTTGCACTAATGGTGCAAAAAAGCAATGGAGGGTAAAGCTGCTGGCATCTTAGCCTAAATCAAGGTAATGACACTAAAGTTCACTGAGAGTCACTGCCACTCACTTGCAATACAAACACTGCCAGTTTCACTTCAGAATGCACTTGATGAAGCAGTAAAAATTAAAAATTTTATTAAATCTCAACCCTTGAGTACACATCTTTTAACAACTCTGTGACAAAATGGGAAATATGCATAAAGCACCTCTGCCACATACAAAAGTACCACAGTTGTGTCTGAAGGAAAAGTACTTGTGCAATTGCTGGAGTTGGGTGCTAAACTAGCCACTTTTTTTTTTTCCCAAAATGGAGGATTATTTGAACTTGAAAGAATGACGGGTAAGGCAATGCTATTCAGATCTGTGTATTTGGCAGATATTTTCTCAAAAATGAAAAAAGTGAGCCTGTATTTGAAGGAAAACAACTGTATTTGTTGCCAATGATAAAATGTGAGCCTTTAAGCAAAAATTAAAAGCTTTGGAAATTTGTATATACCACCATGAGACTTTTCTGATGAGATTGGCTGTTGATATTAACCAATGTGATTTTTTTGATATTATATAAAGAAATGTGTTAACATTTGAAGACCTGAATAATTCAGTAAACCAGTATTTTCCCAATGATCAATACAGGGTATTACAAAATCATGCATGGGATGGGAAAAATATTCCATTCTTTACACATTTAAAGTATTAAATGGATTGATGCATTTGACTGTGACAAAGTATAAAAATTTCACTGATACGGCTTCAGATTCCACACTGCAGCTATGTTTTTAAGAAGTTACCACTTATCAAATTTCAGTGTATTATCAAAAAGAATATCTAAAATTATCTGAAAAAGCTATTATTTTCCCTTTTATAAATATATGTCTGTGTGAGGCTAGATTTTCCTCATCTTTTTCAACCAAAACAATGTATCATACCAGACTGCACACAGAAGTAGATATTAGGATTGTTATCTTCTATTATGCCGGGTCTTATTATGCCAGAGATTTGAAAACTATTAAACACTCTTCTAAATACTTTTATTGTGGAAAATATAGGAATTTTTCATAAAAACCTGTAATGGGTTTACCATTATTTTTAAATGAATTAATGTTCTTATTACTTTTCTCATCTCATAAATTTTCTCATTTTAATTTCTAAAAAGTAAATATCGGTAGCTATAATAATCCACATGAACTTAAGTTCCTCCATAAGGTCAATAATTTTTTTTTTTTTTTTTTTAAATTATTTATTTATTTATGGCTGTGTTGGGTCTTCGTTTCTGTGTGAGGGCTTTCTCCAGTTGCGGCAAGCGGGGGCCACTCTTTTTTTTTTTTTTTTTTTTTTAAATATTTATTTATTTATTTATTTATTTTTGGCTGTGTTGGGTCTTCGTTTCTGTGCGAGGGCTTTCTCCAGTTGTGGCAAGTGGGGGTCACTCTTCATCGCGGTGCGTGGGCCTTTCACTGTCGCGGCCTCTCTTGCTGCGGATCACAGGCTCCAGACGCGCAGGCTCAGTAATTGTGGCACACGGGCCCAGTTGCTCCGCGGCATGTGGGATCCTCCCAGACCAGGGCTCGAACCCGTGTCCCCTGCATTGGCAGGCAGACTCTCAACCACTGCGCCATCAGGGAAGCCCGGTCAATAATTTTTAAGAGTATAAAGTGGTCCTGAGATCAAAAAGATTGAGAACTGCCACATTATATCATGCTAACTGCCTTTAATATTTAAAATAATAAGATAGTAGAAAAAATTTCTCTGTATAGACATTTCTCCAAAATTTTTTAAAAGATCACCAAGATGTACTGTAATTATTGTTACTGATCAGAATGTGTTCAGGCAGCCCCAAACCTGTGGTCACACCTACAAAGAAAGGGATCCTCTGAAATCAAATGCTGTAAAGGAAGCCTTAACTTACGGGTTCAACAGCACCCTAATCAAATGA
Source organism: Balaenoptera acutorostrata (assembly GCF_949987535.1). Classification (NCBI taxonomy): domain Eukaryota; kingdom Metazoa; phylum Chordata; class Mammalia; order Artiodactyla; family Balaenopteridae; genus Balaenoptera; species Balaenoptera acutorostrata. The sequence continues at coordinate 100,395,263 of NC_080072.1, read as the reverse complement.
AGGGAAAAGACTAGAATAGAGAGCTCTACCTACCTTAAATGATTTCAAACCAAGGCCTCAGCTGATGCTCAGGGAATGATGATGTCTCGCTAGTAATAATAGGGGGAGAAACAAAATATTCCCTTGAAGTGTTTTCAATCAGTCACAAGAATTATACTTGACATTACAGAAAAAAAAGGAAAACACCTACATCTAGCTATTTATCTGTAATGTTTTATGACATTCGTCATAATAGGAAGGTATCAAGTTCAACTGAAAAGCAAATTTTTCATCAGTATAGATCCTCTTATCTTTCAAGTTGGTATTAAAACTTTGGTGAACCAGTCATTTGGCTTAAAGAGGATGGCAAAAAGTGGAAGTAATTGCTCACATGCAAAGACAGGGTTTGACCTTCTCCATTCCTGTAAAAAGATGGCTGTCTGGGAGCAAGTGGGAATAGTATGGGTATTTATTTCTTCTATCAGTTATGTTTATAAACAGAGCTAAGAGTACAGACAGGTTAATTTCTGCAAAGTACATTTGACTTAATTTTTTTTAAGGTTTAAAAGATCTACAAAATCCTAAGCATTTTTATTACTTTTTTATTTTTTGGCCGCACCATGGGGCTTGCGGGACCTCAGATCCCTGACCAGGGACTGAATCCAGGCCACCCCAGTGAAAGCCCAGAATCCTAACTACTAGGCCACCTGGGAACTCCCCCTAAGCATTTTTTTATTATGCTTATTAGCTCTATCAGCCAAACGGCACTGCTGAATGACTGGAAACTAAACTATTATCCCAAGAATAAATCAAATTACACTTCTATGTCAAAACCAACATACAAAAAAGGCCAAAATTCAAGGTTTTGAAATGGGAGAGTTGAAATGGGATCCATAAAAGCACAGAAATGTTGGTAGTCTAGGAAGTCCAACACTGAGGACAAGAATGGTAATAAAGATATCTTATTTCATTTAGGGTAGCATTAAACCAAAGTTATCTTTAAGTGAGCCATAAAAGCTGCCCCATTTATCCCACTAAAGTACACTTAAAAATTTTATGTTATATATATTTTACCACCATTAAAAAAAAATATATATATATATATAAAATCATTGAATTGTACATTTTAAATGAGTAAATTGTATGTTATGTGAATTATATCCCAATAAAGCTGTTAGAAAAACAACAACAAAGCTGCCCCAGATCCTGGGGCAATTCCAGCTGTGAGTGTCCTCAGGGAAGTTCATATATTATGGAGATCAACTCGCTGGTCTCACTAGTAAAGATGCTCTAACAAGCAGCAAGATATTAGACAGTCGCTGCCAGTAAGATCACTTGAGGCCTCCTTGGTGCCAAAACTTTTCTAATATAACTTGTATAAGACAAATCAAGAGGAATATAAATAAAAAGTCACATACTTGGTTCCTTTAAGCATATTTAATATTTGAATTCTCATTTTCTATTTTCCCAGACCCCAGAAAACAGAGTTTTTAGATGACCAATATTTTGTTCCAGAAACGTACAGCCTTATCAGCTAATTCATAAAAGAGCTATTTTACAAAGGTACATCTGGATAATTAGAACAATAAAGTCTTTTAGGCATTTCAAAATGTGATCAGTAAAAATACATGATTATTAATAAAGTTTTTTTTAAGATAGTTCCAGATTTCTTTAAAAGTAATTTCTGTTAAAGAGTACATGATTGTATGGTGAACAAGGAAAATAAAATGTTCTAGCAGGAAGAGGCTGATTAAGAATAACCCACAGTGTGCATTACAGTTATGTTTGCAGTACGTCTGCTTAGCCATTGGCACCTGCAAATGGTGGACAGGGCTTCCTTCTAGGAGGTACAATTTTTTCCGACCAATTTATTTTCAAAACCATCAGTACCAGTGGGGAAGAATGAGGCAAAGGAACTCTTTTCTTGAGGAAAGAACAATTTTTCAGATCACTTTGAAAAGGGGCGGAAAAGTCAGCAAAAACATGATTTACAAAACAAAAATTGTAATACCGGGGGCCAAAAAACTAGCCAGCAGAAAGCTGACTGGAAGGTCCTGCTAATTTTCTGTTTGAGGTCTTCTGTACACAGTTCTGAACGGTGCCCCCCGTAACATATAGGGAAGGAAATATTGACCAAAGCTCTAGTAGCTCAAAATAACATCATATACCACCTTCAAAGAAGACAGCTTCCAGTTTGAAATATAGAAGCTCCACGTAATACAAATTTAACAATATCAAAAAGAAAAAAAAGTATGCGAGTAAAAGACAACTCACAGGAAGCATAATTATTTTCTTTAGCTTTGAAAATAAGGAAAAAAATGGGCTCTTCTCCTCTACTATCACACTAGCTCCCCACCCGCTTCCATAAACACATTAACAAAAAAACTTTAGAGGGACTCATCCTTTCTAACAGCTGTTAGAGTTGTTTTAGGGAAAAGAAAGCCAAAAATCTTATAAAATATACCTTCTGTGCAGCATAATGTAGTAGTAACCGTTTAGGTCCTAATAGCCAAGACAACTCAAGCAGTCCAAGTTAGCTAATTTTAAAGTATGCCAAATATATCGTTTCTAGGGCAGGGATAATGATTTTAAATTACCGCACTCTGGGGGTTTGTTGACTTGCCTTGATTGACTCTGTTCTCTGAAAAGGAAGGAGACACTCCAAATGTAATTTGCCACTTAATAACAAAGGAGCCACTAGGGCCACATGAGAGGGCACAGGGTCACGGCAGGTCACTACACTACAATAGCTAAAACCCAGCTCTCCTGCTCCGGGAAGGTTGCTTTGTCTACCACCCTTGGATCTTTCCGTATGGAAGTAGGTTCCAACTTCTAGTCAGGTAACTTTGAGAAAATGGCTTTGATGGTAACCAGCCTCAGTCAAAGACAGGGTGAATATCTAATTCCATCGTTCTGAAAGGAAGGTAGAGTATCAAAGTCGAATGGATGTGATTATAATGGCCAAAAGAAAATAGAGGGTGTGGGAGGGCCAGCATGAGAAGAAGGGAAGAAGTTAGGTTGGTAAGATAAAAAGAACACTCAAAATTGTGGAATATTTTCAGAATTAGACTTCATTTGGGGGCTTTGTTTGACAATCTGGATATGAATTTATTTGGAAGTACGAGAGCTATGGTCAAAATATTTTTCCAGTTAGCCCTGTTTTTGTTCCAAGGAGAGGTTAAACTTCAGGAAAAAGAAAAGCTAATAGTTGCTAAGGACCAGGGAATGGCTGAGCTAGAAGAGAAACCAAAACTCTGCTAACAGACAAAACTTCTTAAAGGAATGAGTGCTAGAGAATTCTGCAATTACCCTGCAGCCTCTGAAGTTAAGATGAAAGTTCTATTTGTATTTACCTTTCTCCTGATTAACTGTCCACAGATGGTATTAGTGTCAAGTAACTACAGGTGTAATTCTTTTTAGTTGGGAGTGACTACATTATTTCCAGCAGCACAATGTAACCATTTGGTTTTTACTTGCTTCTCTTAAGAGATACAGAAAGTTCAAGTCCCAAGCTTTACTTATATATTAGCCTCTGCTTCTAAAAATTTTAATCCCATTTTGATTTAATTTATACTTGGGCTACAACTCAAAATAAAATTCTAATTTATAGATGAGGTCCAACAATCCAAGTTGGTCTACTTAAAAACACAGATCAGTTTTGGAAAAACAGAAGCAGGAATCTGGACATAGAGGAGCTTGTTAAGTTGTAGTGGTGTTTGTAAGAGTAGTTGGGAAGCCTGACCACTGTGAGGAGGGGAAAATTTTATATATATATATTATATATATTATATATATAATATACATATAATATATATATATTATATATATATATATATAATATATATATATATATATATATATATTTGGGCAGAGGGTAGGGGGATGGCAGGGAAGAGTAAAATTACATCCTAACTACCCACAGAGTTCAGAGGGCACTACTGAAAGATATGAGCAGTGGACGAACTCCTTGCATACTAACAGAATTTCCATATTTGACAAATGATTTAGTTTTAGTTGGCAAAAATACTCCCAAACATACATACCTGATGCACAAAGAAAACCACAGAAAGCCAATAGAACTGAAGGAGTTCTCAAGTTACAGTTCTGAAACATTTATCCTCTGGAGGGTGCTGCCAGTACTACTATTCATTCTCGAGCAGGCAGTTACCAATGCCTTGCCTGCAGTATCCAGTGTATGTTCTGGTCTGCAATTTTTAAGGTCAGTCATGCACCAGTGTGGAAAAAGCTCCAGCAGTGAAGTCAGAGGAAGTGCTTCTGGAGCTGGTCGGAGCAGCTCTGCCTTCTCCACCACAGCTTTCTCCGCTCCACTCTCGGCTCTCTTTTTAACTCAAAGAGCCCTTTGGCACCATCAGTGCAAAAATTAGAGTCAAACCTCCAGGTACTAAAATGTTACTGGCCTTATAATCAGCAGTACCCGTGGCTAATGAAAGCCATTGTTCAACTCAGTAGTGATTCAGTTACACAACCTCCCCAGACTCTCACCCGCTCCCACCCCACCCTTCCTTCAGCGACCCCCACCCCTGCCACCACCTGAAGCATCGCCGTTTGCTTGTTTTTACTTCCTGCTCAATCTGCAGGGATAATTTTACACAAGTGCCAAAGTCTAATGTATAATTATAAAAATGAAACAATACCAAGAATAACAAACTTATAGTCAAGAAAATAAAATTTGCTTTCCTCTCCCTCCCAAATCCCAACCCTCAACAGAAAACGAGACAATAAGAGAAAATACACCCATTTTCAAGTGCCTGCTCTTTAGTACATTGAGGATTCCTGTTCATTGGGAGTGGATCCCAGCTACAGAGAAGAGGTGCTCGCCTCGGGTGGGAGGAAGCCCTACCTGGGAGCACAGAGCTCAAGTCCTCTGCGCTTAGGGGTCCCAGCAGACTACGCTTTTGAGGTGACCCTCAGGCAAGCAGCCTACTGGGCAGCAGAGGGTGTGGGATACAGCTTGGTGGAGGCCACATGCTCCTCCCTCCCCTGCTTACCCCCTCCTCCTCGTCACCTCTCTACCCCACCTCCTAACACCCCATCCTGAACTCTCTGCTTCGGGAGCAATCGACGCTTGGGTGTACTAAATACAGAGGGCTAAAACTCTCTCTACTCAATTAAAACAAAACATGGCAAAATAAAAATTAAAATGTGCTTTCAAATACGGAATGAAGTCAAATAAATACATCTGATTTTCTCTTTTTCTTAAGTCTAAGTAAAATTTCATATTCTACACCCAAAGCTCTATACATTTGGTTTTTGTTCTGAATCAAAATGAATTTCCGATAGTGAGGAGAGCAGAGTGAGAGAACGGATGTCCCCTCACTGACAGACTAGTGCAGCTGCCAGGCTGGGAAGAACCAGTCCCGCTCTGGGCCCCTGGGGCGTGGCTACCCCAGGGTGTTCGCAGGCAGATCCTCTGTCACACACTCTCTCTGTGTCCACACTGGAGCCAGGACGTGGTGATACAAGGCCGATGCTCAAATCCAACAACCTGCAGTCACCTCCAGGACACGCGGCTCTAACTTTTATCTGGGAAGAACGAGGAGATGTGGAGATCAAATTAGGAAGAAAGAACGAAGTAAAATGAACACTTAGAGAATATATCTGAAATCTGTGGACACTGTTAACATCTTTGTTTCTGGATCAGAATAGCCTCATCCAAAAGCATGAAAGCAAATGAGTACAAATTGCTGCACTGAACGCAAATCCATCTGCAGCCACAGGGGGACGCTGCTTTCGCCGTCAGGGGAGACACAAAAGCACAGCAAGACCTGAGGAGGACCTGCCTCCACCACTAGGGAGCCTCAGTTTCCTGGGCCCACCACAGCTCTGCCTTCTGCTTTTGCAAAGGTGAAGAAAGACAGAAGGCGGGTGGCGTGGGGACTGACAACTGCAGTTTCGCTTAGAAAACAAGAGCTGAGTCAGCAGACAGCGGCCTCTGCTTGATATATGATGTTTGGAAACAAGCAGTTTTTCTAAGAGAGAGAAGAAATGGAATCTCAGAAGGTCTCCACTTTAAAGAATAATAAATCATTTCATTCAATGCACTGTTCAGGCAGGATGATTCTTGAGTCTGAAATCCACAGTTTTCACGTACCTGAGTGCTTGTCTGTGAGGGCTGATCCAGCCAGCCTTTGGCAAAGAATGGTGTAACTTTCCTCCACCTTCTGTAAAATAAAACCCATAGGTTTTTCATTTGAACATCATGAAAAATTTATTTTGAGAATAGGAAAGAAGGCTTTTTATATTATAGGGACATGCTTCCAAATTTCAACATTAACATCATTAAAAATTTTGTTAGTAGGCGAAAAAAGTAAATTTCATTCCTTTTACCTGTTTGTCTCTTGAGTGAATAACTTAAAATGTTCCCATATAGAAGAAAGTAGAGGAGAGGGCAACCTATAGAGGTGATTATCCCACTGCCCCCCCTCCCCACCCGGAGTCACCCTGAAAATGGTCCCACATGCGGCATGAACTTAATTAGAACCAACGTGCCCTCAGTGGCCTTTTAGACTCTTATCAGTCACAGGATGATTCTACATATAATCATATGAAGAAGGGAAAACCTACCACATGAAGTTAAAAGAAAAACTAAGGGAGACCAGTCTTTAGCTAAGAGGCTAAGGACACTTTGAACTCTGTCCCTGAAACCTCTACTAAATGATGTCATGACAAACATTTGGGCTCTAGCAGCTGTGCCTACTGATGGCAAACTTATAAAGTCCTGTTGTCAGAAATGACCACACAGGTCAGTTTTGCAATGGTGGCTTATGCAGTGACATCTTCAATTACCAATTTACAAGACTCCCACTCACAGGCAGGCCTTTAAATTACAGGAGCCACTGGAGACAATTTCTATCTGTCACAGCACCTGGGAAACTACCAACATCACCTAACAATTCACAGATAATTAATAGGTTATGGCAAGTTAAAGCATTTCCCAGCCTAGATTCCTAACTACACAGACCCCACCTATCTCAGCTTACTGCCCACATCTTCTCATGGAGGCCAGCCAATCATCCCAAATATATTTAGGTTCTTAAACTTAGAAACCCATACAAACACACAGTTTACAGAGCTACAATTTTTTCTGTTCTTGGGATCAGATAAAAAATGCTGATCTCAGTTTTGCATCCAGGTCTATTCACAGACAATCGTCAAAGAAAACATACAAATCTAGACCCTGAGCAAGGTTACTGACAACAGCATGTTAATCATTCTACACTTCCTCTCTGTTAAATGTGTTTTTTATATCCGAGTCCTAAGGATGTTGAAGTCTGAGGTACCTTTAAGTGTTCAAGGTCAGCCTCTATCTTACGAATGTACTCCATGATCTGGCTTTGTGAATCTGCACAAGAGGAGGGACTCCGGAGCTCAAAACAGGAATCCTCCATAGCTCCCCAGCGCTGCTGGACCAGGAATTCTGGGGTGAAAGGCGAAACTGCCCCATCAGAATGAGCATTCTGGGGAGAATGCTGCTGCCGGCGGGTAGAGTCCATAGAGGGGGTGCCTGTCGTGGGCTGCGGGGGAAGCGAGGAAGCCACCTCCTCATCCGTGGAGCTCTCCTGCACTGCTTCATAGCCGTCAAGGATCAGATAGGTTCCTATCGATAGAGACAGAACAGTCTGATGAGATTAGTGCTGCCATCATCACATCAGAAAACAGACGTGGGGTGATTTGCTGACAACTTTAAAAGCTATTAAAGAAGGGGAAAGGCCATTCATTCCCAAATTCCCAGGTTAAGTTTTAAGTGCCTCAGAATTTTCTTACGTCAGGTTAAAGGTAAACTTAGCAAACTTTACTGGTAATTTCTGAATAACTTCATATTCGTTAGCATTTTAAAAGTGAAAAGCTGAAAGCTACCGAGTCCCTACATGATCTTGCCACCACCCTCCCTGCCAAACACCTGCCTTGCTTCATCTCCCACCATTGTCTCCCTCACCCTGCATGCTTTAACCACAGAACGCCTGCTCTTGCCTCACAGCCTGTGCGCTATCCTTCTCTGCTGGAACACTCTACCTCCAGGTACCCACGTGGCTTCTTCCTTCACTTCCCTTGGGTCTCTGCTCAAATGCTACCTCCTGAGAGGCCTTCTTTCCTGATCACCTGGTCTGCCCCCATTACCCTCGGCCCCTCAGTCTGACTTATTTTTCCTCCTAATTCTTACTATCTGACATCTATTTATTTGTTAACTCATTTACAGTTAGTTACTCTTTCCCCAAGTAGTGCTTAAGCATCATGACAATGGTGGATTTTTCCGTGTTTTATTCCATGCTATATCTCCCAGCACCTAGGATAGGGTGTGGCATAGAGTAGATTCAGTATTTATTCATTGCATGAAAGAACAGATACTGCACACACACACACACACACACACACACACACACACACGAGAGAATGCTTGGATACCCGAGCGACATCCATTTCAGCACATAGGACAAATAACAGTGATTGAAATCAAAGTTTAAATGTGAAAGGAACTTGCCTGAGATGCGCAAATTAACATCCTTCTCTTCCTTTTTAACTGCTCCATCACCTTCTGATGGATTATCATCACTATGTGCTTCACGGGCATCAAAAAAGTGCTCTCCACTCTCATCAAGACCCCCTTCTGGCTCTGCGGGAGGCATCTCTGGGGTCAGAATCATGCGGTCCATTACTAAAATGCTACTTGCCTGGCTATCTTGGAATGCCAGTACCACTGAGTCCCGTGCAGCAGAAGGTTCAGTTGAAGTCCGTGCACCGTAACGAGCTGAAATGTCACCAGCGCCAGTTCTAAAGGGCATCTGTCCTTCACAAGGACGACAGGCCTTAATATTTTCAGGGTTCTGGGTTCCACCGTAGGCCTGCACCCCCAGAGAGGCTGTCCTGCATCTTGGGAAATGTGGCCAGTCTTCCTGAGCGCTCTTCTCAGTCAAGCCCAGCTGTTGTACCAGCAACTGCTTCAACAAACCCACTGAAAGATTTAGGAAGGGGGGAAAAACACATGCATTCACAACCATAACCTCAAACTGACAGAATTAAATTAGAGGAATTATCAATTCTCTCTTAAAGTAAGTACATTTTTAGTAACATACAGGCAAAAATACTAATTTCATACAGTCATTTTTTGTTTTGAGAAATGAAATAAAACACCATCTAGAGAAAATTTAACATTAAACTTGACTTCAAAAAAATTTAAGAATTCTCAGTGGGGGATTCTCCTATTATTCTCCTCTATGCCTACCTCCACATTTTCTACCATATAACTGGAATAATACCCCAAAGGTACTTCTTAAAAGGATGTTGAAAAGCCGTGTTCATCTAGACAAAAGAACCTGAAAGTTCTGCTTTTTCCAGAAGTAGACACTATCTACATAGGCATTATTTTTTTCTAATTTTATTAGACACAGAGAACACTTATTTTATCTATAATAACCCAAAGAATCTCCTTAAATGGTGAAGAAGAAAATAAAACTGCCCTGTAAATTTAATTCCAATGTTTGGTAGCATGCATAATTTCAAAGGATAAGAAAATATTTATTAGTTTTTAAAAATGACCTCACTAGTACCACAGCTTCCTTTGGTTGTTGAATATAGAATGGATTTAATTTTAAATGGGCAAGTGCACGCTGTGAGGTCACTCACACAATGAGAGGGTCACTGGGACAATGTTAGTGGACCCATCAGAAATCATTACCACTGTTAACTCTCTGAGTCTAGAACAAATTAGGTTTTAAAGAACTTGACCAATTCCGTACTTTCGACTTGGCCTTAATTTCTATCTTCTGTCTCTTTAAATAAAGTTTCCACATAGGTTTGGATCTTTGACCCTCCTTTTTGCTCTGCAGTCACTTCCTGAGAGATGCTATGAACACTTATGGCTTTGACACTCAGATCCATCTCTCTCCCTGACCTCCTCCAAAGTTCCAGTCTTAAAACTCTCAACTTCTGCTCATCCTTCCTCTTAAATGGCTTGCCATTCATTACCATAATCTCAACATGTTTTAAAATTAAGCCCATAATCTATGGCAAAGAAAAGAAGGAAAAAAGAAAGTGTAGCAGTGGTGGTCTTTTCTAATTTTTATTTCTGACAAAAATACTGAAATTATCTCTAAATAGTCGCTTACCTTTGCCCTTGCAGCCAAAGAAGTCAATTGTTTTAAGTATTTGTTGGTTTCTCACTTTATTTTTATTCTTCTAACACCATTTTAGCCCAAACCCTTTTAGCCTCAAGCCCAGACCACTCCACTCCAACTCTATTTCCATTCAAATCCTTTCGCAGCTCTCAGCCGGAGTAATCTTTTTCCATTAGTCATACACCCTAGCTTAGCAACTTCAAATGGTTCTTTCTCTGCAGCTAGAGAAAAGAAAGCAATCATTCTCAGCCTTTTTCCCACCTCCAATACACCTGACGCGTGTGATCCACTCCCATTTGTAACAGTGGTTCTCAACCAGGCTGGAGAGGGAGTGGGTGGCTGACCAAGTGGCAAGGACCACCCACTCGTGTGTGTGTGTGTGTGTGTGTGTGTGTGTGTGAGAGAGAGAGAGAGAGAGAGAGAGAGAGAGAGAGAGAGAGAGAGAGAGAGAGGATGGGTCGTGGTGAAGAATACTACAATCTCCACAAGAAAACAGAAGAAGATCTGTAGCCTGAATAAGTCCTCAAAACCCTGCGGCCTGCCACGCTTCAAGTCCAGAGGACTCAACCTGCTCTTCAAGTTCCACAACAGCTGGGCTCAACAACGCGTCCTCCACCTTCCTAACCTTGACCCCCATGACCCCTTCAGCTTGTGCGGTCTGCCCCAGGCCAGCTGCTCTACCCACTGCTCTCTGAACACCCTCAGAGTTTTTGCCTCTGTGTTTTGGTCCTATTTGGTCCTACCACTTTTCTTGTCTGACTGACTTCTATATATTCTGCTAAATACCTACCTGAATCTTACCCATTCTTCAAGGCAATAATCACATCTCTCTTGTTTTCTAATGCCTCCCTTCTCTGGTCACGCCAACCAGATCAATTTTGACATACCTATTTTGTTTTTTTACTTAAGAAGGTGAGGGAAAGTTTTCTCTCATCTTCCCAACTAGACTGTAAAATTCTTGAAGGGAAAATTCATGGTACATTATAAAACTCTGGTGCTTAATAAGTCTCTGTATTAACTTATGAATAAAACTTACAATTCCTTAGTGCATCCAATGCCCACCGTTCTTCTGAGACAGGCAAGTGTGGATCTGGGATGGTGATTTGATAACTGACTCCAACTTCCTTTAGAGTGCCATCTGCATGCTGCTCCTTTGCAAACTGTCTCTCAGCCACAAAGAGATCATCCACCTCCGATTTCCCAGAGGTATCCAGTGAATGAGATTGAGGTTTTGACGACATTAAAGGAGACTCTAATCCCAAATCTCTGTCTGTTCAATGGAACAGAAAAAGTAGAACGTATCTTAACAAAACTTTTAACGTGAAGCATTCAGGAAATATGTGGAAAAAAATAACCGCATGAGCTACAGAGATTGTCCGCTAAGTAAAATACATGGCACTTAGTGCAGTGTGATAATGGTACACAGAAAGGTGCACAAGCAGAATTTGTTAAAGTGAATAGCTGATGCCAGATCCTGCATAAACCAAAAGAGTTAACGTTTCTTCACATTTTATTGAGTAATAGGTAGACTCCATTCTTCCAGGTTAACTTAACAGATCAGTTTACCTGGACTCTGCAGACCAGTGACTGAAATGCCATGATGTTCCACTTTTAATTTTGGAGGTTCTTCTTCATCATTGTCTCCTCTATGGAAGGGAAAAAAAAAATCTTTCAGCTTCACGAGGTGCCTAAACATCAGTGCAACAAAATGTTAAGAATTATCCATTCTTTCTCTGACCAAAACCACAAAGTCATTCCTACTCGGAAGCAAAGGCACACTCACTCGCAAGGTGGTGACTGTGGCAGTGGGATTGGCTTTGTGGACTGTTCCTTCACTGATGCAGCCATCCGACAGATGAGGTCCTGCCAGCTGCAGGGAGTTTGAAAAGAATACAAAACACAGGAGGGAAAGGAAAAAGAAACACGCTTTAAATACACTCAGAAAGCAAAAATAAAAACTAACAAGCCATACCAGAAACCAAACCAAACCAACAGTCAAAAAACACTATTTCTGCCAGAGAATATCTTTATTTTGGTGACATACTATTAAGTAGAGATTATAAAACCTAACAACATTATGGATACACTACCCATGAAAACAACTTCACTTGACGCTTTTGAGAATTTTTTCTTTAGAAAAGATACTTTCAATAGAATAGAACCAAAATAAGAGACATCCATCTAAAAAGGAAGAAATTCTTAGAAGAACACCTCTCAAAGAATATAGAGGAAGTACTTGTTTCCACATAGTTTTTGGTTTTCAAAGTCCTTTTACAAAAGCAGTTAAATTGTGGAATATTATATTCAGGATAATAAAACATATTAGAGCAAGGTAGCTATATCCAGTACATACACAGTCTTTTCAGAAACTGTCTGTGCCACCAGTTCATAAATTTGGGCTCCATTGTCAGACATGGAGATGACGAATAAAGCTTTGTTATCTGGGAAAACAAGACAAAAATTACTCTAACAATATGACCCACAGAGGCTGGGAAAGATGTTTCTAGGGTCCTGGTATTATTCTGCATCTTAATCTAGGTAAAGGTTACACCTGATCACTTTGTAAACACACATTCACTTTGTAAAACTCATCAAACTATAACTTAAAAATTTGTGCAAATTATTGTATGTTATACTATATATACTTTAATAAAACAAAGATTATAAAAGCTAGCACTAATTCCACAGTAATTTATTAAAAACCAGAAAGTGTCAATGTATCTAAATTACTGAACTATAAACACTATTGCTCTTTTTGCATTTATTCTGAATTGCCCTTTTGCTAAATGGTTAGTCAGTAACAGTCAGTGGGTGTTGGAGAAAAGAGGTCATAAATTTACCTTACCACTATGGAACTAACAAGTTTTAAAAGGGATCTCATTATTAGTACAGTTAATATGTAATTTCCTAACTGAAACTGATTTTTAAAAACCTAAACCACACCTATTTCTTCAGTTTTTGCCTTTTCCCCACCATATCAAAAAATGAAAGCCTTTTCAATGGCATTACCTCCAATTCATTGTCTTCACTAGTATCATCAATGATTTGAACATGACATAAAGATAAAAGTAATATGCAGAAAATTTTCAAATGCAGAAAATTATTCAGAGAATCTAAGCATCCTGAATAATTTTGGGGTATTCAAGTTCTAAGCAGTAAATAAATTTCATTTAATCTGTATAAGAATATAAAAGGAACAAAACTCTACGCCAGTTGTGCTACTTCAATGACACTGAGTATCTTATGAAACGTTACGATGAACCTGGAGGTTAGCGTCATGCAGCGGACATACTCGCCTGTTGCCACTTGTCGAACCAACACTGTATTCAACTTGATGACAGGGCTAAATGTGTGTTTGCTATCACCTGTAGATGCCAGAATCTTACTATGACACCTTAACACCAGTCTATCGTCCTGCTTTTGTAACAATACAAGAATATCTTCCAGCAGCAAAGTGTATAGATCTAGAAATAAAAATGTAGGAGAGGTGATTAGTACAGAAATTGAGATGTGTTTTATAAACTTTATAACAATTTGACATCAAAAACTGATTTCTGTTAAATCTAGTAAATTTTAAAAATGTACTTGCTATTGTATTTTTTTATTTCATTTTTTAATAATTCATTTTTAATATATTACACCAAAGTGTCAGTTTGTGACTGACAAGAGATAAAAAACACTGGTTCTTCACCACAGATAGTTTGAGATACAGTGGTTTAGAGGGAGGAAGCTGAGACTCATTAGAATACAAGGATGGAGACAGGACTGAATCATGACAAAATCTTCTGCTTCATCCCTAAATGAGTATTTAACATGCTTCACATATAACAAAATAACATAAGCAGATCTTCTGTAAATGAGTAATAACACAAAGTACCATTGCTAACTGCTGTCACTGAAAAATGTGAACGGCTATCTCTTCTCTTTGGCATAAGGAAAACTTCCTATTCTTTTCCTTGCTCCACTCTCCCCCAAACCAACAGAAAGTACACCTACCAATAGTTTTATCTCTATTCACTTTCCAAACCAATGGCCCTTCATGAATCATCTTCCTTTTTGTTAAATCCAAATTCTGCCAAAATAAAGAGAATTACACACAAATTATTTCCAAGCACTTAGTGAGATGATATTCCATTTAGTCTCCTTTCCAGAAATTCTTACTATAAAAGATACCATTTACATTCACTATTATTGATATCTGTCAACCACTGAAAATGGAATAAAAATCAGGTTAAAGTAAGCTGCATAATATTTTCTAGAAAGGAAAAAGCATCTTGTAGAAAAACATTCAGGAGTACTGTCTTCCAAATTTCACTCTAAACAGATGGTAATAGCTAATGAAAATGAAGCTGCAAATATTCAGCCACTAGATTCTCAACCCCTTCCTTATTTTTTCTATGAATAACTAACTAGATGAGGATGATGTTTAGCTTATCTATAAGAAGCCTCTGACCTAGGCTCTCATTCCAAAAAAAGTTCTAAGGAATAGCATTTCACAGAAGTCCAGGTAGTACTGAGGCTTGCTCTAAATATTAATAACTTAATAAAAGAATCATCTTTTAGCATAAGTAGCTCTAGAAAAATCTCATTCTCTGGAAGTTAAGGAGCTCAGCATATTAGCATGCTTTTTGATAAGCTCTTAAAATAAGTAAATAAAAGTCTATTTTAACAGCCACCAAATAAATCTGCCAGAACAAACAGTGAAACAGTACAAGAAAGACTTAAAATCCTAAGTTACTCAATACAAAAGCTCCATGTACTAGAAGGGGCAATTAATAAATATTTTACTATCAATCCTGTAATGGTTTCAACTTTTATGCTTTTGAAGAGCTTCATAGAAAAATAATTATCTTCCTTTACTCAAAAATCTGGAAAGTTCCCACAGTAAACAGCCTTACTCTTATTCAACCTATAGAACACAATAAAATTAATTTTAATAATAAGTAATGTTCCTTAGTCTCCTACAAATCCTTGTCACAAAAAGTTAGTTTCACATAAAATATTCCCCTACTGAAAGACTAAAGCAATCCTCACACAGACCAAGACATTTAAAAGGAAGAATAGAACCATAAATACAGACAATCTATGATGCAAGAACTCCTTCAGGTGATACATGTTCCCACTGAGATGTTAACTACCTGCCAAGTCTTTAGCAAATTTTATTTTTTAAATTATGATTAGACCGTCCCTTACCCTGAGCTCTTCAACATTTGGGTACTCTGACAACTTCAGGTTGGAGGTATCAAGGCGACGCTGATAATCTTCTAAGCGCTGAAAATGAGACAGGACACAGCTAAGGTTACTGCTTTGGATATCAATGACCTCCCTGTTCCTAAATCAAATGGACACTGTACCTGCATTCTGCTGAACTCTCTGCAACATCAGACATAACTGACAACTCACTCTTCCTTAAAACACTCCCTTCTTTTGGCTTTGGTGATATTACCCTCTCCTAACTTTCCTCCTACCTCGTTAGCTGTTCTTTTCCAATCTTCTTCTCAAACTCTCTGGCTGCTAACTAGCATATATTTACTTTCTAAATATGTAAATAAAGTACATGGTACAAAATTCAGAAGGTAATATAAGGCACACAATAAACAGTAAGTCTCCCTCTAACCCTGTCCTCTTGCCTTCCCAGCCCCAATTTTCCCTAAAGAAGAAATCTCTAACACCCATTTCTTGGGTAGCCTATGAGAAAAACTCTAAGAAAAAAGAATACATATGGATGTAAGCCCGCTTGGCTCTGTTGCATGTAGATATAGCTTTTTAAAAAGAAATATATGGTAACATAATACATTCATATGTGTATTACTCATTCAAAAGGTAATGCAATATATTCATATACACATTTCTCTCTCTGTGTGTGTGTGTGTGTGTGTGTGTGTGTGTGTGTGTATCAGTCATCAATATATCTTGGAGACTGTTCCACACTAGCACATAGAGAGAGAGTAGTCTATTTTTCCAGTGGCTGCATGGTATTCAACTCTGTGAATGAACTATAGTTTGTTTAACTACACCTTACTGATGGACATGTATATTAGAATAAATTTCTAGAGAAACAACTGTTAGACTAAAGGGTACATTTTCCCCCAAGATTATAAAAATTTCCAAACATACAGAAAAGTCTGAATGTGTATAGTAAACACCCATATACCCACCATCTACATTCCACAACTAACATTTGCTATATTTGTTTTATCATATACCTATCCATCTATTCATCCCTCTATCTATGCATCAATCCATCTTGTATTTTGGATGTGTCTCAAAATAAGTTACAGATATAACACACTTTATCTCTAAACATTTTAGCATGCATATCATTAACAAGAGTTCAATATTTATTGACAGTTCTTTCTTTAAATTAAAATTTACATACCGTGAAATGTACACATTTTAAGTATACCTTTCCACCAGTTTTTACCAATGCATATGCCTATGTAATCAAGCTCCTATCAAGATATGAAATATGACCATCGATCACCTCAGAAGGCTCCCTCATACTTCTTCCTAGCTAATCTCTGTCCCCAGATCCCCAGTGACAACCACTTTTCTGATTTTTTCCACCATAAATTAGTTTAGCCTTAGAAATTCACATAAATAGAATTACATATATGTACTCTTTGGTGTCTGGTTTCTTTCACTCAGTATAATGTTTGTGAGAGTCATCCATTACTGCTAGTATTACTTTAGTTTATGACTATATTTACATTTGGTTTATGCTATAAACATTCTTGTACAAGTCTATGGGCACGTATCTTCATTCCTCTTAGGTAAATCACGAGGAAGAGAATTGCTGGATCAAAGAATGGACGTGTGAATACGTACATTTTTTTTTTTTTAATAAATTTATTTATTTATTTATTTATTTTTGGCTGTGTTGGGTCTTCGTTTCTGTGCGAGGGCTTTCTCTAGTTGCGGTGAGCGGGGGCCACTCTTCATCGCAGTGCGTGGCCCTCTCACTATCGCGGCCTCTCTTGTTGCGGAGCACAGGCTCCAGACGCGCAGGCCCAGTAGTTGTGGCTCACGGGCCCAGTTGCTCCGCGGCATGTGGGATCTTCCCAGACCAGGGCTCGAACCCATGTCCCCTGCATTGGCAGGCGGATTCTCAACCACTGCACCACCAGGGAAGCCCCGTACATTTTTAATTTAAGTATAAGTTGCCAAACTGTCCTCTGGGGTTTTTATCATTTTACACTCCAAACAATACATTTGGAAGTTCCCGTTTTTCTACAGCCTCACCAACAGAGTGAATGAATGAGCAAACAAGCAGCTAGAGATGCTCAAAAAAGCCAAATACAACTCTGATGTTCTATCCCAAATTGATCTGGACCTACCTACTACATGAATAATTAACAAATGTCCCGCCCTTCAATTATGTAATAACAGCTTCAATTAATATTTAACAGATTCCAGGTAACACTAATTTAATATTCTTATTCTCACTGTCATCCTGTGTCTTCTTGCTTTTTCCTTCTTACCTGTTTGTTTTCTGCCTCCTTAACAGCCTGATTTACATAATTTAAGATCTGACGACAGTGATCTGCAGCTTTCTTCACCTTCTCCCTTTCTGTTGGCCATTCTAAATATGGCAAAGAAATCCAAAATGTAAAATGGAGGAAATAAGAAAAGAATGTAAGTATATACATAAATGAGATATCACTTTATTTCAACAGTTATAAAAGCATGCTAAGACCTTGAATATTTTATTTATTTATTTTAACTTTTATTTATTATTTATTTTTTTATTTTTGGCTGCATTGGGTCTTTGTTGCTGTGCACGGGCTTTCTCTAGTTGCAGCGAGCGGGGGCTACTCTCCATTGCAGTGTGTGGGCTTCTCATTGCGGTGGCTTCTCTTGTTGCGGAGCACAGGCCCTAGGCGCACGGGCTTCAGTAGTTGTGGCACGTGGCCTCAGTAGTTGTGGCTCGCAGGCTCTAGAGCGCAGGCTCAATAGTGTGGCACATGGGTTTAGCTGCTCCGAGGCACGTGGGATCTTCCCGGACCAGGGATAGAACCTGTGTCCCCTGCATTGGCAGGTGGATTCTTAACTACTGTGCCACCAGGGAAGTCCAAGACCTTGAATATTTTTATACCAGGCTAAAATCCTACAGCAGAATCTCAATTCAGGTAGTCTTTGGACAGGTAAGACTTCTTATCATAGTACTTTAAGCATCAATACTAACCTTTAAAAAAGAAACCAAATCCAAGGAGAGATGCTTTATATCAAGTATCAGGCCCACCCCAAGGAGTGGGTTTCATTCACATTGTAAGCTATATAAATGGGACCCCTTTCCCCCTATCAAAGTGCATAGCCTACATGACTATGGACAGCGGACCCATTAAACAATATATTTTGAATAATAAAACAATTCAAAGTAACTCCAAAATATGTTTCTTTGAATTTGGTATTATATTAAAGAAAGAAAATAGTTTACAACATTTATATCATTAAAAGAAGATGAACTTCACCAAAATGTGTTGAGATTATGTTGAGGTTCTATTTTGGTAAAGAATACCCAAATCAGAACATTCAAAATTACAATCCTCCAAACAATAGTCCAACTATACTGAATAAATATATTAAAGTATAAAAGTTAATGTGTATGAGTATTTTCAAATTCCCAAGCATAAGAAACAGGCGTTTGATTGCATAGAATTATTAATGAGAACTAAGTATAAGAGCCTAAAGCTCAATTGAGAAACTCAGATTCACTTCACGTTTCAAAACAGGAGAGTTGGAATGAGAATGCATTGGTTGGACTTAATGAAAGTACATATATAGATACAAAACATCTCTGCAACCCAGTATAAGCCTTCTTCAAAGCAAATATGATATATGCTAGAGGAAGTAGTGGTAAACTTTTTTTGTACACTTTATAGGCCAAATGGTCTTTGTCACAACTACTCAGCTCTGCTGCTGTATTACAAAAGTAGTCAGAGACAACATTTCAACAAGTGAGTATGATTATGTTCCAATAAAACTTTATTTACAAAAATACATGGTGAGCCAGATTTAACCCGTGATCCAGAGTTTGCTAAATCCTGTGCTAAAGCTATTAACGGAGTACATTAAATCAAATAGCCCAAAGAAGACTGGATTGAATCTTGTTAGAACATCTTGCCATACTATTTGGAAATTCAATGTCCAGACACCAGGATGCTGTGAGAGATTATTCAGCAGAATATGTGTTTTTGTTTTTGTTGTTCCTAAGTTCTTTAATTTCAGTGAGAATGCTGTACCTGTGTATTTGGCAATGTTATCCAACAGAAGAGGGTACTTAGTAAGCCTCTGCATTTGGGTGGGAATGATATCTTTCAGCTGCAGACGACGACACAGTGGATTACTCTCAGCATCCTAAAATTAAAGTCAAATAAGTGAATTTGTAATTCTTATTAGGACTATGATTACCTAACACATACCACACATTCATCATGTAACTGTCTACAGCAACACAGCTCTGGTTATTAAATCAAGACTTAAAACCTGCCAAGACATACCACTGCCACACTGCACTTCTGCTTTCTCCTTTAATCACATAACGTTGCCTTTATCACTCAGCCAGTGGCTTCTGTGTTATCTATTTAAGCAAAGACTGAGAGCATCCATAATCAACTCTAAGAATTGTTTTCTTGTGAAAAAAATTTTATCTTCACATATTAAAAAAATCTAGTTACATTTTTCAACGACTGGCATTCCTACCAAAAGCTAGTCAGTTAATTTGCCATCTGCCACTCCAAGTAGGCACAATAGATCACCAGGCTCGATATATCAGCTCAACTGTAATAGGGTTCTGTAAACTTTTCAGTAAAGTGCCAGGGAGTGAATATTTTAGGCTCTGCACGCCATCCGTCTCTGTCACAACTATTCCACTCTGCTGTTTTAACACAAAGCAGCCACAGACAATACATAAAGCAACGAACTTGGCTATGTGTAGTGAAGAGTTCTAAGATGGCCTCCAAGAGTCTCACTTTCTGGTGTACACACCATATAATGTCCCCCCACCCCCGCCTTGAGTGTGGACAGAACCTATGAATATGATGGGATATCACTCCTGTGATTAGGTGAGTATCAGTTAACTCTGAATCAATCAAAAAGGAGATTGTCCTAGGTGAGTCTGACTTAATCAGAGGAGCCTTTAAAAGAAAGCTCTGTCAGAGAGACACATTCCTACTGGCCTGGAAGAAAAGGACACATCCATCTTGTAAACTGCCTACAAGAGCCACGTAGCAAAGAGATTTGGGCATTCGCTAGGAGCCGAGAGCAGTTCCTAGTCAACAACAGCAAGAAGACAGGGCTCCCGGTTATAGTTACAAGGAAATGAATTCTGCTGACAACCAGTGTAAGCTTAGAAGAGTGGCAGATGAGAATTGCAGCTGCAGGTGATACCTTGATTTCAGCCTGGTGAAAGCATGAAGAAAGGACACAGATAAACTATATCTGTACTCCTAAACTATAAAAGCTGTGACATAATACATTTGCATTAAGTTGCTACATTTGTGGTAATTTGTTATACAGCAATAAAATATAAACTGTGTAAATACAGCTTTGTAAACTTTATTTACAAAAACAGGGAAGAGGCTGGATATGGCTGGCGGGCTATAGTTTACTGACCCTTGATCTACACCAATATATACCCTAGTAAGCATGACTGCTTTTTATGCTCTTCCCTGGGCTTGATATAAGGCCATTCTGATGTTTTGACGGTATTATTTTAATAGTGTACACGGGCCATTTCCTGACAGCATCTCCATGGCAATGTGGACTTCTACGTCAAGTATTGTAATCCTGCCATATATTCTTTATTATTCACCATTCCAATATCATCTTTATATCCTCCAGTAATTTAAGAGAAAATGTATGGCTTTCAAAACGTAAACATAGATATAATCCTTGTAAAAAGTTTAGTCTTAGGATTCCCCTAGTTTGTTCCATAATTGATAAAAAATTGCATTTCTTTTTTCTTACATGACTCACTCAACTCACTTGCACAAAAGTCTGGAATCGAGAGTCCTTTTTCTGACGAGACTTGATCATTTCCAGGGCAAAGGGTTGGTTACTGCAAAAGGTAGCAGCGGCATGTTTCAACTTTTCCTCCCCGGGTCCACTGAACTGTGCCAAGAACGCAAAGAACACAATAGAGAATGGGATACTGAGCTTACATAAGGCCAGGCAAAATGAGAGACAGCCACAATCCTTCCAATATTCCAGTAAGTATCCTCAAGTGACAAGAAACAGAAATCTACACATTTTATGTGGATTATCAATGATCCTCCATTAAAAAGGGTCTGACCCTGACATATCCAGACCTTTTCTGATCACAGTCTAATATATTCTTGCTTGTAGCCTGCCACAACTTACTTACTACTTTTTCAGTCTATTCCACTTCTAAATCAGATAGAAACATTGACACTTGGGCAATATGAGACACAAAATGCTTAAAGACTGTGATTAAATTTGATTTTCTTAGAATGTGACACCGTCACAAAAATTACTGTCTTACTGCTCTAGGAAGAAAATCCTTGGGATTCTAGCTTACTTTCTTACTGTGAAATCCGGGGCAGGTCATAACTTTCCTGGGTCACCATAAAATTAAATCACTGCTGCTTCACCTATGTAGAAGGTAGGGATCCATCCCTTGAATTTCTCTTGGGGAAGATTCATGAGCCTATGACCCTCTTTTACTAAAAATTATACTTTTTACTGATATTTTTCATTTGTAAATTTAAGTTTGTATATGCCATGATTTTAAGGTTTCTTAAAAGACACCTAACAAGTGCTTCACTCATAATAGGTATTCTTATAAGTACGGGTCAAATAAATGATTTTTAAAACCACCTTTATATTTGTAATAATTGCTTTATGGTTTATAAAGAAGCTTTTCATAAAATCTCCCATTTAAAGCCATATTTCCAAAAGTTTATACACGAAGGTATTTTGTAAAAAATCCTTTCGTAGGGCATTTGTAGATAAATTCAGAGTATTTTTTCTTCAACGATGACACATACAAAGTGATATTTTAATAGGTTGTGCCAATGTTGTATTCTTATTCTATTATAAATGTAACACTCAACATATTTAGAGATGAGACTGGCAGCATTTTTGGTACGTTAGTCAATCCAGGTGCCACGCAATTACTAACAGCGGCTGGGTTTACAAAAGAAAATAACGCCCTGGCCTCAAGCAGTTTTACAGTGGTTTTACTAGCAGCATAAGTATATATAAGGTGACCTCAAGGGACCAATATTGGAAAAATATTCTCCAAAACTATTTTTTAAAAAATAGAGTAAACCTAGACACCTATTTATGATTTTTGCTTTTAGTATTTCTGGCCAACGCTTTGCCGTAAATTAACCCTTTGTACCTAGCAGCTACTAACCAAATTGGTTAGTCCATTCTGCTTTTCCTCAACATTTTATAGGCATATCACATTGGTCAAGAATACAATTCTTTTTGAATGTTCTAAAATAAATTTGTGGTCCCACTTTTAAGAGGTATCTCCACTTTATTTTACCATGTAGTAGATTTATGCAGTCCAAAGGACTGTGGTAAGAGGACCAATGTACTTCTGTACCTTATTAATGATGAATCTCACTTGACACTTGGTGTTAAACATTATTTATATGAGATGCAAATTAAACTGCTTAGGAATCAAGATTGATATCGTTAAGTCCATATGACTTACAACTTTTTAATCCAAACTTAACAAGAGAATTGATGCTACGTTATGTCATACTACTAATTTTCTGTTTCAAGTTGAGTAGGGTGCTGCCAAGGCAACAGAACTCAGAGATCAAGAAACAAAATGAGTCCCACCATCACAGAGTAGCCACAGAATAAGCTGGATTTTTCAAGGAAGTTAAGTCTCCTTAATAACAATGATGCCAGCGTGGGCCTAAGGAGAGAATACTTTGGAAAGTTCAGTAAATGCAAGATGAGACTGGATTATGATTCCCTGATCTTGTTCTACGTGTCAAGTGGCTAATGGCTAAGAAGAGCTCTACTAATAGGTTAGTAGATTCTGAGTCACAGTCTCACCATCAATGAAAGGAGTAGGATCAAGATTGTTTTAGTCAACTTTGTAGTGTTTAATCATTGTAAAATTATCGATCATTGTAAAATTACCAAAAAGTTATCATTGTAAAATTACCAAAATCTTGTGACATTTCCTCAGTCTACATATTGAAGTAAATATCTGTCGGCATAGCTTAACAGTTCTTGCTCAACCAGTGTTAAAATTTTGAGAACTACATCGCATATTTTACTATTATTCACAGCCTTAACTATAGTACTTTCTTTAAATGTCTGGATCAAACCCACTTTCCCCTAGGAAGATTTTCTGTATGTTCCAGTTTAGGTCTCCTTGCTATCTCTTCCCATAATAACCTGTATTCTCCCCGTTCTGTAACACTAATCACACTTGAAATAACTAACGACTGTTTTTTAATTTTTTTTTTTCCCATTGACTATAAGCTCCACTAGGGCAGGAGGCATATGTGTTCTGACTGCTACTGCATCCCCAGTACCTAGAACAGTGCTTGGCACATAAGTATATATTATGGAGTATATACTGATAAAGAGTCAGCTGGAAAGATAAATACAATTTGACAAACAGCTACTATAGTCTCTGAACTCTTTCTTTGTACATAAGATTAAGTAATTTTCACTTTTCTACTTTTGTGATGGTAGTTCTGGATCTACAACTGTCTAATGTTTTACAGTACAATTCTGAGATTTTGACAACAGAAGATAGTTAAAATTCTACATCAGTTAAATTATTTTTTATCAATATCCATATTACTCTATATTCTTTTAAACACAAAGAACTAGTATCTTTAATTTGATGAGAAAAGGGCATGTAGTTGATTGGGCACTTATTAGAAGAATAAGTAAGAATACGCAGTTGGACCCCTTTTCATCTTTACATTAGCTTTGCAAAATGGATGAGTTTGCATACTTGGGAAGGTTAGCAACTTAACCTTGAATCTGATCAAGTGTCTATGAAAGTTTTTAAATTAAATAGCAAATCTCCTTACCCAAGTCAGCAAATCTTCCCCAATCTGATCAATAACAGATGTCTCATTCCTCTTTCGAACAGCCTTCATTTGCTCATTCAACCCAACTAAGGGAGAAAAAAAACAATGAAAAAAATTAAGCGTACATTCATTTCAGGCTGAGATACTGGTAGTACCACGAACCTAAATTTTCAAAAAAAAAGAGGATTTTCAGAGTAGTATAGCTACTTCTGATCGCCTTAAATATAAATCTGGACCCAATTCCTATACACCTAAATGTTTTGAGTTCTATCTGAAAAACAGTTGCCAAAGCATAAAACCATGTGGAAACTAGCACATTATACACAGTATAGGTGCATCAAATACGCATTTAACCTCAAGACTACATCTATAACCAACCATGTTCATAAAAAACAAAGTTCAATTGTACAGGTGACTCCGTCCACTGTTCCTCTCAAAATGTGTGTGTTCCCAGGCAATGGACATCATCATGCTTGAATGTGTCCGTGCACACTGGTGAGACCTAGGATCACCCACAAAGGAGCAAAAGGCAACCATTTGGTGGGAGGGTGTTGGTAGGTGGTGATGGCATCCTTGACGAAAGAAAGACTGAAAACTAAGGGTCCTGGAGAAACAGTGACTTAAAAAGAGAGGAACTGATACCACTGTCTACAGAAGTCCAAGATAACTACAACCAGGGAAAGCCAGCAAGACAGATTTTTTATGTATTCACTCAAGCATTCCAAGCAACAAAACAATAAAATAATTTAATTCCTAAAAATTTTCCCACCATGGGATTATATGCTGTATATTACTATTTACAAAATATATTTACACATATATTATTATATAGAATATATTTTTAAAAAACATATATATTGTAATCAATAGGGAATTTCCAAGGGTAATTTTAACTATTCACGTTTTTCATCTTAGGCACTGACTTTAGGCCCTAAGTCCCGTGTTAACACTTTGTATAAAAAAGGCTGATGGGGGGGTGGGGTGGGGGTAAAGGGTTGGGGAGAAATTCAAACATCCAATCATTTCTTTATGTTATGCTCACATTTAATTATATAATTTCAGGAAAGCTAACACATGGATACATTTATAAGATTTTACTGTTATGGTCCCTTTACATACTCACAATCTTTTATCTATTGGAAATGTTAGGGACAAAGATCAGAGTCAATTTCTCTTACTGTGAAGTTGAAGAATATCTTCTAAGTTTGAAAAAATTTTCCGTAGTTCTGAAGGTGACAGAATTCCTTCTCTTGAAACTCGCTGATAGAACACTTGATCTAGAACCTTTAATGTTCGAACATGAGCTCTTTCAGTGTAGAACAATTCTAAGCAGAAAAAAAGGAAATATAAAATGTTACCTTACTTAGAATGGGATCAAACATAGGTTTTAGCTGAAATTAAGTAGCAAATGAGTTATATAATAATTATTTATAGTTTTGAAAGGATATAGTATCTCTGAAGTCACTTCTTTCTTTTTTTTTTTTTAATATTTTATTTATTTATTTATTTATTTATTTATGGCTGTGTTGGGTCTTCGTTTCCGTGTTAGGGCTTTCTCCAGTTGCGGCAAGTGGGGGCCATTCTTCATCGCGGTGCGCGGGCCTCTCACTATCGCGGCCTCTCTTGTTGCGGAGCACAGGCTCCAGACGCGCAGGCTCAGTAATTGTGGCTCACGGGCCCAGTCGCTCCGCGGCATGTGGGATCTTCCCAGACCAGGGCTCGAACCCGTGTCCCCTGCATTGGCAGGCAGATTCTCAACCACTGCGCCACCAGGGAAGCCCTGAAGTCACTTCTTGATTACATGAAACTCTCCTACATACTGGCTCTAAGAGCTATAAATACTGGCAAATGAAAAATATCATCAAAACTATTTTGTACTTAAAACTTAACAATGTATTCCAAAATCCATTGGTTGGTAGCACCAACCAATCACAACTACAGCATTAGAAAACTGTAAGCCCAAATAGCATACAGTCTTTGAATTGAACCCTCTTCAGAAATAATAGCACTCTGTGTTACCTAATTTGCCTATAAACCCTTATTTCTGAGGCCAGACTTTATAGTCTCACTGTGTCTCAATGCTGCTAGAGACAGGAAGGATATTTATTCATATCACAGCCTAAAGACAGTAGCAGGTACACCTCTCTGTCACATATATGCTAGGATAAAATAAAGAACATGCACGAGGATAAAGGAAGACCAAGATTCTAGTTTTCTTCCGATCACTTATCAGCTGTATGATCTTGACTAATTCAACCACTCATCCGGAGCCTTAGCTTCCTCATTTACAATCTATGCATAAAAATAACTTAGCCTGAAAGTAAAGTGATGGGACAAATGTCTCAATGATTTTTCAAGTTTAAGATCTATAATGCTACGAATCTTAAATAACCTGAATGCTAAATACATTTTCCTTTTAAATTATCAATAAGAATCATACAATCATTTGCATTTTTAAGTTGGAAAGTTCACGGATCATCTATCTATTAGTTTAATTTCCTCTCTGTTCAAAACAAAAGGCTAGCAGACACTTCGAAGCAAACTCCAAGGCTCCGGGGTTGGTTTAACTCTAATAAAACTCAATGTATGTGAATAACAACAACAAAAAGTAATTAAACTCACCATTAATTACTTCCTGTCTTTTGATCTCACAAGGCTTTAGTGCCAATAACACTTCTCGACTAACGAGCTGTTGCCAGTTGGGTGGATCTGTCTCTAAGTCATTTTCAAACTGTTCATCCTCACTTTGACTTTCTCCAAAAGCTATGCTGTCAAACCTAATGAAGAAAAAATAATGGATTCTATTTGAGGATATCACATGGACAATGGGAAATAGCACAAGTCTTTACACTACCGTAAATCAGTCATATTTCTGAAGTACTGCTTAGCACAGAGCCTGAAACATAATCCTCTCTCACAAAATAGCTTACATGTGTTATAAATACATCATCCTCTCCTAGAAAACAGCTTACTTGTGTTATAAATACCTCTATAAATATCTTTTAAATAATTGTGTTTATTAAGAAATTTCTTTTACATTATCTAACAGATTTGTGTACAGGGTTTCTTTTCCTTTAAAACTAGGACTTTGGGGAAAAAAGATATATTTCTTAAAATATGCCCTATTGAAAGCTACTTTAGGGATACTTACTTTCGAAAGGGCTTTGGTGTCCCATGTTCAGTCACCCTAAAATGATGGAGAACAGAGAGTCAACACAAAAACAAAACGGTAATCAAGAAATTTATGACAAAGATACTCAAAATTGTGTTAAACTACAGTGGCTGATAAATAATTCTGGATATTGCAATGATTTAGTATCAAATAAATTAAAAAACATTTCAGTACCTATCTAGTATTTACTATCAGTAAGTTCTACTTCTTCCCCCAAAAAACACATGGGGGAAAAAATGCTACAGAGTATAGGCATACTATACAGTGAAGAACTTTTAAGCAATGTCCTAAATGCCCCTAAGATATCACTGAATTACCTTTCCACTTCCCATTCCTCCTCCTGCACTTGGTCTAATGGAGGAGGTGGGAAGTCAAAGATGGTACTGGGAGTACGAGGTGTGCCGTCTAAGGAGTCTCCAGATGCTGGCGTTTCTCCAACTTGCTTTGATCCTGAAAAGACATAAGTCAGACATTCACATGGTGTTACTAAAGACAATGATTAAAAAAAAAAAAAAAGAGTTAGTAACCCAGAAAGTTTCAACCTCACCCATAGCCAAATTCTTACTTAAACAATTGCAGGTTAGCTAGAAACAAAATTCTAATATAAAATTTTTAAATGCACTAAAAAATAAACAGGAAAATCATTTTTAAGCAGGTTTTAAAAAATCAACATAAAATATGGCAACAACTCAGAAGGGCATATGATAAGGAGAAACATTCTCTTACTTTATCCTTTTTTACCCCCAGTGCCAATCTTTTTCATTCAAATTTTAGTTATTATGGGGGTCCACCTCCAAATAATAACCTCATACTTCTTTTTCTTGATTTATTATATTTAGGTAATATCTATCTCTTCTTCCTCTGAGGATTTTGCTCACTTATATGCCCCATCTTCACTTCCCTCCCCTTTTTCTTCCCACTGTTTAATAACTATATTATTATTCCTAGTTGGCTTATTTGTTATTCCCTAAGCTTAAATGATAGAATTATATATATATCTTTGTTCCAACAAGGCGTTAGTATCTTAATTCTCCTCTATGTCAAATTAGGTATTTAGTGTCCATATCCTTCTCTTTAATTATATTTCTTTCCTTTTACCTTTCATTTCTTTCAATTACATTTTTACTTGTATCATAAAGAGGATTTTTTACATTTCCATTCTGATCTGCAGCCACAACTAAATATTCTGTGCTTTGCCCATTAGGTTGATTCTAAAAGTCTGAAAACATATAGTGTGCTTACATTATTATGACCATACACATATTGTAATACAACATACATATACATATTATTCATGCCAGGTTAAGAGGCATGTTAGTTAGGATTATGTTTTCTTTTCTACTGGTCCAATGATACAACTCTTAGCCCACTTGAAACAGAGTATTTTTTACATTAAAGTCATATACTCCAACAATTACTTTAAGATTATGCCATTTTTAAATTTTGCTTCATGTTCAAATCATGACTTTCTTGAACAATTCTGTTCTTCTTAGCATTTCTAAATGCGCTTCTTTTATTGCTGTCAAAGTAATATAATTTTATCAAGTCACAAACTTTTTCATCTGTTACTATAAACTGCTGAAAATCTCCTTTTCTCTTATCCCCTAGGTTCTTGTGTTCCAATCTGGAGCAGCTGCTCCCTTGGCCTGTGACACAACTATCATCCTAGAACTGCTCTTCACCACTTTCCTGGGTTGTTTTCACTGTTTCCTGGACCCCATGAGATTTTCTTTCTTAATTTTTCTCTCATTTTGCTGGAGTGTGTATATTAAATTATTTTCAAGGAAAGGGTGCATTTCAGTTAAACTCTGAATCCTGGAGTATCTGAAAATGTCTTTATATCTTTCTTCATATTTGATGGATAGTTTGGATGGATATAGAATTCTAAGTTCAATACCATTTTCTTTCAGCAAGTTGAAGGCATGGCTCCTTTGTATTCTAGCACCTAATGTTATGAGAAATGTGACACAGCATAATCTCCATTTTCTTTCTCTTGAAAGCTTTCAGGATTCTTCTTCTTTATCTCTGATGCACTGACATTTCCAAAGCTACTCTAGGCATGGGTCTTTTTTTAAAACATTATTATTCATTGTAGTTGGTTCCGGGTGAGCCCTTTCTGTTTGAAGACATGTATTCTTTTTCAGCCCTGGGAAGCTCTCTTCTATCATTTCTCTGAACTGCCTCTCCTCCAATTCCTCTGCTGATGTTTTGTGAAACAGAAGATGTTGAACCTCTGTGGTGGTTCTCTATGTAATTCTTGTCTCTCCAATTTCTATCTCTTGATACCTCTGATATAGATTCTGAAATATTTCCTTGACTTTATTTTTAGGGACTTCTTTTTTTTCTTCTTATTTAATTATTAGCAGCTGTGGTGGTCTGAAAATATGTCCACAAATTCTTTGCTACTCCTCCCTTCAGCAGTGGCACCTAATTTTTCTCTCCTTGAATGTGGGCTGGATTTAGTGACTTGCTTCTAACTTGCTGAAATAAGGGGGTATATCCATACAGACTAAGTCATAAAGAAAAACACTGGGATTTCTTTCTTGCTCTCCTTTGGATCACTCTGGGAAAGTCAGCTACCGCGTCAGGGAACACTCAAGCAGTTCTATGGAGAAGCCCATGTGGTACGGAGCCGAGGTCTCCAGCAAGGAGCTAAGTCTTCCTGCCACCAGCCACCTGCGGAAGCACAGAAGAGGTCTCCTGGCCCCATTAAGCTTTCAGATGGCTGGCTGACATCCTGACTACAGCTTTATGAGAGACTCCAAGCCAGAACTGCCCAGCTAAGCTGCTCTTGAGTTCCTTACCCACCAAAAATGTGAAGTAGTAAATATTTTTTGTATTAAGCCATTCAGTTTTGGGGTAATTTATCACAAAGCAATTAATAACTAATAAAACAGTTATTATATGTAATAGTTACATTAAAACATTTTGGTCTCTGCTCCTTTTTTATAACATCCTATTCTTGCTTTAGATATAATAACCTCTCTAATTTCTTCAAGAAGACTATCTAATTTAGAGGTATTTTTATAAGTTCTTACTTATTACCTAAATTATTTTCTGCTAGTGGCAGTTTTTGTGTTTACTTTGTATTTTCTTTTTTATGCCACTAATATGTTTGGCATTATGTATTATCTTAGGTCTGGACTCTAATAACTTTTGCCAAAAGTGAGTAATGCTGTTCATATGTAAGAATAAAAGACTGGGCAGCTGACTTGGCTTTCCGGTCTGCTATGTGGAAGTAGGGCCCTTTCAGCTGGAAACTCCTCAGAGCAGGGTAAGCCCCTGGCATGCCTACTGTCATGCTCCAGGTCCCCTAAAGTGAGCTCCAGGGCACTAATACCATGGAGGACTTAACTCCCTATACAATTCACTCAACTTGTGTACACAAAGAGCATATTCATTTTCTTCTGATACAGGAATGACAGACTGCTTATATTCTACAATGTAAGGATCAGAAGCTGCTGACATAACTGTTTGGATTACCGACCTTCAATTAATTCATCATTTTCAGCTTTACTTCTTACTCATGTACTCCGTAACTTATGCCAACTCTGAGCCCAAAGTCTCTCCTGGGTTCTAATGGACAATCTGGCTCCCACCTTGGACTCCTTAAACGATCTACAGGCTCCGACTTCCTTTATGTTGTTTTATCCATCAAACCACTCTTGCCCACTTTCAATCTCCCCAACATTTGTTGAAATCTCTTACTGAATGATAATATCTTTTCTTCCTCTACTTCTTTTCTCTTCATGATTTTTGTTTATTCATTACCTACCATGCTTTTATTTCAATGAGACATGAGAGCCATGAATTAATGCATTACTCAATCCAACATCTTCAGAATTCCATATAAGACAGAACCTCCAGACTTCTCTACAAATGTCACCCCTACTTCTTTGTCTTAAGTAAAAACTTTCCTATGCCATAGAAGGTAACCTCTTCTGCTACAGCCCTCTCAAACAGAGACTGATGTTTCGGTCATACACTGTGTACTGCAGGGTGGAGATGAGATAGAGACTCTTCTTTTTTCTCAGTACTACTTTTAGACTATTATCTTACCTTCTTATAAAAATCCCTTGCTCCACTGAGGCTCTCACTCTCTGAATAATATCACATGTTCTCCCCCTACCAACAACCATCTAGCAACACTGAACCTTTGGCTGCTGGCTCACAGTTTTCCTCTCTGTGCTATTATCACATGCAGTGATCTCAAAGTCTGTGTGTATAAAGGTATTCAAACCCTTGGTTCCTTGGTTCCTTACCCTCTTCATCTCTAGTAACCCCCTCTTTGTCACCTTGATGACCACTCCCACAGATTTATCCTTGATCTTGTCATACCAGAAACTGAACTGCTTCCAAAATCACCAATACAGAGAGGCATTTCCTTCTCCAAATAAAACCACCTAATTCTTCCAGCTCATTTGCTTCAGAAACCCATTATAACACGTATGAAGAAATATGGTAATAAGCTCTTTTCTCTATTATCTACAATTACTTCCTATCTTTCTTTACTTTTCAAATCCCCTTGCCCTTCTCACTAAATCCTAACTCTCAGCTAATAACCTTGCCCTTCACATACACCCCACATATCATCACTTCTCTCCTTCTCAAAACTTTGTTCTATTGGATACATAGTCCATCTCCCGCATTTTCAACCTCTTCCTCTCAACTGGCTTCCCCTTAGCATTTAAAAAAAAACAAAACAACCCTGGTAATCTCAGATTTTTAAAAAAAGTCTTCTTTAGATGCACCCCCCTCCCCGCATACACACATCTGCCTCTAACTTCTGACCAGTCCCCTCAACACTCCCCACGATTTGAAGTTTTTATTTGTATGACTTATCTTCCCAGAAGACTAAGCTGCATGGGGCAAGAATCTACGTATTATTGTATGCTAACATCTGGCACAGAGCTAATGCCTGACAGAGAAGTCCATAAATATTTTTTGAATGGATAAGAACTCAAAATTACCATTCAGGACAGATTTGTCACTGGTTATAGAATATTAAAATATTAAAACTAAAACTGGCATTCAGTCTTGATTTAAATAATCTGCCACTCAATTTCTTAGTATAGTTGTTTTAAAATCCTGATACTTAGCTAAGTTGAACTACAGCATTAGCTCACCCATATCATTCTCTTTCCCTCCTTCCTGGGAAAGAGTGGCCCCTGAAACCGTGGAGGACATGGAATTGGCTGGCAGGTACCCAATGTCTGCTCCTTCACTTGCTAATCCACTCTGGCGCAACTTAGCAGAGTCCTGAGGTTCAGGACTCACAGATGAGGGTGTGGATATGTGCTTAGGGTGGCGCTGCTTCTGTAGTTCCATGGCTCTGCCAACTGAACGGAAAGCAATAGTTAATGATTCATGCTGCAAAGCAGCTTAAAAAAAAAAAAGATGATGAAAAGAATCTAGAAAAATGTCTGGAATATGGTGGGCCTAGAAAAATATAACATGAATTATTATACAGAGTGAGGGATAGATAGATAAACAGATTGATAGAGAGGAAGCGAGAGAAAGGAAAGAAAGGAAGAAAGAAAGAGAAGGAAGGAAGGAGGTAGGAAAGAGAGAGCAAGAGAGAGAGAGAAAAAAAGAGATAGAGAAAAGAAAGAGAGAGAGAAAAGAAAGAGAGAGAGAGAGAAAAGAAAGAGAGAGAGAGAAAAGAAAGAGAGAAAGAGAGAAAGGCAGGGGAAGGTGAAGGAGGACGAAGAGAAAAGGGTGGGAGATGGTAGAAGATGAGGGGGAGAGAGAAGAGGCAGAAGAAAAAGGGTCATGAGAAAAGGAGCTGAGGAGGGCAACAGCGGGTGGGGGGAGAGGGGATGCCGAGAGCCAGAGATGGACACATACGAAGCTGTGTTCATTTGTAAGAGAGAAGACGAGGGCTTTTAGCTCTGTGAGCTCTTAGCAAGCCCCTAGCTGCTCCCTAACACTCACAAGCCCGTCATCACGACGTGCCTCAGAGACCACGCAGGGTAATCCCTAAGCTGCTCACATCAGGCACCGTGAGAAGCTAAAGACTCTCAGGTCACCATCCCCCATAGCCTGGTGCATCTCACACAGCTCTGTACATCTCTAATCCTAAAATTCCTCCTTCCCTAATTCCCACAGTTCCTCTTCTGTATCCCTTGGAACTCATGGTCAGCATCTGTGAAATGCTCTGTTCTCCTCAACCTCTTCCCTAAAAATTTCCTTCATCTTCTCAGTGTTTCTCAGCAAGGGGCACCATTGGCGTTGTGAGTGAGAGTTCCTCATTGTGTGGGACATTCAGGTTCACTGTATCACAATACCCCCCCAACTCCAACCATGCCAGTATTTTCAAGTGTGGTACCTGTCACCTTGAAGGCCACTATATGAGCTAATTTCTCTCCCCATAGCAGCACGCCCACCCCTACTTCTCCTGCAGCCCTCTCTAGGAGACTGACTCTCCAGTAGGCCTGAGGGTGGAGGGACATCAGGAAATAAAACACAATGAAGAGGTGGAAAAACTGCAGAAGTATGGAGACAGTGAGTAATATATGTATAAAGAGGTAAAACAAAGTATGGTGGAGAAATCCATGCACATTTTGTTTTATAAATTTAACAATCAGAATTTGAATGCAAACAAAATCAGAACAGGTAAGTAGATTATGTTATGGACAACTAATGGAATACTCTATTGACATTAAATAAGATGTGTATGACCACTGTGAAGTCACACGGGGGTTTAGTTCAGAAGTGACATTGAATAGAAAAAAACAACGAAAGTTCAGTGGAAACATTCCTAGAACACCTTTCTCCAGCAACCCATTCTAGCTAAATGAGCCTAAATGTAAAGATGGCATGGAATGGTGGGAATGCAGCATTTTAAACTTCAACGTACTTGCACTGTTGTCATGACGGCTTGGTCTCCTTGGGGGTCCCAAGATGCTGGGGAATCCTCTTCGCTTCCCTTTTTCTTCGCCTTCCCTATCTTTCTTCATACTTTGCTAGAGTTGAGGTACAATCAGAAAGATAAGAGATACGTAACAGAGTAGACTTCTTTTGTTGCTTTTAAACAGAAACACATTCTAATGGTCAGTTGAAAGAAATTGGTTAAATGTAAATGAAAGACACACACACACACACACACAGGGCACTCATTAGAGGCTGGCACACAGTACTATGTACACACCAAACTCAAGATGCCTTTTCAAACCCTTCAGAACTGACAATTTTGGAAAGTAAAAGGTAGGTTTATAGCACATTTACTGGGAGCCTGTTCTAAGTAATTCACTCATCTGTTGAACAGTATTTACTAAGCTAATAATGTACGAAGGCACTATGCTAAAAGCTGGGGATACAATGAAGGAGGTCCTTATCTTCATCCAGATTTACAATCTAACAAAAATGAAACCAAAACATACATAATTACAAACACTGACAGGTACCATAAAAGAAAAGTATAAGGCCAGAACAGTTAGGGACAGTTCTCTGTGTAAACTACTAGTTTCACTTCTCACACTGTCTAATAAATTGGTTTGTATGGCTGGATTTCTCACTAGATTTTGAGTTTCTTGAGAACAGGGACCATATCTTATTCCTATTGGTATGCCTAGCACTAATTTGCTGAAAAAGTAAATACTAAGAAGAAGGAAAGCACTGCAGTCAAATGTAAAGAAGCACGGAGACCTTAACACACTATTATTATTCTAGTCTTACCTTGATTTTTGGAAGGAATCCAATCCGACCTCGCTTGTGCTCCAAATTTCGAGGTTCTTTCACTTTTACTCCTAAATGCTTCATGTACATGAGAATAACATATTGCATTGTTGAACTGAGGGAGAAAGGATTAAGTAAAATAAGACTTCTGGGAAGGGATGGTGGGTAGAATAAAGATATCAAATGACTTCTAAAAC
The DNA here is from genome assembly GCF_949987535.1 of Balaenoptera acutorostrata. Classification (NCBI taxonomy): domain Eukaryota; kingdom Metazoa; phylum Chordata; class Mammalia; order Artiodactyla; family Balaenopteridae; genus Balaenoptera; species Balaenoptera acutorostrata. The sequence goes on along the minus strand of NC_080072.1, from coordinate 100,360,069 downwards.
CCCAATGCTGAAATTCTTAGAATTCATCAAGTGAAAAATAAGGAGCTATCTATTCACTGTGAATAGTAAAGGATTCTACTCAAGATACTAGAATATTCGTCAAGTAAAATACAGGCCACCAGAGGGAGACAGTCTATATTTTTATGTTAAAAGAAAAAAATCATAATTTAGGGCAGGAGACAAGATCGTTTCTTTTTTCCTTAAAATTCTAGGAAAAAAATAGTTATATTACCTCTTATCTTCTTCTACAGCCTGAGCAGTCATCCTAAAAATAAAAACATTTAAAAATAAAATATTAAAGTTTAATAAAAGAGTTGTTATTAAACTCAGATAACTGAAACAGCAGAACAGAGCCAAATGCTTTGGGACCCACCCCAAATCTCTGTCACCTGGAATAAAACATCAGAAAAATTCTAATCCCTGAAGGAACCATATGCTTTTCACACTCATGTCATCAACTGTAAATGTTTTATAGCAAGAAACATTTCCAAAGTCTGTGAATTGAAGCCAATATAAGTATCCAACCTGTTTTTTTGATCAGATAGAAATTTTAGAGTTACTCATTTTACTAATACCCAGGAAAAGAAATACAGGAACGTCATCTAAAGTATCAGCATACATTTAAAATTCCAGCTCCTCAAGTATTATGACAGAACAAACAGCTCCACATAGACAACCTGACCCCCCTTCTAAGTTTGTTCACTTTAAGCACAGTTAGCATATTAGTAGAGAGGGCCTTTCAACATGTATTTCTGTTACTTACAACACTTCTTCAATTTTGGCAACAATCTGCTCTGCACATGCCCGTTCCTTCTCCAGAGTTACCCGGTCCTTGTCTCTCTCTGCATCAATTTTAGTCAGTTCGCTTTCAGCCAAGGTCAGTCCCATGCTACGTTTCTGTCTAAAGGGAATAGGAGAAATTTCCTGAGGTAGCCTAGAGAAAAACTATCTCCCTCTGGAGATGTTTCGTCAGAGTTTCCATAGCTGTGAATTTCTAGCAACAGGCAAAATGTCAGTTTTCTATTTGGGGGCCCATGCCACCTAGGACACTGGAGGAAGACAATTCTAGAGGCAATCACTCAACAGAGCACATATCCTGAAGGACACACTTAGCGCAGAGTACTAATACTAAGCACAATTCCTGACAGCGTAAGGATTGGGGACTATGCACTCTCAGTACCATGCCAACCTTTTGACTGCAGATGTGCGTTAGGTTTTAGTAACAGTGCGAAAGACGATATGCTAAGCCAAGGACTTAATGTATAACCTTTTCCTACCTAAAAAGAAAATTAATTCAGAACAACCGTATCAGCTTACCACCGAGCTTACCGAAAATCTTCCAAGTGCCTTTGAACTTCTGGGTGGACTCTTTCTTGCATAGTTTGGATATAGTGGCGATGTAGATCCTCAGGAATAAGCTCGGGTCTTCTTTTTTCTGCATAAATAGAAGAAGTCACCTGATCTAAGGCATATTTTTTGCATTATAACTGGCACTATTTGGTGCAAACTTAACTTGAAGTAAGACAAAGAGAAGTTCAACACATTTTATGTATTTCATCTCAGAATTCATCTTTCATTTACCCTTAAATGTATTATAGGCTTTTTTTCTGCTGTGATTCATATCACCTACTAGTCACCACGTAACAGATAGAAACCTTAGGGAGGAGCTGAGCTACGTATCTATAGAGGTGTAATTCTCCAGCATATTGGTGCTCCAGACTTACCTAGATCTACTGATATTTCATCAGGAACAGAAACTTTCAGGTGCTAAAACAAAAATGCAAACAAAAAGTGAAATAGTACTAAGAGTTTTTCAGGATGCATATAAGGACTTACACAAAATAAAGAGATAAACTTGAATATCTATTTTTACAAGAATATTCATGTATAAACTCATTTTTTAGGTTCCAACCATCTAAACTTCATAGCTCTGGAATGTTCTATTGTTAAACTTGAAAATAAGCCTTTTTCCCAAGGATCGTGTTATAATGGAAACATCTACAATCGTTTTACTAGATGACTGAATGCTTCTGTGCCTTACTTATTCCTGTTGGCTTTAGTTTTCTAGAATGAATCAACATTGGCTTGGGCTTTCTAGAATCATTGGTTAAGATAATCAGCTATACATCATTTGAATCAATATAGGTAAAACCTCAACTATGTGTATATCATATGAAAAATTTACTCATATATAATGATGATTTTTATTTGCTGTATTTGATATACTCACACTACAGACCATGATATTCCCAAACATTTTGCTATGTAAAGCTAAAGAACCCTCACAGTAATAGTCACACTCCCAATGAGAAAGTGTTGGATATCAACGTTGAGGCTTTGGAGTCTTAAATCTCTAGTTCTTTCATGTGTAATTCTTACTCTTGAACTAAGATGACTGTGTCATAATTTACTTCTTCTTAGCTAGGATTTGTTCACACAATAACTGCAGTTTTTGGTCCCATTACCAGATAATTATCTCCTGTTAATTTGGGAAATGTCTTGGAAAAAAATTGTTTTGCATTTGCAGAAAATATATTAACTTCTTCATGTTTGTATTATACACCTACTTAAGTCATATCCTTCCAGAATTTAAACAATTAACATGAGACCTGAAGTTTTACATTTGAAAATAAGTAACTGCTAAAAATTATGAGATCTCTACTATTTATTTGAAGAACAGTGAAATGGATTTCAAAGCTTTCTCTTTAACTGAAGTTGCCATAAAGTAGCTCAAATCAACTTTCCTAAAAGTATTTCTAGCACAAATGCAAAAAAGTATATATATGTTCATTTCTGTATGTGGGTATTTATATGAAATAAATATGACCTGTGGCATAAAAGAATAATTAGCAAATTAATCTATCAGGGTTCTTATACTTTCATTTTGACAAACTTATATAGATCATGAGCAGCAAAATATAAAGTTTTGACTTAGCATGGAGAAAGCACACTTAAGAAATGTGAAATTCAAATATACTGTCATTTCTTCATGAAAGAAAGTTATCTTAATAAATACATTTTGTAATATTTTAAACAATAGCAGTATAATCAGAACCCTAACTAATCCATTCAGTAACTATCTGAGTGACCACTCTGCAAGGATCTATTCAGTGCTGGTGAAACAGCAGTGAACAAACAGAACAAAAATATCTGCCCTGATGGAGCTTACATTTGGGGTAGAAGAGTAGGAATATAGACAAAAAATAAATAAAAAAAGAAAATATAAATTCTATGGACAAAAATAACATGGGAAAGGTGACAGAAAGTGGGGGGAGATGAAATTTTAAGTAAATTGGTCAGGGAAGGCTTCATTGAGAAGGTAATTGTATTCAGCTATGTGTAGGTGTACAGGTAACTTTGCAAAAAATACAAAGAAAATGGGGCAAGTGCTGGAGGAAGAAGTGGAGCCAAAATGTTTCTATGTGAGTTTGTTTGTTTTAAGATAGGAGAACTAACCATGTCTGCATGCTAATATGAATGATTCAGTAGAAAACAAAAAAACTGATGATGCAGGAGAGAAGAACTGCTAGAATAACTAAACTTTAAGTAGGGAATAAGAAAATACACTCTGGATAAACAGGGGAAGAGGTGACCTTAGATAAAAGCAGAACAATCCCTACATAGCATCAGGAGAGAGGGCAGAGCATATGGTATGAGAGAGGTAGGATGATATACCTGGTAGAAGTTATCTTCTGCATACTTTAAATTTCTCAAAGAAACAGCAAGGTCATCAGTTGAGAAAAGAACAGGAGAGGAAGTGATGGAAACTTTAAGAGAGAAAAGCTGTGAAACAGTCATCTAAGAGAAATGCAAATATGAAAGAACTAGGGACATGAAGCATGATTCTTCAAGAGGTATTAAGGGCTAACTGTTATTTACCCTATAGCAAGGCTAATAATAAACCATATTAGACCAGAAGCAAGAAGAACTACAATCCTGCAGCCTGTGGAACGAAAACCACATTCACAGAAAGATAGACAAAATGAAAAGGCAGAGGACTACGTACCAGATGAAGGAACAAGATAAAACCCCAGAAAAACAATTAAATGAAGTGGAGATAGGCAATCGACCAGAAAAAGAATTCAGAATAATGATAGTGAAGATGATCCAGGACCTCAGAAAAAGAATGGAGGCAAAGATCGAGAAGATGCAAGAAATGTTTAACAAAGACCTAGAAGAATTAAATAACAAACACCTAGAAGAATTAAAGCACAAACAAACAGAGATGAACAACACAATAACTGAAATGAAAAATACACTAGAAGGAATCAATAGCTGAATAACTGAGGCAGAAGAATGGATAAGTGACCTGGAAGACAGAATGGTGGAATTCAATGCTGTGGAACAGAATAAAGAAAAAAGAATGAAAAGAAATGAAGACAGTCTAAGAGGCCTCTGGGACAACAATAAATGCACCAACATTCACATTATAGGGGTCCCAGAAGGAAAAGAGAGAGAGAAAGGACCCGAGAAAATATTAGAAGAGATTATAGTTGAAAACTTCCCTAACATGGGAAAGGAAATAGCCACCCAAGTCCAGGAAGCTCAGAGAGTCCCAGGCAGGATAAACACAAGGAGAAACACGCCGAGACACATAGTAATCAAACCGGCAAAAATTAAAGACAAGGAAAAATTATTAAAAGCAACAAAGGAAAAACAACAAAACATACAGGGGAACTCCCATAAGGTTAAGAGCTGATTTCTCAGCAGAAACTCTACAAGCCAGAAGGGAGTGGCACGATATATTTAAAGTGATGAAAGGGAAGAACCTACAACCAAGATTACTCTACCCTGCAAGGATCTCATTCAGATTTGACAGAGAAATCAAAAGCTTTACAGACAAGCAAAAGCTAAAAGAATTCAGCACCACCAAACCAGCTCTACAACAAATGCTAAAGGAACTTCTCTAAGTGGGAAACACAAGAGAAGAAAAGGACCTACAAAAACAAACACAAAACAATTAAGAAATGGTAATAGGAACATACATGTCGATAATTACCTTAAATGTGAATGGATTAAATGCTCCAACCAAAAAACACAGGCTCACTGAATGGATACAAAAACAAGACCCATATATATGCTGTCTACAAGAGACCCACTTCAGACCTAGGGACACATACAGACTGAAAGTGAGGGGATAGAAAAAGATTTTCCATGCAAATGGAAATCAAAAGAAAGCTGGAGTGGCAATACTCATATCAGATAAAATACACTTTACAATAAAGAATGTTATAAGAGACAAGGAAGGACACCACATAATGATCAAGGGATCAATCCAAGAAGAAGATATAACAATTATAAATATATATGCACATAGGAGCACCTCAATACTTAAGGCAAATGCTAGAAGCTATAAAAGAGGAAATCGACAGTAACACAATAATAGTGGGGGACTTTTTAACAGCTCACTTACACCAACGGACAGATCATCCAGACAGAAAATTAATAAGGAAACACAAGCTTTACATGACACAATAGACCAGATAGATTTAATTGATATTTGTAGGACATTCCATCTGAGAACAGCAGATTACACTTTCTTCTCAAGTGCACATGGAACATTCTCCAGGACAGATTACATCTTGGGTCACAAATCAAGCCTCAGTAAATTTAGGAAAATTGAAATCATATCTAGCATCTTTTTCAACCACAACGCTATGAGATTAGAAATAAATTACAGGGAAAAAAACGTAAAAGACACGAACACATGGAGGCTAAACAATACGTTACTAAATAACCAAGAGATCACTGAAGAAATCAAAGAGGAAATCAAAAAATACCTAGAGACAAATGACAACAAAAATACAACAATCCAAAACCTATGGGATACAGCAAAAGCAGTTCTAAGAGGGAAGTTTATAGCAATACAATCCTACCTCAAGAAACAAGAAAAATCTCAAATAAACAATCTAACCTTACACCTAAAGGAACTAGAGAAAGAAGAACAAACAAAACCCAAAGTTAGTAGAAGGAAAGAAATCATAAAGATCAGAGCAGAAACAAATGAAATAGAAACAAAGAAAACAATGGCAAAGATCAGTAAGACTAAAAGCTGGTTCTTTGAGAAGATAAACAAAATTGATAAACCTTTAGCCAGCCTCATCAAGAAAAAGAGGGAGAGGACTCAAATCAATAAAATTAGAAATGAAAAAGGAGAAGTTATAACAGACACCTCAGAAATACAAAGCATCATAGAGACTCCTACAGGCAACTCTATGCCAATAAAAGGGACAACCTGGAAGAAGTGGACAAATTCTTAGAAACATATAACCTTCCAAGACTGAACCAGAAAGAAATAGAAAATATGAACAGACCAATCACAAGTAATGAAATTAAAACTGTGATTAAATATCTCCCAACAAACAAAAGCCCAGGACCAGATGGCTTCACAGGCGAATTCTATCAAACATTTAGAGAAGAGCTAACACCCATCCTTCTCTAACTCTTCCAAATAATTGCAGAGGAAGGAACACTCCCAAACTCATTCTACGAGGCCACCATCACCCTGATACCAAAACCAGATACTACAAAAAAAGAAAATTACAGAAAAAACAAAAACAAAAACATATTAGTTTAAAAACCTTACTAAGATTTCTATTGGTAAAATTACTATTATCTATTATCATTTATACTAGTAAGATCTTTTCCACCATTTTTCAGTTAAACTTGGGCCTCCAAACTTCAAAGAGGCCAACCAGAGTTCAATTATACAAGTATTGTCCTTTCGATCCTAATATATATATATGTATATCATTTATGTTCTCTTTTTCACTCCCTCATCCTAAATATGCACATATGTATAAACCCAAATATACATATATATCCCTTAAAACCTACTGTGAGAATTCATATGCCTACAACTAACTTAGAAATGATAAACAAAATTATAGTCAAGAATAATCAGTAATTGAGATATAATACAGATGTCAGAAAGCACAATGAAGTCCAAAAACATGGGAGGGAAGACTAGAAGTAGGAGGCCAATACTTCAATGTACTAAAGCAAAGATTATAATATTAACTTGGTAACTTACTGCAGATCGATCCAGGAAGAACTGATGAAACTCAAGGAAGACACGACGAGTCTCCTTGGAATTGGTCTGTTTATACAGGTCTGAATAGAGATAACAGAGCTGTAGTAGAGAAAGAAATGGGGGAGAAATCATGAAAAATGTAATCTGCTAGATCCTCATTGAGTAGGAATGCCTTGAACAAGTAGGTCACCATAAACAATGTAGTTATTACCATATAACCAAGTCTTATAAAAAATAAATTAGTAACATTTTAATCATCTTTCATATCTAATATGTTTAGAAAACTGAAAGAAATCCATCCACTCATCTTGCTGAAGTGAAAAGTTTTATGGTATATGAATCAATGTAAGAACTCTGAATTGGTGAAATCATAAAATATATTACCAATGTTGCAGGGTCAAACTGTGAAACTACATGGTGTAAGAAAACAGCCAAGTGAGCAGGGCGAGATTTTAGCAGTTCAATGCTCTGGAAACAGCTGCACTGCCCATTGATCTAGAAAAAGAAGTAATTATACATCAATAATGACAATATATAACTGCAAAATGTAATGTCAGCTCAATTAAACGTAACTATCCAAATTTCACTTTAACCTACCCTAAAAAAATTCAAAATTTAAAAAAATTTCACTAGAATTTATTAGCAACACAGGCTATGGAATCTCCTCCTCTGAAAGTAATCTCTTGGGAATAGGCTGGAGGGAAGACCATCCTGGGAGAATAAAAGTCCAGAAGATGATTATCAAAGAGCTCACATGTCTACAAATCAGTATGCAAAAAATCAGGCTAATAACCCTTCTAAAAATGTAATGGAAGGCTTTTTGCCTAATAACAAAATAGCTGTCTTCCTTTCGAGCTAATCGTAGAAATGGTGGTAGGAAAGGGAGCTGTATGATTTTAAATAAGACAACTCCTAGAATACTTGTATATTCCCAAACTACACTGAACACAGAAAACAGCAATAGTTAAACTTAAGGTAACCTAGAATCACATAAGTTAATCTAAACAAATAATACCAATTCTATACAATCTCTTTCAGAAAATACAAGAGGAGTAACACTTCTCAACTCATTCTAAGAGTTCAGCATTACCCAACTATCAAAACCGAAGACATTATAAAAAAAAAACAAAACTACAGACTAATATCCTCCATAAACCCAGATGCAAAAATCCTCAGCAAAATAATAGTTAATTGAATCCAACATTATTATGAAAAGGAAAATACATTATGACCAACTGCGGTTTATCCCAGGAATGCAAAGCTGCTTCAAAATGCTAATAATATCAATTAATGTAATTTACCATATTGAGATTAAATTTAAAAAAACAACATATGATCATCTCAGTCATTCAACAAAAGTCAACATCCATTCATGATAAAAATTCCTATCAAACTAGGAATAGAAGGAAACTTTCTCAGTTAAAAAAAAAAGTATCTACAAAAAAACCTATAGCTAACATCATATTTAATAATAAACGACTGAATGCTTTCTTCCTAAGATCAGGAATAAGACAAGGATGTCTTGTCTCACCACATCGATTCAACCTCATACTGGAAATCCTAACTAGTACAATAAAGGTAAGAGCAAGAAATAAAAGATAAACAGATTGGAAACAAGGAAATAAAAATTGTCTCTGTTCGCGGTTGTCTATGTAGAAAATCCTAAAAAGTTACTTTAAAAAGCTCTTAGAAGTAGTGAGTTTAATAACAAGATCATGGGATACAAGGACAAGAATAAAGCCAATCATATTCCTATATACCATCAATAAACAACTGGAATTTGAAAGTTTTAAAAAAATTTATAATAACATACGCCTCCCCCAAGATGAGATACTTAGGTATAAATCAATGACTTCTTATCAGCTTCAAAAGCAAAGCCATTTGTATTGGTCAAAGCTAAAATAAGCAATTAACCCGGGCAATTAGCCAATTAATTAATCTTAGTTCTAAGATTTTAGCTTCAAATCTTTATAAATATAATTTCAGTCTCCAGAAAGGGTTCATTTTTGCAAGAAATCAAACATCTCAGAAAATTAATAATTTGTTTTTTAGAAAAAAAGTCATCACCTGTTCATGTTCAGTACCAAAGTCATCATCCTCTGCTCCAATAATATGAGGTGCTATACGGGTAGAGGGACTCCCAATAAGTGATTGAGTGTCCTGGTAACATTCAGAGAAAAGGAACAGAAAAATTATCTGGTGGTCAATTTCAGAGACAGGATAAAGCCAAACCATCAAAAAGACATGGTTCACTAAACTGACTGGATTTCTTTTTATTTATTTTCTTTAGATACTTTATTTTCAAAGTGGTTCTCAAATTTTCCAGTGTTGATTGTTTCTTGGGGGCGGGGGGCGGTGAGAAATAATAAACACCCTTTGCTTACTACACTGTTGGTTATCTGATTCTAATCCCTCTCTGTATACTTCATTTATTATTTCATACATATCTAGACCTTGTTACAGAAAGAAATAAAGCTGGCTTACATAAATAGTTAACAATTTTAAAAAGTTAGATTAAAAGTGAATGAAGACAACAGGACAAAGGAAAAATAAGAATAGAAATAAGTTTAGCAGAGAGGTTAATACAAAAATTTGTATTAAGGTCATATAATTGAAAGCTGTCACTGAACCTTAATTTTTTCATTTAAAGTTCATTTTCATAAGTACATAATGCAGGGTTTTCAATCCCGGTACTGTTGACATTTTGGGCCAGATAATTCTTTGTTGTGGAGGCTGTCATATGCATTGTAAAATGTGTAGCAGCATCCTTGGCTTCTCCCCACCCACTAGATGCCAGGAGCAGCCTCGAGTCATGACAATCAAAAATGTTTCCAGACATTGCCAAATGTCCCCCAAGGGACAAAATCACTCCTAGTTGAAAATCACTGCCATAATGCAATAAAATGTTCAAGTAATCACACAAACACTGCTATAGAAACAATGACAAGACTGCAAAAATAAATTGTGGGTCGGCAGATCTCATTCCCGTGCAATAGCTCATCTATGTGTCAATTCACTTACAAATTTGGATTTCACATGAAAAAGGCAGTGGTGGAACATTACTGTATAGTGCAAAAAATATGGGATATTTGAATACTACGAACACTGAAATCAGAGACCACACAGTATTAAGAGAAATAGAAAATTTGGAACAAATATGAAAAAAATGAGTTTGGCTTAAATATGACAGCAGTTGAATGCTGTACGATCTGGATTTGAGCAAAGAGAGTGAGGCTATAGTGATTTGGGAGTTATCTGCACAGTAGTTACAGTTGAAACTATATACATGGACCAACAAGTTATAAATTAAGTGAATAATACATAGCTGTAGTTTTTCTTCCTTAAGTGTGTTGCAACTCTATGTATTTGCATTTCCTGAACTTGATTCCGCCTTTTTTACTCTTGTTTTTTAAACCACAAGCCTTTAATAATTTTTTTAAAAAATCAGGTGAAACAACAGAAATTTGTGTATAGTGTCAGTGAGACAACTTTTTGTCTTTGTCTTTGTTAATTTTGATGTGATGCTTCTGATTTTTCAACAGTCCTTATGTTGCTAATAATAGATGAATCACAATATGCTGTTACATCTTTTACTATAAAACTTTATACAAGTCCTAATTAAAAAATAAAATCAGAATGCTAAAAGTATTCAATTAAGAATATGCAAGATCTAGCAGTTCCATTTCTGAGTATACACCCAAAAGAACTGAAAGGAAGAACTTGAACAGATATTTATTTGTACATCCATGTTCAGAGTAACATTATTCACAACAGCCAAAAGGTGGAAACAACCCAAGTGTTCACTGATGAATGAATGGATAAACAAAATGTGGTATATACACAAAATGGATTATTATTCAGCCTTAAAAAGGAAGGAAATTCTGGTACATGCTAAATCACTGATGAACACTGAAGACATTATGCTTAGTGAAATAAGCTGGTCACAAAAGGACACTTATTGTATGATTCTACTTTTATGTGGTTCCTAGCCAAATTCAAAGAGACAGAAAGTAGAATGATGGTTGCCAGGAGCTGAACGGAGAGGATAATGGGGAGTTAGTGTTTAGTGGACACCAAGTTTCAGTTGGGAAAGATGAAAAAGTTCTAGAGATAGATGTGGTGATGGCTGCACAATGATGTGAATGTAACAATGCCAATGAACTTAAAAAAGGTTAAGATAGTATATTTTATGATATGTGCACTTTACTGTAAAAAAAAATTTAACCACCTAATATTACTATGGAGTAGCTCTCCATTTATCAAATCTTTATTAAGTTCCTTTAATAAGTTTAAGTTTTTGCTCCAAAATATATATACACACACACACACACACACACACACACACACACACAAATATCAGATATGTCTGTCACTTAAGTATAAGGAAAGCTAAAGAAAACACTACCATTTCATGGAGTTCATACTCACAGTGTCCTGAATTACTTCACTTTTCTCTGGGTTTTCCTCTAGATAAATCCTCTCTTTCAGGCCACTCTTGGGACTCTAATGAGAAAAAAAAAAAGACATTAATTTCATTTCGATAGGCTCACCAAAGGAGATAAAGAAAAACTGTGTGAAAGAATAATGTTCTGAATTCATATTTGTGTTTGAAACTACTGAATATCTTTCATATAATACTTGGCTCTGCTACTTTTTACCTGACTTCGGCAAGTCACTTATTCTCTTAGCTTTCTAGTTTTATGTTGAAAAAACAATACAGAATAGTTTTATTTCATCTTTAGGCCTGATGGTTAATTTCTATCAAATAACTCTAACCAGATGTATTATATACCACAAATTCATTTTGTCAGGGCTTCCCTGGTGGCGCAGTGGTTAAGAATCCACCTGCCAATGCAGGGGACACAGGTTCGAGCCCTGGTCTGGGAAGATCCCACATGCCGCGGAGCAACTAAGCCCGTGTGCCACAACTACTGAAGACCGCGAGCCACAACTACTGAAGACCGCATGCCTAGAGCCCGTGCTCCGCAACAAGAGAAGCCACTGAAATGAGAAGCCCACACACCACAACGAAGAGGAGCCCCCACTTGCCACAACTAGAGAAAACCCGTGTGCAGCAACGAAGACCCAACGCAGCCAAAAAAAATTATTTATGTCAAAATCAAACTCTATCTTTACCCATTTCCTCTAAACCTCTCTGCCCCAAACTATTCTTTCTAACCAAGTTAAAAGCATTTTGGTCTATTTGTATGAATGAAAATAAGCTTCTATTTTTCCGTTACTACCTCATGTAAACTGATTTACGGATTTTTATAAACTTTACATGGTATGTTTGGGATGACCTAATGTAAAATACAAACTATATGATACACAGAACTTCAATTTTGGGGGGAAGAAGAACACCCAAAGCAATGGGAGCCATTCTTCAGAGCAGCTGAAAATGAGATACAAGAGATTTTTGTGTGAATGCCTATACGGAAGATATATGCTACCTATACATATGCCTAGATACCACAAGATAGAGAAAACAGTAGTTTCAAATATAAGCCCCACCTGGGGGAAATGGATGACTCTGGGTCAAGAGACATAAAAGATAAAGCGAGAATAATTTTGTCACACCAAAATGAAAGAAAGCTATGTTACTGGGGAGTCATGTCAAAAGAACACAGAAGACAAATTGAGGGGACTACCACCGGCCCAAAAAAAGGGACAATTTAATAAGTATCAAAAAGAATAATGACTGCAATGGACTGAAATGCAATAAGCAAATATGTTAAAAATCTATAAATTCAAAATATTACACAGGTACACACATGTGCACACATGTGGGCACACATCCCACATTAGTGACCTTTGGAGTATGTTAGGGCACCAACTCTTCTGAAAACACATACATAAAGGAAAATAATCAAATGTTTATATATAAGATATTTTAGGGCAACTTAAAACTAGTAAGGGAAAATTCTTCTTTATAAAATAATTCCATCTAATAAATACAGAATGAATGACAATATTATATTATCATTTTGAAACCTCTAATTAAATAATGGATGCAGGCATTTTGCTATCAATGGCAGGTAAAAACATTAGATAAAAGCTTAATGGAGAAATTTATAATGAAGGAATCATGCTGACATCATCTGAACACCTTATACAAACTTAACAATCACAACCAGACATTCTCCTCCTGATGTAATATAATAGGATATACACAGTACCACCCATGAATTGTTCTTGCCAAAACAACTCTCAAACGTTAATCTGTTCAAGACTCTAGATCTTACTACCAATTTTCAGCAAATATATACTCAAGGAACATGCTGAACAACACCATGAAAATACAATTAGAATGTGGGTCGTTTTACTGGACATGTGACCCAGTTTAACAACAACAACAAAATAGCAAAAAAAAAATAAGAGGAGGGAACTATTATAACTTAAGAGACTTATCAACCAAAGGCTGAAGATGTTGACTGGATCCTGATTCAAATAAACCCACTGAAAAAAGATCATTATAAGACTACTGGGGTAATCAAATTGCATATTAAGAAAATATTAATTAAGATTTGATAATGGTATTATGGCTATCATTTCTTTGTCTTCTTTTCTCTTAAAGATGCATATTAATGAAATAATGTCTTAGATTTACTTTAAAATAATCCAGCATTTGGAGGGTATGAGGAATGAAGGAATATAGACAAAAACAAGTTTGAGCACTTGTTGATGACTGCTGAGCTGGATGATTAAGGACATGAGGGGGATCATTATCTTAGTCTATTTTTGAATAGGTTTGAAATTTTTGAAAATAATTTTTAAAAAGTCAGGCACAAAATGAAAATCAGAGAGGCAGATGTTCTAAGTTTTAGATGATGATTTGTGATCAAGTTGCTTCTCTTGTGAGAACCAGAAATGTGGGTATTCTTTAAAAGCCTTCTCTGAGGTGATCAAAAGCAGGGAATTTTACAATGATAATGATATCACAAACACCATAAAGAGATTATTTTATAAAAAAGGAGCAGAAAATTGAAAAAAAAATTAGAAGCATTGATCGGTTCCTACAATCTTAATACAGTACAACTGAAACAAACATGGAAATCCATAAGCTAAAAGCAGCACATCTCTAGCTTCAAAAAGACACCTGTAGGAATTACACAAGTTTGTTAGGTGTTCAGCGAATATCCTAGTCTGCACCATATCATCTCTCACCTGGATTTCCACAACATCCACTTATTTGGCCTCAATTTCCGCATCTATAAAATGGTGATATTGCTTCTTTAAGATTACAATGAGAGTTAAAAAGAATATCTGTAAAGCATTAGGTACAACCGCTGTCACAAAGTAGGTATTCAATAAATGGTGACAATTTATCAGCCATTTAACACACATTTGTTAAGTTCCTCTTAAGCCAAGCAGTCTTCTTTTCTTGCTGATCTCCCTGTCTCTTTACTCCAATTCATTTTCCACACTGACATGTTTCTGACTGTGCCTCTCTTCTGCATGCATGATAAAGCCCAAACTCTTTACTCATTCATTCTGTTGTTCAAATACCGATTAAACACCAATCATGTGCCAAACAGTCTTAATTCACTGGAATGCCTGTTTCTACACTTGCCAATTCACTCTGTATTTCATAAAGTTATATTTCTAAGTCACAGATTTTATTGTTAACATTTTCTCTAAATACAAGATAAAATTCAAAATTTTCATTTGTATCACTTGTTCTGAATTCCTACAATCTGCCAGTCTTTGTAGACATAAAGTCAAATATGATGGGTGCTTGGCTCTCAAGAAACTTTCCATCTAATGGTAGAGACAAGCCATGAAAACAGAGAGGAGAACCAGCACTAAATCAAAAAGGAAAAATGTGAGGATTCCCAAAAGCAGTACTGCTAGAACAAGTTATAACTTGGACTCAAGGCTTTGTTTCTAAGATCAGTTCCAGCCATTTCATCTATAATCCTAGTATACCTGTAAAATTTTCACTGCTCTCCCCAAATGTTATGCATTTGCATACCTTGGAGCCTCTGAGTACTGGTATTTTTAAACTAGATAGAGGCAGATCACTTATTAGCTGGGTAAGTTTGGCAAGTTAGTTAATTCACTTTGGCCTCAGTTATTTCTTTTGTTAAGCTGTGATAACAATACTACTACTTCATAAGGCTGTTCTGAGAATTAACTAAGATAAAAAATGTATAACACATATTATAGCTTATGGTATATATGCCCAATAAATGTAAGCTACTATAATTTTTTTCTTGAGTCAAAATTGAAATCTTTCATTAAGACAGCCTATCCAATCATAAGATTCCTATCAACATCTTTCAAAAAATAAAAAAAATCCTCAAATTTTCCTCGCATGAGGAACTGAGTCACTGAGCGTTAAGCCTCAAAAGATACCCTAAATGATGGCTTAGATCAGTGGCTTTCATTTTTTTTTTTTTACAACCTCCAATAAGAGAAATTTCACACTGCTAACCAGCATGCACACACATGCATACACACACACACTGATACATGTGTACATATACACACGTGTGTATATATATGTGTGTGGACAACAAAAGTCAAAAAAAGTAACACTTAGCTCTTCTACATGAAAAGTACTCTTACTTTCTATCCTATTATTTTTTTTAAATGCTGGCCCCAACCCACTAAACTGATTTTATGACCCACATTGGAAAAAAAAAAACAACTGATTTAGATTACTTTCCTCATCACTTTTAAAGAGGGTGATCTATTTTTAATTCGTTATTCCTATTATTGCACACTACTTACAAAGTATTGCTGAGTAAGTAACACTGAACTTAGCTTTTAAGTATTCATATAACTATGGTGCTACATCATATTCAGCTTAAAATACTTTCTGATCATCTTCTTAACAAAAATCCATGTACATCTGGTAATTTCTGGGTTAATCAAGAAAGCATTACTAAACATGGGCTATTAACTAAAGTCTATCTAAGAGGACTAAGGCTTTTCCTCTTTGTAATGGCAAAGTGCCCCATGATTCAAGACTGAGTCACTCTGACCACAAATGGAATATTAACATGCTCTTAAAGATATCAACAGTTGGCCTCTCGGTTCAGTAAGAAAGCACTGGCATTATTAACTTCTCTACCCACAAACAAGACGCCTGCTGGGAAATTCCATCTCCTCAAAAGAAACATTTGGCAATGGTGTCCAAGGGAAAAAGTGAAGTCTGGAATTAAAAGCTCATATACAACAGTATCCAGAATTTCTGCTCATCAAATTGCTATATTAAAGATGGTGGCGATAAAAAGTAAGTAATAAGAAAACACCTGTAGCTCACAAAACTTACAATCAAATCGAGAAAGAGGCTGTAGAGAAAAATACAAGAAGATAAAGGTGTAGAACACTTACATCTGCACTGTCGCTACTGAGCCGAGAAGCATCTCCACTGCCATAGTCAGTTCTGCCTAGTCCATCACCAGGATCTGCTTCTATTTCACTGACTGCTAGCCCATCGCCTAATGGCTTGGAGGATGTAACTGCAGCTCCATCCTAAAACAGATCAAGCACACACACACACACACATTAAAAACAAACAAACAACAAAAAACCTTTTCATTATGGACTGCATAAAGAAACAGAGTTGCACTGCAACCTCATTGGAGACTGTTTAAAGTCACCCAGTTTGATGTAATCAAGAATGCTTAAAGCTCTAAAAGTCAAAAGCGTAAATGACTACTAATTCTGGGGTTCTCAGATGGCATGACCTTAAAGACAGGGAAAGTGGTATTTCAGTAAAGAGAATAAAATCTCAAACTTCAAATAAAGCAAAAAGATAAAACAGTTTAACTTATATAATTTATATTCCCTGCCCTTTAGTAAAGATTATGATACTATAACTTGTGGTTAACTACCTTCCAACACTTTAGAATTTCAATAAATTGCCAATTCTGGGACACAATGCTATACTGTAAATTATTATAAGCTTTTAAATCAGGAACAACAGTTTTACTATTCAAACAGAGTAAGATTGTTGTCTTTGCTCAGTAATAACCACAATATAAACTGTCGATATTACTGAGGCAGAATACTCAAAACTTCATATAGCTAATGGGACTAAAAGTAACAACAACAACAAAAATGTGTAATGAAAAGTACACTGAACCAGGAAGTCGGGAGGCCTTACAAATGTGTGACCTTGTTTGAGTCATTTAACCAATTTAGGCCCTAGTTTTCTCAACCACTGCATGATTTCTCTCTAACTTTAAAATGAGCAGATTAGGATAGATGATTTCAAAGAATCCTTTTAGTTCTGTGAACCTACAGACCTAACTCATGAAGAATAACAAATAAGCAGCTTTTACTCATTTCTCCATATCCCCAATCTAAATATTATAGAACATAAATCTGGTTGACATATAAATGCCAAGCTATTTTTCTAGTGAGACTACTATCTTCAAAACATATCTATATAGCAAATCTATTGAAATCTATTTTTAAATTAGAATAAAAATAGTTATTAAGAATATGAATGTGCTTTGAATTCATCAGACTGGGTTTAAATACCAGTTTCATCACGTTTGAGCTACATGACCTCAGACAAGTTATTTAATTTCTCTGAGTTTCTCTAAGTGTTTATGTAAAATGGGGGGAAACAACAGTAACATCTCATCTCAAAGGGTGTTGTGCAGATTAAATAAGAAAAATCGTACGTCCCTACTTAAAAACATAACTGCCGTTCTGTTTTACAATGGCAGAATACATCTCAAAAATGTAAATATATGTATCTAAATATATTTTTGTAATTTGTGATATCAAAGCAAAAACACTCAATTCTTTCTAAAATTACTGTGGAACAAAGAAGCATGATATCATGAGCAAGCAAACAATCAGAAGCCCACATTTCTTTTAGTTAATCATTATTTCTGTAACATCCAACACAGGACATCCTGTTGGCCTATGCTAGAAAAAATAACTTTTAAAAAAGGCAACTGCAACATTCTCTGACACATTCCCAGAAGAAAATTCTCCTGCAAAAGGTTGGGTAGCACTTTTCATAGTGATACTACCTGAGCAGAGCCTGTGGCTTTGGATAACTGCTCTTGCAGTTGAGGAATGTGTTTCTTGGCCTCTTGGATCTCTTTCAGCAATCTTTGGGCAGGTGTTCGGCTGTAATCTTCCTGCAATAACTGAAAAGTTATAAAAATGTTTCAAGAATTAATTACTTATGTCAAGAAAATCTTTTAAAAGTCTATTCTTAATCAATAAAATAGCATTTTATGGCATTGATTACAATAGTGCTTAATTATGATTATAATAAATACCAACTCAACTATGCCCACTCACGTTTTTACTGGCCTACAAACAGCCCCATTTCTAACTTAGTACCTGTAGCCGTTCCTGTTCTTTCTGTAACATTTTTCTCAGAATTTCTACTTTCTGGTTATGAACCACATTGTTTTCCTCCTAGAAAAAGATAAAAAAAACAAACAAAAAAACAAAACCAATACAAGGAAAGTGAAGCTAAGTATCGAAAATGAGTCATACAATGTTACGTCTCAGCTCCAATTTTCAATACCTATCAGGATTTTCTTTATTTCTGGTGGTTATGAAGACAAACTTTTAGACATGACACTTAAAGATAAAAGGTTACAGGGAAATGTCAACTCTTCTACTTCACTTTTGCTAAACTAGGTTCAAAAACCATTAAATATTGATATTTGTTGAAGAAATGAAGTTGCCTTAAGTATAAGACTAATATCTTGGGCTTCCCTGGTGGCGCAGTGGTTAAGAATCCGCCTGCCAATGCAGGGGACACGGGATCAAGCCCTGGTCCACAAAGATCCCATATGCCACAGAGCAACTAAGCCTGTGTGCCACAACTGCTGAGCCTGCGCTCTACAGCCTGCGAGCCACAACTACTGAGCCCACGTGCCTAGAGCCCGTGCTCCGCAACAACAGAAGCCACCACAATGAGAAGCCTGTGCACCGCAACGAAGAGTAGTCCCCACTCGCCGCAACTAGAGAAAGCCCAAGTGCAGCAACAAAGACCCAATGCAGCCAAAAATTAATTAATTAATTAATTAATTTTTTTAAAAAAAGAAAGAAAAAAAGAATAATATCTTACACTTTCCCTCCTTTGGATTTTTACTATCAACCCCCGTGCATGGTTCAAATTCCCAGTATTTCCTACCTGAAGTATTAAGACAGATCCCTAATTCATCTACTGTCATTTCTCCTTGTTTTACAACCCTATAATATTTTATCAAATTAGTCTTCCTAAAATCCTGTTATAATCACATCACTCTCTTCCTCAAAAACTTTGTAATATATTCTTACTTCCCATTCAGTTACATGTAAATTAGCCTCGTAGTTGTGACTTTTCAAAATAAATAGTCTTACTTTTTTCTAGCTCATCTCCTACTTCATCAATCTTTAACGGGCACCAGCCAAACAAGAGTCCTGGCTATTTCCCCAAAATACTTGATGCTTTCTTGGCTCTTTACCTCTGTTAATCCTACTTCCTCTACCTGGGTTGCCTTCTTCCCCATGTTACCTGTTTTTCAAGGCTCAATTCAAATAATAGCTTTCCATAAAGTCATTCCTTATCACAACTGGATGTGCTTTCTCCCTCCTTTGAAATCTCATAGAACTTAATATTTTCCTTCTCATAATGTCTACATCTGCCCTTGTAGTAAAATTACTTGTATACTCTTGATTCAATCTCAAACAACAAAGGTTTATTAAGTACTTAGTACTATATGCCAAGCAATATTTCAGGCTCTGAGGACACAACAATAAATAAAATAAACAAAAAAAACCCTGTCCTCTTGGAGTATATATTCTAAGATAACAAAGGACCTTGAACATAGGATATCTTAATTATATTTTTGTGGGTGGCACCCTGTTTTGTATATGGTAGGTGTTAAATATTTGTTGAATTAAATCTGCTATCCCAATACCCTGTAATCATTCCAAATTATTAGGTAATTATTTTTATCAGCAAGTTATTTTCTAGAATCTTAAACTTACATTTGTTTATCAACTCAACACTTTGAAACTCAACATAAAGCAAAGGCATTATTATACAACTGAGCATTTACAAAGACGTTTCCCACTCTTACCCCCATGAGCACAGGACTAGTAATTCTCTCCATATTCCCAGATGCTCCAGGTGAATGAGGGGATGTCATGATGGGAGACATATGTCCAACGACTGATGGCTCTACTTCAGAATCAGCAAGTGGAAACTGGGGCGACCCAGGTGGGCGTCCCTGAACAGTGAGAGCTACATAGGAACCCGCTTGGGGTGGGCAGATGGAAGAAAGGGGAGGGAAGGGAAAATAACATTGTCAAAAAACTTTTACTACTTAATCTTTGATAGTTCTAAAAGATCCAGTTATATGAGAAAGCTTCATCATCTGCTAATCATTTCTCCACAGAAAAAGAATCCTATTTGTCATTTCTCTTTTATGACTCCCCTAAAATTCTAAAAGAACAATGCCATTTTCAGATAGCAAATTACTTACTCATAAGGTCAGATATTACTTAAAAGCAAGTAAGATTTATAACCCCAGTAATTTTTTTTTAATTTAGAGAAGAATGAGTTATTATCAACTATCTACTAATGGCTATGTTCAATCAATTTCTCAAATGCAAATTTTAAAAATCACCATATTAAGATGATACTAATTAGACAAGGTTTAACTAACTTTCTGTAATGATGCAATTTTAAATTCACTTTAAAAAATGAGTGTGACAAAAAATATCCAACAAAAACCAGAAAAAAACCCACAACAAATAAGAAGTGAGTTTTAATTTTAAAAATTTGGAGAAGACAAATTCACTAGGCATTTTACGGGGAAAAAACTATGGAAAGCAAAATTACCCAGAACCAGAAAGACTCTAAAACAGACATTCATGAGTTATCTAGAATCAAGAAGAAATAATGCTTTCCAAATAAAAAACTTTTCTAGATAACTGACCTTTAATGACAAAAGCTTTCTCTTAGACTTTTCAGTAGAACTTTAAATTGTATTTCATACTTTTTCTCCCAATTTAATCCTCTCATGAAACTCGCTGGTAATTATTTCACAGTGTTTGGGGTTCTAAAAATTTTTTTTATACTTAATGATCACAAATGCTGTGATATTGGGGAGATTTTAAGCACTTACACTTTTTAAAGTTTTTCAATCATATTTCTCTCTGTCACAAAGTCATCTAATCTATCTTATTGACTTATCCATGTGCTTGGTTCTCATAGCTTCCTCGTTCTTCCCTTCCCTTCTTTAGATGTTTTTAAACTGGTTTGATTTGAAATCACTTTTATTATGTCTAGAATATGCATCGAAGAGTAGGACATGAGGGAGCTCTACTACAAGTATAGCACACAGGGTTTAGGCATTTCAAATTTATATCTGTTTTCGATACTCAGAGTGTTTTATGCTTATTTTGAGTTTTTAGCTAGGCTCTTGTTATTGGATAAGTAATCTATTGTTACAGTCTCAGGATTTAATTTTTTAAGTAAAATTGATACTGGAACAAGTAAAATATATAACCTAAAAGGCTAAAGAAATAATCTTTTTATACTCTGCAACAGTTAGTTACCAGGCATATATTTATTACCATAAACCATCATATTTATGTAGCACATAAAACTTCATAAATCACATTTAATCATTTAATCTCATTAAATAAGTATTCTAGTATTCTAGTATTCTAGTATGAGGATCTAATTCTGATCATCCCATTGCTTTTTAAAATGTACTAAAGTTAAGAACTAAGATCAAAGTGATCATTTTAGAGCACTGGTACTCTGATGAAGAGATAAAGGCGTTCACGGGTTGCTTTATCTAAGCAATAATAAGGCCAGGAAGGATTTGTTTATTAAATTTATTCTAAAGATGTCCACTTAATGAAAAGAAGTAATATTAAATAAAAAAGTAGTGTTTCTGCTTGGCCATAAACAAGTATCTCTTAATTGTAGTCTATTACACTGTGGAATAGTCTGATGCAGAAGACTACAAATTCTTAACCCTGGAGACTTCCAAGAGAAGACCACTCCCCTGGATTATTTAATCATTTACTTATCTGAGGGAACATGATTATGCTACATGATTTTGAAAGGTCCATTTCAGTTCATCCAGGCCACTGTGTCTGATTTCTCAACCTCTTCTCTTTCAGGTCAACTCATGCATTTCTTTCAAATATACTTTCATTATTACCAAGAATAACAAGGACATTATAATCAACCACATAAAAGAAGCGGACTAAAGATAGTTATTAGTAAATTAAGAATTTTCACCTCAGACTTTCCTTTAATACAGGGGTCAGTAAACTCCAGCCAAGGGACTAAATTCAACCCACAGATCGTTTTGGCAAATATTTACTTTTACTGAAACACAGCCATACCCATTAATTTATGCATCGTCTATGGCTGCTTTCACATTACAGTGAGAGTCGAGTAGTAGATTATCTGACCCACAAAGCCTAAAAAATTTACTATCTGGCCTATTGCAGAAAATGTTTGCTTATCTTTGCTATAAGGGTTTCAGAAAACAAAACTGAGGATAACATTCACCTACATTTGATTAGCTTCACCACTTCCAAATGGTTTGAATGAGTCACCAGGGTTCCATTCACCTGTAAGAAAATGAAAATAGTGTCTGTCAGATAGTTCTAGTTGAGACAATGGATAAACTGACTTCAGGAATTATCATATGTAATACAACCAATTGTAACATAGTAAACAGGACTATATTAAAATGCATATATATTTGGTTCAATAGTCACTTTTACCACTATTCTATAAGGTATACTCAGCAACAAAATGAACTTGAGCACAAAAAAAGGCCTTGATTTAAAGAGACGCAAGAGGGGGGGGATATGGGGATATATGTATACATACAGCTGATTCACTTTGCTATACAGCAGAAACTAACACACCATTGTAAAGCAATTATACTCCAATAAAGATGTTTAAAAAAATAAAAAGGATACTATAAGTATTATAACTTATTCACCATGAAAAATGATAAAACATACTGTGCAACAGATTTGCAAATCCTTCACAGTGAAGAACCCTTGCAAATTAAAAACTCCCTTTGCTTTTAATTACAAATTCACTGATTTTCCAAAGGCATAATAAATTTTTTAAAAGATGAATAAGCAATATTTCTACAATAATATTCAATTTACTATTAGTTTTCCAATCATCACCTAACCTTTACAAAGAAAACTAATTTTCAGACAGGCTAAATGTAGGAAGTGTTATCCAAAGTTTCCACTAAACCAAACAAATTAAGGTAACAATACCAAACATGAATCTAACATTATTTTTTCTCTGATGCAAGTAACACTAATTTTTACAAGTTCAAATATATCAGGGTATAAAATGGAAGTAAAAGTACACTTGTCATGCCCACCAGAGATGATCACTGTTAAGCATGATGTTTAATTTTTGAGACACTATTCTAGCATACACACACCAGATACACAGACACACATACATATACCTTGTAACTGCCTTTTTCTGCAAATAAAAAAGCACTGTTTTATTATATTATGGATGTCTTTCAATATATGTACAAATAGACCTAATCTATTCTTTTTAAAAGCTGGAGGTGAAATGCAATTTATTTCTTTAGCCCTCAGTATATGCATATTTAGATTGTTTACAAGTTTTCGATACAATAAAGCTTAAATGAATTTTCCTGTACACATGTCACTTCACATTTAAACCTTAGATAAGCTCCTAAAAGCAAAATTGTGGTCAAAGGTTATATACCTTTTTAAAATATGTAACTTTTGATACATATTCACAAATTTCCATCCAAACAGATTTTACCTAATTTATATTCACAACGAGTTTATGAGTAGCCATTTTACCATACCCAAACTATGCCAAATGTGTATTATTAATCTAAAATTTCTGACAACCAAATATATTTTCACCTATCATTTAATTTCTACTTCTTTCCTATCAGTGAGGTTGGACATATCCTCACTGATACATTATTTCAATTACTTTGGAGAAGTGCCTGATAAAATTCTTTGCCCTTTTTTCTGTCAGACTATTTATTCTTTTGTTAGTAATTTGAAAGTGCTCTTTACAATTAAGGCTATTATATTCTGTAATATATTTCAAATATTTATTTCCAGATAGTTCTTTGTAAATATGTTCATGGTGTCTTTTCCTGTATAGTAATTTGATTTTAAGTAATCACATTAGTCAGTTGTCTGAAGAGTAATTAGTGACTAATCCATTCTTTCCCTACTGATCAGAACTTAAGGGCTGTTTCTGGACTCTCTATTGTGTCCCACAGATAGGTCCATAGGTATACTAGAGTCACTTGCTTCAAATCAATCTGCACCATCTCACCTCACACTTACCCATACACATAATACCTTTGCAAAGTTCACTTAGAACAAATAATCATTTGGAAGCTTGATAAGGAATGGCACACCTCCCCAAATTTATTAATATATCTTGAAGAGAATTTCTTGCTAAGAGATTAATTTGGAGAAATATGATCTTTACAACAGTGAGTTATGACTCCATTTATTCAAGCCTTTTATTATGCTTTTCAGTAAAGGGTAACGTTAATTTTAAAATGAATGAAATAAGTTTTTATAGTCAATAAATCCATCATATATAATCTGTAGCTTTTAATAAAAATCCAAGTTAAAAAAATCAAAATATGGCTAATCTATGCTGCTTTTTTTTTTTTTAAATCACTTTTAATGAGTTGTATGTTGCTTTTTTTTAAAAAAAATTTTTTTAATGTATGTATGTATGTATTTATTTATGGCTGTGTTGGGTCTTCGTTTCTGTGCGAGGGCTTTCTCTAGTTGCGGCAAGTGGGGTCCACTCTTCATCGCGGTGCGCGGGCCTCTCACTATCGCGGCCTCTCGTTGCGGAGCACAGGCTCCAGACGCGCAGGCTCAGCACCTGTGGTTCACAGGCCCAGTCGCTCCGCAACATGTGGGAATCTTCCCAGACCAGGGCTCGAACCCGTGTCCCCTGCATTGGCAGGCAGACTCTCAACCACTGCGCCACCAGGGAAGCCCCCTATGCTGCTTTTTAATTCCATCATGAATTCCATAATAGTCTTTTCCTTACCTTGATGATTCGATCACCTGTCTGTACACCAGCCCGCATGGCTGCTCCATCTGTAAGAGAAATTAATTCTTAAAATGTAATTCATTTACCTTCACTGATAATCTTCTTGAAAGAGGGGCAGTGTAACAAAACGGTTAAAAACACGAATTGTAAAGTCAGACAGACTTAGGTCCAAATCCTGCCTCTGCCACTCACTAGTTGGATGACCATGGACAGATTTTATGTTTTTTTTTTACTCTAAGCCTCGATATCACCTGCAATATGGAGATAAAAAATACCTACCTCAAATTACAGCAACCAAGATAAAGGAAGTATTCAATACATGGTAATAGTAGTTCAAGATATTATTGTCATTTGGGAGAAAAGGATGGATATTTTTGAGTCTACAAGCACTTCTTTCATCTGTCTCTACCCAAATATCTCTGGTGCCATTAAGAAATAAAATTCCACAAACTTCTGTAAGTGATGATGAGTGAGGTATCATGACTAAGGAGTCATATGATTTCTAAAACAATGTAAGAACTGTTTTCTTTCCATAATGTACAAAAGAAAACCAACTGGGGTAAATTCATGCCTATAACCGTAACACTAGAGACAACTCTAGCACAATAAGGCCATGTGACTTGTAATGTATGTGATTATTTTATTCTAAGCAATAGACATTTTTAAACTATTCTATTCTTACTCTGTTTGCTCCCAAGTGACAAGACTGTTTTTAAAAATGCCTTGCCTTCTTTGACAGACTGTACGAACACTGGATTGTCTCCACTGACCGTCAGCCCAAATCCATTGTCATCCTTCTGGATGATCACACAACGCTGAACAAGACCTGTACAAGAACCAAAGGGTAAAGAGAGAAGGAAAGAGAAAACAGAGAAAAAGACAATAATTACATATTAGTAATGAACTGTAGTCTATCTGGAGAAACACAAGGTAGCACATGAAACCCATATAAAAAATAAGAGCACTAACCCCATAAGCAAAACAAACACAAGAATATCACAAAGAATCATATATACTGGTTTCTCACAGGGGAGGTACAGCAGAATTGCTCCAAGATTAAAAACAGCTAAGGCAAACTGGAAAATATGAAGTATTAGAGAGGAGACAGACAGAACGCCCAGTCACATCTATGCAATTTATTTGTAATATAAAATCCTCCCCCACCTCCCTGTGTTTTTGGTGCTCTAACTGGTGTTTAAACCCAAGATAATCAAATATTTTGGGACATTAGGCTAGAAGCATCCCATGGTAAACTCTAGAGAAGTCCAATCTTACTCTCAAGAAAATATACTCAAAAAAACAGACTATAAAAAAGAAGGAAGTGCTTACAGAGCACCTGCAGCTCTTCTGAAAGGGAAAAAGAAAAGGAAAAGTCCAAAGGAAAGAAAAGGAAAAGTCCAAGGGAAGAAAGACTTTGGCTCGTAGAAAAAATAAAAAGAAAAGAGAAAAAAAGTAGGAAAGATACAGAAAGAACCTGTGAGTTCAACCAACTCTTTGATTTCTTTCATATACTTACCTGATTCCTACAGAGAATTTGTTTTCCTTCTACTTAAATAGCAAACAAAAATTGTCAAGGCAAGGTGAGAAAAAGAAGACCACAACCAAAGGAATAGGGACGTCCCAAAACAGAACCCTGATTAGTGCCCAGGGCTGTTTTATCGTAGATCAAGATCAGAAGATCCTGAACTCTTTGTTAGCCAAAGATTTAATATATACTTCCAGCTTTTCAGAATCTAAGTGTTTCACCAAAAATCAGTATGTAAAACATGTAAACTAACACAAGTATAATGATGATTAGAAAACAAAAACTACTTCAAAATTAAGATTTTTATACAAAGAGCCATGATGTTTTAAATAAGTCTGATGTACAAAACAAAGGAAATGCTAAAGATTGCACGTTAATGAATATATATGCATATTTCTTGCTGTTAATGAAATGACACAAGTATGAGTCTACTGCAGATGAAAAACTAGAATAACTGGATCCCAGAATAGAAAACACGAACTTGAACCTTAATTTATAACCCTACACAAAAATTAACTTACAGCAAATTATGGACCTGAACATAAAAGCCAAAACTTTTCATAAGAAAACATAGGAGAAAAGCTTCAAGACCTTAGGATAGGCAGAGATCTTTTAGGATGCAAAATGCATCCATAAAAGAAATAACTGGCAAATGGGACTCAAAATTTTAAATAGCTGCTTTCCTAAAGACACTGGTAAGAAAATGAAAAGGCAAGCACAGACTGGGAGAAAATACTCGCATTACAAATTATCTGATAAAGCACTTGTATCCAGACATATATTTAAAAAAACAACTCTATAATCCAATAATGGAAGACACATTTTAAAGGGACAAAAGATTTGAACAGACAAAGAAAGATACACCAATGGCCAATAAGCACATGCAAAGGTGCTCAACATCTGCAGTCTTCAGGAAAATGCAAATTAAAACCATACTGATACCACTATACACTAATTGGAATGGCTAAAAATTAAAAGACTGATAATACCAAGTGTTAACAAGGATGTGGAACAACTAGAACTCTCATACATTGCTGGTGGGAATGTAAAATGGTGGAAATTTCTTATAAAGGCAAGCATATATTTACATATGACCCAGCAACTTCACTCCTAAGATAAATGAAAACTCACGTCCACATAAAGACTGGTAAACAAATGTTCACAGCAGTTTTGCTCATAAGAGCCAAAAACTAGAAACAACTCAATTGTCCATCAACAGATAAATGGATAAACAACAAACTGTGGTATAGCCATTACAATAAAATACTACTTAGCAAGAAAAAAAGGGAACTACTCACACAGGCAACAAACATGGAGGAATCACAAAAACATCATGTTAAGCAAAAGAAGGCAGATACAAAAGAGAGTATATACTACATGATTCCAATGTAGAACAGGCAAAATGTAAACTGGTAAGAAAAAGCAGATTAGTGGTTGCCTAGGGGCAGGATGGGGTGGAGAGGTAAGAATGACTGCAAAGAGACATGAAGGAACTTTTTGGGTTGATGGAAATGTTCTGTACATTAATTAAGGTAATGGTTACATGAGTATTCATCTGTCAAGACTTAGTGAACTTGTACACTTAAAATGACTGCATCTTATCTTATGTAAATTAGATCTCAAAAAAGTTAATTTTCAACATTTAAAAAATGAGTGAGACCTCAATTCTAGAGACTACTAAATACTAAACAGTATTTGAATTCACAGTGTCACCACTCCTACAAAATAGGAAACTGCAATGGGGGCAGAGGAAAGATAACCCATCAGAATTTAACCATTTTTCTTTTGTTTAATGTTGCTTCCTTCAACTAATTAGGAAAAACTCTAAATAGAATGGGTATAAATACATAAAATCAAGGAAAACGGCATTCTTTATAAATTTCTAGTACATAACACAACAAATATAAGTATCAGAGAATACTGTTTTACAGGAATCTTTTAAAATGCACACCCACTTTTGGAAACATAAACATCTGATGACCTTCTTTACAGTCATTTGAAATTTCAAAATAAATTACATACTTTGAATTTTTAAAAGTCGAGACAACTGCAGCACTGAATATATATATTTTTCATGCTATAATCATCCCTCCCAGTTATCTCATCTCATTTCCAAAGGGCTGAAAATGAGTGAATTGAAAGATTCTAATATTGATGTTTCCTGTGCTAAGCCACTCGGCTTCTTAAGCAGACTTTCTTCCAGGTCCCTGTAGAGAATCGGGTACTTGTACACAATGAGGGAGAGGAGTAGTGGGGGTTAAGAGTTTGCTATGTTTGTGTACTTCACTTGAATATAATGTACCTAAAGTATTTAGCTTAATGCCTGACAAATACTAAGGGCTCATAAATGTTAGGTATTATTTTATTATGACTAGGGGCGGGTTGCGCTTGGATTTTCCTGCTCAGAAATATATTACTCATTTACCCATGCCATCAATTAAAAATACATTTGTGTTAATGAACTCCTATCATTAATGTAAATGCTCCTTAGAAGGATCAATTCTCATTTATGATGTCTTTGTGTGAATTTTGTTTTGGTTTAATAGACCAGCAAATTACTTTGAGATGGGGAAGGAAGTAAGGAAATTTTACAGAGCTTCTTGTGATAGATAACTTTAGAAGATGAGAGACAGCATGACGCCCTCAAGAAACAAATCATCTCCTCTTATAAAACTTTCCCTAAATATCAAGACTGGGTTAGGTGCCCCCGTCTAGACTCCCACTGCACCCTCTATTTACTCTCAGAGTATCTTTATCACTCACAACTGATTTGTATTTGTTTTTATCCTCTCATTAGATTAAATACTCCCCTGAAAGAGTTCAGGGGCTCTATCTTGTTTACAAACTTATCTCAGGACCTGGCATATGTTCTGGCACAAAAGGAAATTTTTTAAAATTGCTAATGAATTAATGAAAATCACAAAAGTATAGGAGTCTAGAGATGAACGGAAGCTCAGAAAGGGAGGTGATCAGAGAGAAAAAAAATACCACTACACACAGTTAACTTTAGCAAATATGCTTAGGGTCCTAACAGACTGCTAAGTACTGAAAAAATTTATTAGGGTTGCCTCAGAATACTGCAAACCTGTATTCTCCAATTCAAAATTGTTCAGCATGATAACTTTCCCCTTTAGTTCTACATTAAAAGGAGATGAGGAACAAAGAAGAAAGAGGAAAAAGGGAAAGAGCTATGTGTGCTGATATCATATTCATCTTTTTCCTCTCCTCAACCCCACTATACTGTCCATTTATCAATATTATTATTCTAAGTCCATCTACTAATCTGAGACTCTGATATACTTGAATATCTAAGAATTACTAGACTACCAATACAAAAAGAAAACATACATACATAGCCAATTCAGAATCTGTAGAATTCAAATTACTGAAATGTTCTACTTATTGTAGACCAGAAGCTATTTTAACCCACCACACAGAATAAACTCCACCCTTAACACTGACATCACCAATACTGACTATCATATTTCTGAAATGTCCTTTTTGACAAAAAAAAAAAATCCACTTTGTTTTAGCAAATTTGTATTGAGCATCTGTCTGCTAGTTATTTAACACTGTAACCTGTAGGTGTTATGAGGAATACAAAACAACTAGGAGTCTTTGCTCTCAAAGAACTTAAAATCTTGAAAGGGAAGGATAATAGAGAAACAAATAGGGAAACAATGGCAACATCTAACTAAAATATGATATAACAGGCCCTATATGTTATTAAAGAAGGGAGAGAGAAAAGGTGGACTCCTAATTCCAAAATAACCATTTTTGAATTTCACTAATTAAAAAAAAAAACAACTTTCCATCATTTTAACTTTTTCTGGCTCTTACAAACACATATAGCCCATGGTTTGTTTGTTGTTTGTTGGCTTATTTTGCTAATTCCCTTATTCTCTGGTATAAAGAGTATTAATTATAATCACCATACAAGTGTGTTTATCTCTGAATATAAGTTTTTATAAGGTCACAAAATCACTTTAATATGAACTGTTTAATATGAGCTGTAACCAAGCACTTTGTATGAAGGCAGGCAGAAAGAGTGTTCAACAAGTAAGGTAACGATAAAGCCTAAATTTGAAATGTAGTCACAGGAATATTTCTTCACTCTCGTTGTTCTTAGAGCCATATGAACATTTTTTTCCACAATTATCTAGTTTTTTTTTTTTTTAAATAAATTTATTTATTTATTTTTGGCTGCATTGGGTCTTCGTTGCTGCGCGTGGGCTTTCTCTAGTTGTGGCGAGCGGGGGCTACTCTTCGTTGCGGTGCGTAGGCTTCTCATTGCGATGGATTCCCTTGCTGTGGAGCACGGGCTCTAGGCACCTGGGCTTCAGTAGTTCTGGCATGCGGGCTTCAATAGTTGTGGCTTGTGGGCTCTAGAGCGCAGGCTCGGTAGTTGTGGCACATGGGCGTAGTTGCTCCTCGGCATGTGGGATCTTCCCGGCCCAGGGCTCAAACCCGTGTCCCCTGAATTGGCAGGCTGATTCTTAACCACTGCGCCACCAGGGAAGCCCCACAACTATCTAGTTTTTAAGTGCATATGGAATATTGGTAATCAAGTGCATATCTCTATTATCATACTTACAAAAAAGCACTTCTTTTGTACCAGACTGTAAACTTCTAGAGAGCAGGTACAGTCTCCTATTATCTTGATATCTATCCCTTAACATAGTACCTGGCATATAACAGGTGCTCAATGAATATTTACTAAGTAAATCTGAACTTATTTTGTAAATAAATCATACTCAGTCACTTTTCAAGAAAAAGTAAAATCATATCCATGAAAACTATGCCAAGTAGAGAAATACTTCTACACAGACACTAATCTTCTGCCCTGGCTAAATTCTAACCAAAGTAATTTGATACTCCATCTATCCTAAAATAACTCCTCTAGTTCTTTACTTCCTGTCTTTTAAGGAATATATTTCACCTGGAAGCTGATAATAAATGTCATGCTTCACATTATCAGTGAAGTAAAGATAGATGGTCTATCAAATTTATGTAAATATTATCCTTTCCTATTTTTTTTTTCTCTTTAGAAACAAAGGACATGTTTTCCTGTTATAATAATGTGGCTTTTTTTCTTTTTAAATGCTTTTTTACTGAAGTACCATTAATTTACAATATTCTGTTAGTTTCAGGTATACAGCATAGTGATTCAGTGTTTTTGCAGATTATAATCCATTATTACAAGATACTGGATATAGTTCCCTGTGCTATACAGTATATCCTTGTTGCTTATCTATTTTATATATAGTAGTTTGTATCTATTAATTCCATACCTCAAATTTGTCCCTCCTCCCTTCCCTCTTTCCTTTGGTAACCAAAAGTTTGTTTTCTATATCTGTGAGTCTGTTTCTGTTTTGCATATATTGATATATTCATTTGTATTATTTTTTAGATTCCACATATAAGTAATATCATATAGTATTTGTCTAAGCATAATGCTCTCTAGGTCCATCCACATTGCCGCAAATGGCATTATTTCTTTTTCTTTTATGGCTGAGTAATATTTCTTGGTGTGTGTGTATACACAAGACATCCTTTTTTTAAATTGAACTATAGTTGACTTACAATATTGTGTTAACTTCAGGTGTACAGCTAAGCAATTTAGTTATATACATATATATTTTTTCAGATTTTCCATTATAGGTTATTACAAGATATTGAATGTAGTTCCTGTGCTATATACATCTACTTAATCCAATAATCTGCTGACAAGCACTTGAGTTGCTTCCAAATCTTGGCTATTGTAAATAGTGTTGCTATGAACATTGTGGTGCACATGTCTTTTCAAATTAGTGTTTTCGTTCTTCCAGATATATACCCAGGAGTGGAACTGCTGACTCATATGGCAGTTCTATTTTTAGTTTTTTAAGGAACCTCCAAACTGTTTTCCACAGTGGCTGCACCAACTTACATTCCCTCCAATGGTGTACAAGGGTTCCCTTTGCTCCACATCCTCTCTAACATTTGTTATTTGTAGACTTTTTAACGGTAGCCATTCTGACAGGTGTGAGGTGATACCTCATTGTCGTTTTGATTTGCATTTCTTAATAATTAGCAATGATGAGCACCTTTTCACATGCCTGCTACCCATCCGCATATCTTCTTTGAAAAATGTCTATTCAATTCCTCGGTGCACTTTTTGATTGGCTTGGGTTTTGTTTTGTTTTGTTTTCAATATTGAATTGTATGAGCTGTTTGTATACTTTGGATATTAACCCCTTGCTGGTCACATCATTTGCAAATATTTTTCCCCATACCATAGGTACTCTTTTCATTTTTTGCTGTGCAAAAGCTTTTAAGTTTAATTAGGTCCCACTTGTTTATTTCTGCTCTTATTTCTTTTGCCTCAGGAGACTGATCCAAGAAAACTTTGCTACAATTTATTTCAAAGAGTGTTCTGCCTATGTTCTCTTCTAGGAGTTTTATGGTTTCAGATCTTACATTTAGGTCTTTAAACCATTTTGAGTTTATTTTTGTATATAGTGTGAGGGAATGTTACAATTTCATTGTTTTACACATGGCTGTCCAGCTTTCCCAGCACAACTTGTTGAAGAGACTGTCTTTTCTCCATTGCATACCTTGCCTCTTTTGTTGTAGATTAATTGACTGTAGATGCGTGGATTTATTTCTGGGCTCTCTATTCTGTTCCATTGATCTATGTGTCTGTTTCTGTGCCAATACCATGCTGTCTTCATTACTGTAGCTTTGTAGTATAGTCTGAAGTTTGAGAGGTTTATACCTCCAGTTTGTTCTTTTGTCTCAGGATTGCTTTGGCAATTTGAGGTCTCTGGTAGTTCCATATAAATTTTAGGATTATTTGTTCTAGTTCTGCAGAAAATGTCCTGGGTACTTTGATACGGACTGCATTTAAATCTGTAGATTGCTTTGGATAGTATGGCCATTTTAATATTAATTCTTCCAATCCAAGAGCCTGGGATATCATTCCATTTCTTTGAATCATCTTCAATTTCCTTCATCAGAGTTTTACAGTTTGCAAAGTAAAGTTCTTTCACTTCCTTGCTTAAGTTTATTCCTAGTATTTTATTTTTTTGATGTGATTTTAAATGGAATTGTCTTTTTTACTTTCTCTTTCTGATATTTCATTATTAGTGTATAGAAACGCAACAGATTTCTGTATATTAATCTTGTATCCTGCAACATTCCTGAATTCATTTACTAGTTCTAGTAGTTTCTCAGCAGATAATTTAGTATTCTCTATATAGAGTTTCATGTCATTTGCAAAGAGTGACAGTTTTACCTCTTCCCTACTAATCTGTATAACTTTTATTTATTTTTCTTGTCTGATTACTGTGGCTGGGACTTCCAATACCATGTTAAACGGAAGCAGTGAGAGTGAGCATCCTTGCCTTGTTTCTGAATTTAGCAGGAAGGCTTTCAGCTTTTCACTGTTGAGTATTACGTTGGCTGTGTGTTTGTTTTATCTTTACTATGTTGAGATATGTTCCCTCTATACCCACTTTGATGGGAGTTTTCATCATGAATGGATGCTGAATTTTGTCAAATGCTTCTTCTGCATCTGTTGAGATGATCATGTGATTTTTGTCTTTCCTTTTGTTAATGTGGTGTATCACATTGATTTGTGTATGTTGAACTATCCTTGTGACCCTGGAATAAATCCAACTTGATCATGGTATATGATCCTTTTTATGTATTGTAGGATTTTGTTTGCTTATATTTTGTTGAGGATTTTGCATCTATATTTATCAAAGATACTGGCCTGTAATTTTTTATAATGTCTTTGTCTGGTTTTGGTATCAGGTGGCCTCATAAAATGAATTTTGGGGTGTTCCCTCCTCCTCAATTTTTTGGAATAGCTTAAGAAGGATAGGTATAAGTTCTTTATATGTTTGGTAGGATTCCCCTGTGAAGCCATCTGGTCCAGGACTTTTGTTTGCTGGGAGTTTTTTTTTTTTTTTAATTATAGACTCAACTTCACTTCTAGTGATTGGTCTGTTCAAGTTGTCTGTTTCTTCTTGACTCAGTCTTGGCAGGCTGTATGTTTCTAGAAATTTGTCCATTTCTTCTAGGTTGTCTGATTTGTTGGCATATACCTGTTCATAGTATTCTCTTATGATTTTCTGTGGTATCAGATGCTATTTCTCCTCTTTCATTTCTTTTTTTGTTTGTTTTGTTTTTTGGTATATTTTTTTAATTGAAGTATTGTTGATTTACAGTGTTGTTAATTACTGCTGTACAGCAAAGTGACTCAGTTATACATATATACACATTCTTTTTCATATTCTTTTCCATTATGGTTTAGCACAGGATATTAAAATATAGTTCCCTGTGCTACACAGTAGGACATTAATGTTTATCCATTCTATATATACCAGTTTGCATCTGCTAGTCCCAAACTCCCAATCCATCCCTCTCCCACCCCCCGTCCCCTTGGCAATCACCAGTCTATTGTTTATGTCCGTGATTCTGTTTCTGTTTCATAGATAGGTTCGTTTGTGTCATACTTTAGGTTCCACATATAAATGATATCATATGGTATTTGTCTTTCTCTTTCTGACTTACTTCACTTAGTATGATAATCTCTAGCTGCATCCATGTTGCTGCAAATGTGGCATTACTTCGTTCTTTTTTATGGCTGAGTACTATTCCATTGTATATATGTACCACATCTTCTTTATCCATTCATCTGTCAATGAAGGTTGTTTCCATGTCTTGGCTATTGCAAATAGTGCTGCTATGAACATAGGGGTGCATGTATCTTTTCGAATTATAGGTTTGTCTGGATATATGCCCAGGAGTGGGATTGCTGGAACATATGATAATTTATTTTTAGTTTTCTGAGGAACCTCCATACTGTTTTCCACAGTGGCTGCACCAACTTACATTCCCACCAAAAGTGTAGGAGGGTTCCCTTTTCTCCACACCCTTTCCAGCATTTGTTATTTGTAGACTTTTTAATGATGGCCATTCTCACAAGGGTGAGGTGGTACCTCATTGTAGTTCTGATTTGCATTTCTCTAATAATTAGCGATGTTTAGCATCTTTTCATGTGCCTATTGGCCATCTGTATTTCTTCTTTGGAGAAATGTCTATTTAGGCCTTCTGCTCATTTTTCGATTGGGTTGTTTGTTTTGTTTGTTGTTGAGGTGTATGAGCTGTTTGTATATTTTGGAAATTAAGCCCTTGTCAGTCACATCATTTGCAAATATTTCCTCCCATTCTGTAGGTTGCCTTTTCATTTTGTTTATGGTTTCCTTTGCTGTGCAAAAGCTTGTAAGTTTGAACAGGTCCTATTTGTTTATTTTTGTTTTTATTCTCTTTCATTTCTTATTTGCATCCTTTTTTCTTCTTGGTGAATCTGGCTAAAGGTTTATCAATTTTGTTTATCTTTTCAAAAAATACCTTTTGGTTTCATTAATCTTTTCTATTGTTTTATCTCTAATTAATTTATTTCCTCTCTAATCTTTACTATTTCCTTCCTTCTACTGACTTTGGGCTTTGTGTGTTCTCTTTCTAAATCTTTTAGGTGGTGGTTAGGTTGTCATTTGAGATTTTTCTTGTTTCTTGAGAAAGGCCTGTATCACTATGAACTCCCCTCTTAGAACTGCTTTTGCCGCACCCCATAGATTTTGGAAAGTTGTGTTTTCATTTTCATTTGTCTCGAGGTATTTCCCAATTTCCTTTTTGATTTCATCATTCACCCACTGGTTTTTCAGTAGCATATTGTTTAGTCTCTACATGTTTGTTCTTTTCCTGTTTTGTTTTCTGTAGTTGATTTCTAGTTTCATGCTGTTGTGGTTGGAAATTATGCTTGATATAATTCCTATGCTCTTAAATTTGTTGAGGCTTGTTCTGTAACCTGGTATGTGATCTATCCTGGAGAACGTTCCTTGTGCACTTCAAAAGAATGTGTATTCTGCATTTTTTGGGGGGATGTAGTGTCCTGTAGGTATCAATTAAGTCAAAGTGATCTATTGTGTCATTTGCGACCTCTGTTGCCTTACTGATTTTCTGTCTGGATGATCTGTCCATTGAGGACAGTGGGGTGTTAATGCCTCCTACTATTATTGTATTACTGTCAGTTTCTCCCTTTACATCTGTTAGTATTTGCTTTGTATATTTAGGTGCTCTTATACTGGGTGTGTATATCTTAACGAGTGTAATACCCTTTTCTTGTATTGATCCCTTTTTCATTGTATAATCCCTTGTATTGATTCCTTTATCCCTTCTCTGTCTTTCATTATAGCTTTTGTCTTAAAGTCTACTTTATCTGATATGAGTATTGCTACCCCCACTTTCTTGTTGTTTCTGTTTGCATGAAATATCTTTTTCCATCCTCTCACTTTCGGTCTGTGTGCATCTTTCACCCCGAAGTGAGTCTCTTGTAGGCAGCATATTGAAGGCTCTTGTTTTCTAATCCAGTCAGCCACCTTATGTCTTTTGATCAGAGCATTTAGTCCATTGACATTTAAAGTAATTACTGATAGGTACGTACTTATTGCCATTTTATTCCTTGTTTTGCAGTTGTTTTTGTAGTTCATAGTTCATTTCCTCTTCTTTTTGTTTCTGCCATTGTGGTTTGATGATTTTCTTTTGTAGTATGCTTGAATTCCTTTCTTCCTTTCTTTTACAATACCCTCTACTGTAGGGTTTTGATTTGTGGTTACCACTGGGTTCATATATGGTGACCCATAATTATATCTACTTGCTTTAAACTGATAATCATTTAAGTTCAAACATTCTAAAAGATCTACATTTTTTACTCCTCTCCCACACATTTTGTGTTTTTGAGGTCATATTTTACATCTTCATGCTTATCCCTTTACTGTTTATTGTATTTATAGTTGCTTTTTACAATTTTTTAAAAGTGATCTTCAATCCTTACTGTATATTTACCATTCCCATTGGGATTTTCCCTTTCCTGTAGATTCTTACTTCTCTTCCATTTAGAGAAGACTTTTCAACATTTCTTTTACGGTAGGCTTAGTATTGCTGAATTCTTTTAGTTTTTGCTTCTCTGAGAAATTATTTACCTCTCCTTCTATTCTAAATGATAATCTTGCTGGGTAGAGTATCCTAGGTTGCAGGTTTTTCCCCTTCAGGACTTTGAATATACCATGCCACTCCCTTCTGGCCTGCAAAGTTTCTGCAGAGAAATCAACTGATAGCCTTATGGGGATTCCCTTGTGTATGCCTCTTTGTTTTTCTATTGCTGCCTTTAGACTTCTCTCTTTAACTACATTTTGCCATTTTAATTATGATATGTCTTGGTGTGGGTCTGTTTGGGTTCATCTTGTTTGGGAACCTCTATACTTTCTGTAACTGGGTATGTGTTTCCTTCTTTAGGTTGAGAAGTTTTCAGTCATAATTTCTTCAAATACATGTTTGATCCCCTTGTTTCTCTCTCTCATCTTTCTGGAACCCTTTTAATATAAACATTGGCATGTTTTATATTATCCCAAAGTTCTCATATGTTGCTTTCATTTTTTTAAAAAATTTGTCTTTCTGTTTGCTGTTTTATTGAGTGATCTGCATTATTCTATCTTCTGGATCACTTATGCATTCTTCTGTGTCATTCAGTCTGCTATTCATTGCTTCTAGAGTGCTTTTATCTCAGAAGTTGAATTATCTATTTTTTATTGGGTCTTCTTTATGGATTCTAGTTCCATGTTAAAATGATCTGTGCTTAGATCAGTTCTCTTTCTTAATTCATTTAGCATTTTTATTACAAACTTCTTGAATTAATTATTTGGTAGACTGATTATCTCTGTTTCATTATTTATTTTTTCAGGGGTTTTCTCTTGCTCTTTTGAGAGTAGTTCCTCTTCCTTATCATTTTACTTAATGTTCTCTGTCTCTATGAATTTAGGTGAAACAGTTATCCATTGTGGTCTTGAGGGATGTTTTTATCTGGGAGCATCCCACTGTAGACTGTGTATGCCCAGTGTCTCTGGTGTGAGGGCTGAACTTGATGTAGATGCCAGCCACATTTTTCCTCAGGGTACGCTAGCCACTATCACCTTGATAGGGAGTGTGGCTGGTGTTGGGGGAACTAGAGGCTGCACAGGGTCTAAGGCTAGATTTCCTCTCTACTCAGTGGCAGTTACCGCCTTGTCAGGGGTGGGGTCTGCTCTCAATTTGCTGGAGCAGAATCTCTGATGGTCAGGCTCCAACTGGCTCTGTTCCTTTTAAGTGTGTGTTTTGTTGGCAAGCCAGTACCTGCATACTCCTCACAAGTGGAGTCTAGGCTTCTCCAGCTTTTCTATTTGTCCCACTGGTTCTCCAAGCAGCCAAGGAGGCCTGTCTCCTCTACAGAGGATCCCAGAACTGGGATACCCGTCTGT